>NC_140931.1:120644140-121156640 GCF_014529385.1 Adiantum capillus-veneris
CCACACAGGTGCATTCCGAGCCCCTGGTTCAGGTCCCTGACTCCCTAGGCTTAGGATCCTTTTCCTGACATTACTCCCCCCCTTGGAGAAGCGTTTTCGTCCTCGCAAACACAAGTGGTAGTATCTTCGTAAGAACACTAATTGTTTTCCATGTTGTCATCCCATACGCGAGCCAACTGATATTGATGCAATGAGGAGGTTCAATGAAACCAAGAGCAACATCTTGATTTTCAACATTGTTGTCCTTTTGCAAGCACTTGGGTCTAAATGGTAACTCCATTTATAACTCACGAGTACTGTAAAGGAGTAACCATAACTAAGAGTTGTCCAAAGGCATAACCAGCTTTCAGATCTTCTGAGGTACTGGAATAATGCAAGAAAACCTTGGCGCAACTTTCCATTAAGTTGTGAGCCAGATTTTCAACTCGCGTGAGTATCTTAAAAAGCTCATAGCTACTAAGATGTAGAATAGGATGTGTCCTTATGTTAGACTTTTGACATTTTGGAACACACAGAACTACATGTTCACCCCTAATGAAGGTTACCTGCCAACATACTTTGTCAGCACACCTGTTAAGTCCTTGACTTATGAAACTATGGAAACGGTATCCAACCCCACCGCAACACGTGTTCAAAGTTGAAAACCTTACGTAAGCAAATTCTAGAATAGGGAGAGAATCACCCATTCAAAATGCGTTGTGCTACCGTATGCTCTTAGAAGATCCTTTAGCAAAAAGTAGCAGCAATAAGAGTTAGGTGCTTTTCCCCAACCACTTACAGTCAGTCTTCCACGACTGATGATAAACTAGGACTCAACCATTGAGTATCCAGCCATATATTTGATATGGAGTGGAGACAGCCAACTAGGTTGAAAGTGGGTTGAACTGGAGTAAGCTCATAGAGTTAGACCATCCAACCACAGATACCCATCCTCAGCCAATACCTTGTATGGCAGGGTGTAAACTCATACTAAATCTGCAAGAGAGATTGCACGGGTAGTGCAAAAGGGTGCAGAAGAATAAAGTGCATGAATTCACATGCCGCTCCAAATAAATTTGTGTTAAACACTAGGTCCCATAACACCTAGTGTACATGCATTTAACACAAACATATCCGAACCGCAATTCCATGACTTTCCACGGTACATATGGGAAAGCCTGGCAACTAAAGTTGGACCGTAACAGAATGTGACAACCTAGCCATACCTAGGTACCAACCATGAGACATTCTCATGAACGTAGCATACTTGGTTATATGTAGAAACGACGCTCCGTTAAGGTGGTTTCACAGCACTTGTAATCGAAACAAGTTTGCCCTTAGTACCCGACAATTTTTGGCCACTGAAATTGTTCCTGATACGGTGCGCTCCCAATGGTCTAATAAACAGATGCAACCAGCACGTAGGGACGTCTTCGTGACACATCATTAGGAATTAGGGGCCAATGTCAGTCCCAGAGACTCATATTCTCCACATGTGGAATATGTCTCAAATAAGGATGTCTGTAAAAAGAACATCCTTCAAGTAGGAGATGTACTTGTGTGTGGAGGTAACTACAAACACTCTGCGACGCAAGTGAGAGGGACCCTCATTATTATTGCTCCACATTGGCTAAACTGAACTCCTTGAGTTCCTAGACCATGTTGTATCCCATGTGACAACATGTGCCAAATCAAACCCGACAAGTAGGTTCATAACAGCATAATGTATATTGGACACTATGGCCCAAAATGCTTTGTTCCGACATGCCCTTGGCATGGCTCAGAAATATTCAAGCAGATTTATACGACTTGAAGAAACCAAGCAAAGCATACTAAAAAATGGAGTAACACCAAATCAATAGATGCGTACCTGGAGATTTGAACTTAATGGTCACTTACCCGTATTCAAATGCAGAGGAGCACGTCGTGCACCTGAGAAAAAACCAAGCAACATTGCACTAGAAACCCTGGGTGTTGCCTTTGCAATTCAAACCCGTTGGTTAGAATCTACGTAGTCAAACCCCTTGGTAAGACCCTTTGTAGAAAATGCTCAACAAGCAGGTAACGATAACCAACATAGTCAACCGTGTACACAATGCTTGGAATCAACTTAAAAAGTTGAATTTGTCTGCTATCCCGTGGTAGATGACGGGCTTCTTTCCTTGAAATTAGAACTGGGATATATCAAACTATGATCCTCAATGCCTATGGGGAGATTTATAAGCAATCACCCGCCGGGTCTTACCCCAAAAGAGTATGTCCATAGACAATCTGTAGTGCTATAGAGGGAGCTGGAGATCCACACAAGTGAAAGGCCTAGCTCTTATGGACAACCGTGCTGTCTCAACTGACTGCGGCATTTATACTCCGTGGTAGAGATCAGCTGATGGGAGTTTAAGGCTATCAAAACTCAACTCGAGCGTCACACTAAAAACATGTACACTCTAAACATCCGTAATGACAAGACTCTTGCTTGTCCATTAACGTCGATGTGTACTCCACTGGGTAGATCTGTTTGATCTTGAGAACGATCTTGAGAACAATCACCCAAGAAATACCAAAAATTGGTCTTACCCTAAATTTAACAATGGCTCTTAGCCAGTGTGTGTGGCTCATAGCCCTCATGGCAATTAGTGTTCAAGTGTCGAACCGATGACGACTAATTTGGATGGCATCTTGCCCAATTTCTAGCTGAGAGTTAGAGCACCTTGGCGTAGGCTGACTCACCAGCAAAATATGTATCAAAAGCTTTGTAGAAATTTTTCAATATTCTTAATTAGAGAGAAAAAAGAAAGAGAGATAAGAAGAGTATGCTGGGCTGAGTAACTTTCCTTAAATACACATCTTGACCTACCTACCGTACAATGGTCGTAATTGCACGAGAATGACTTAGCATTGATACTTTGCCTATGAATGAAATCCAAATGTTAGGTTACTTTTAGTGTTGTTGTGTGTTGACAGCAACCAACCAGCATGTGAAACGATCCAAAACTTATCTTGTCCTTGACAAAGTGTCTGGTCTTCTTCTTCTTCTCTCTTGCCTGCCAGATGGCAAGTCCCCCCTTTTCCTCTTTGATTAAGAAGGCATCTTCCAAGATTCGCACTAATGCAACCAGCTTCCAAAAATTAGAGGGACATACTACTGTCAGGCAAGGTTCAAGGTGAGAGATCTCATTTTGACTTAGTTCATTTTTTAATGGGGCTTACCCACCCCCTTCCACTTGCTATGGGTAATTGTACTTTCTTTTCCATCTAATTTTACCTTTCTCCAAAAAATAAAATACACACAAATACTCCTCAATGGGGGTTGACCCTTGTTACTAATTGACACCTCCATTTCGGAGGTGGGATCAATAACTCACGATCATCGAGTGATCGTGATTGTTGGATTGCCTATGGAATGCAAAAGATTTCCACTTTCTCGGATCTGAGACTTGAACCCACTACTCTCTCCCACACGGATTGACTCTAACCACTACGCTAACGTGCGCTCGTTGGAAAGTGTGTGTGGGATAATTTTATAGATCACGACGTCGCGAACAAGTTTACACCGAGTTCGCACTAAGTTCACATCAAATTTGGTGTGGTGTGAAGGCCCTCCCTAGTTCACATGTAGTTCACACCGTGTTCACGTCAAGTTCACATCGAGTTCACACCAAATTTGATGTGGTGCACATATCTCGGAGTTCACTCTTAGTTCACACCTAGTTCAAATGTCGATCGAACGGCCCGGATTGCACCCGCCTCGTGATGCCTACTGTAGACCATTGATCCCACCTCAGGGGAGGTGTTGTTTAGTGATGAGGGAGGTTGACCCCCTTCTAAAACAAATTAACAATGCTTCAAAAATGAAGCACCTTGGGATTAATGCACATGCCATAACAATTGCAAGTTGCAATAGACAACAACACCCCCCATTGTTGGTCCTACCATCCAATTCCATTAAGTACAATGTCAATTGAGTCCATGATGAAGACTACTTTCTCTACTGAATATTGAAGACTATTATTAAAGATCAAGCTCATTAAAATTGATTTGATACCCACATGCCAACTAGGCAGAGGTCACGCGATGCATAGTTATCAGTTATAATTGTGTCTCATGCATGGTGATACGAGTTATTTGTCTTATATGTAGCTATGCAAGTCTTTTGTGGTAATTGATGCAAGCGTGACCACATTCTTAGGTGCCATGTTTGCCACAAGCGCGTTCACAAGACCCTTCAAAGAAAAGAAAATTATTCATAATAAGGCAATGGTCAAGCGAGGCTTGGTTCTGAGTTACAAAAAGCTATGCCAACTATGCCCAGACATAGCATTAAATGAATAACTAAGCCTCTTGCATGGTCACTCAAGGCTTAGTTACTAGGTCAACCTCCCAACTATGCCTTGCACTTCGCAACTATGCCAAAAAAAAATGACATAGCCACAAAGGGTGGGCATAGTTATTCATTTAATACTCTGTTAAAGAGTATAATAAGAGTTTTCATGTAGAGACTAGAGTAGAGCATGTCTTTATCACCAAGAGAGAAGTGCAGGCCATGTCCCATGAGATAGCACACTGTAGCTCCTGAATACAAGGTATCTGCCATGATTGACGATGACAGACAATGAAGTGGACCTTTAGGTTTGTGGCCCCCAACTTCCAAGTAGTCTCTGTTCATGGCATCAAGATAGGATGCAGTCATGAAGATGATGCATGACTATGTTTCAGTTTCCACCCGGCATCGGCTCGGCGGCCGCATCCGGCTAATAAAACATTAGTGAACAGTGTGAATCACCCAGAGAGAGAGAGAGAAAGAGAGTCATGGTGAACATCTCTTTGACATGCTAAGACTAGCTTCTTGTACAGTAACACCACAGCTGAAAGCCATACTTACTCTGTTTCTTAGTCACTCACATGAGAGGTTATCAAAAATCAGGCTTGAACATAGCTTCTCTTAAAAGATCAGGTGACAATCCATGGCCAACATAAGGTGCCATCTAAGGAAAGGTCATTTGTTTCTGCTTTTCCTCCTAGTACCTTTTCCTATTCTTATCACAGAAATTTCCGCAGCAGGCAGCTACTCACCTTCTTTTGCACCCAATGAACCTGAGAAATTCTGGGTTTCCGAGGCGGGAGGAATTTTCATCTTTGGGTTTAAAGCTATTACGGCTGTGGAGTATCTTTTGGCAATCTGGCACTCTAAGGATCTTACACAGACGCCAATCTGGTGGGCTGCTCTTGGCGACGATCCTGCCATTGCCAAACAGGGGACCACCTTTCTATACAGTGAAACCTCCAGCATCCTAGAGCTTCAATCCGCTCCTTCAAAGCCCATCTGGAAAAGCAGCAACTTCAACAGCTCCAACAGCGTCCAATTCCTCAATACAGGTAACCTGCAGCTTTTATACGACAACATCTCCGTCTGGGAAACCTTTCAGGATCAAAGAAACACCCTCATGTTGATGAGCTTGCAGGCCAACATGCTCCTCAACAAGCCAAGATTGCTGCAATCCACAAAAAACCAGACCTCGTTTGCAAAGGGTAAATTCCATATGGCCTCATACCATTCCTTCGACATCCGGCTCTTTGGAATAGATCAATTACACAACCAGTATGTGTACATGAAAGATTACAATGTGTCAGTCAACATATCTGGTCCTGGAGGCCATATCAGTATCGGAAATCAGCTAGATGGCACTGCACACAGCAGTGAAAATCCGCACCTAGAGCGCCTGACTTTGGACTACGATGGCAATTTGAGGGTATACAGGTGGTTTGACAGTAATTCCACGTGGGTGCGGGTATGGGCATTGCTGCAGGATTGGTCTCTCCATTGCAGAGCAGGAAGCCCATGCGGTCCCTTCGGAATTTGCAAAGCTGATGTCGAAGAAAATACAGTCGCTTGCACATGCCCATCTGGTTATATCCTAATCTCATCCACAGATATGTCAAAAGGATGCAGCACCACAAGAACCCCACCTGGTTGTGGAAGTCCAAGCAGCCAACAAGCTGTCATGGTTGAGCAGCCAGACTCTGATTTCTACTACAATGATCTGACATGGGTCACGGACGTCTACCACGTTGAGGACTGTAAGAAAATATGCTTGAGTGAATGCAAATGCATTGCTGCAACCTTTTCGGGTTCTACATGCTACCTCAAGGGAAACACTACGTTAGGATATCTAGAAAATGGGATTACCGCTGCAAATAGTCCTGTTCTGCTCATGAAGCTTCTGGAGCTGCCAACATATGCTAAACCAAAGAGGGCTAGGTATTTGGTGCCAGTTATAGTGGTAATGACATTCGTAGGTGTCATCTTTGCAGGAGTGGGTCTTTGGTGGCAAAAAAGTTGGTTCTACTACATACCATTGCGGAGAGGTGCACATAGAGCAGCATGGGAGTCGGTTTCGCGTGCTGGGCCACTGAGGTTTAGCTACAAGAATCTTGTGGAAATTACCTGTAACTTCAGCCATTCACTAGGGGAGGGAGGCTATGGAAAGGTATACAAGGGGTGGGTTAAGGACCCAAAGAGCTCCCTTCCGGCAGTGGTAGCGGTCAAGGTGCTCAAGCATGGCCATAAAGAGAAGCAATTCAAAGCAGAGATAGGTACATTGAGCAAGATCCACCACCTCTATCTAGTGGAGTTGCTGGGCTTTTGCATAGATGGCCGTCGCGGAGAAAAGAAATTGCTTGTATATGAATACATGGAGTGTGGCTCACTTGACAGATACCTCTCTCCAAGTCACATGCAGCAGCCACTGCCTTGGTCTGTGCGCCTCTCCATAGCAGCCGGTACGGCACGTGGGGTTGCATACCTCCACCATGAATGCAGCCCACCAATCTTGCACTGTGACATCAAGCCACAGAATGTCCTTCTAGATGAAAACTTTAAGCCCAAAGTTGCTGACTTCGGGTTTGCTGCACGTTTTGGTGAGCCAGACCAGTCCCACCTAACGATGTCTAGCATCCGAGGGACCCGTGGGTACATGGCGCCCGACTGGCTCAAAAGCGGAGGAATCACTTCCAAAGCCGATGTGTACAGCTTCGGCATGCTCTTGTTGGAGCTCATTCATGGCCTCAACACCACTGGAGGTGATCATATGTCTCTAATAGAGTGGGGCTTTGAATGTCTTGCAGCAGGTGTTGTGCTCCATCCTGATGCGCACAAATGGACATCTGCTCAAGATGATCCTGACAATGTTCTGCTGAATGTGGATCCAAAATCCGACGACATACAAGGGCATGAAGAGCAAGTGGAGTCGACAAAAGAACAGCAACTTCATTTGCTTAGATTGGCTCTGTGGTGTGTACACCAATTGCCAGCATGCCGCCCTTCGATGTCTGATGTTGTACAGTTGATTGAAGGAAGTGGAGATATCAATGACCCGCCGAATCCTGCTGAGGCAATTACCATTACCATGAATGCAAATGATTCTATCTCTACCCAAATTTTTTCTTACGCTGAGGTGTCATCAAGATGAAGGGCAATAATATCATGATGTGTCACAGAGAAGTACATAAGCATCTTGCATCAGAAGATGAATAAGACCTGCCATTGCGGCAGCTGAGTCAAATTCAAGCTGCGGGCGTATCAAGGTTACAAATGAGTTTTTGAGAATAGGGCAACCATAATAGACTAGTGAATTCTAGAGAGATCGATCGAGATCGATCTTTGGGATCAAGGTAGAAAATCACAATTCATAGATGGAGTTGTTTGGTTGATCATGCACAACAGGGCAAGTTTAAGATGTTGGAACAATGTCTTTGAACAATTTTCTCTTGATTGTGCTAAGTGCATTGCACAATATGGTTAACAGCCTTATGCTAGTTGTATCATCTACTAATCTCTTACCATATGAGCTCCATAATTGCAAAGTATCTCACATCATCAATTCAAACTCATAGAAATGATGACACAACTCATTAGGTTCTCCCATCGATCATGGCTACAGAGGCATGATATGATGAACATGATCGTGCTTCTACCCACAAATCACACCTAGATCATTGTCGGCTACGATATGCCAATGATGATTTTGTACAGAAAATAAGTTGTTTTACATTTCTTCTTAATACATGCTTCTATCCTAAACCATGTGAAAGATTTTGAGAAGCATTGCAATATTATGGGAGATCTCTTGACTAATTTGTTAGTTGCCTTCATTGAACACGCCACCTCTTTGTGCTAAGCCGTAGAGTGTAATGGAATTGCCAGGATGCTTTTGCTAATCATGATAGCCGATGATGTTGTGTAGGCTACTTTGCTACGCAAGGTATCCTTATCAAGTTGTTGCTCTCCAAGATCACATCACAAGAAGATTTAGAAATTTTCTCATGTAAGAAAAGGGAGACGTACTTTTTCAGTGTTTTTCATACAATGCATAACATCATGAGCTTCTGCTCAGAAGCAAGGGACCACCGGCCCTCCCACCGGACCGGTGGTCCCCTACCCCCAATCGTACCTAGCTAGGTATGCCGTGCCTCCCTCACAGAAGCTCATGATGTTGTCTTAAGTCATAATGTGGGAATTATTGTGAGAATCTGTCCAAAACTTCTTGTGTGCATCATGATGGCATTCCTCATTTGTCCTACTCATTGGCTTCACTTTGGGTATGTAGCTCTCTTTTGTGAAGCCATGTGACTCTCTTTCTACCAATTTATGTTGCTTGGTCAGTTGCTTGCTGAGATATTTAAGCTAAGCTAGACGTGTTGTTAAAGGTGCTAAATGCAAGCACCTGTGTTTCCCAAGCCGTGGACTGTGAGAGAGAGAGAGAGAGAGAGAGAGAGAGAGAGAGAGAGAGAGAGAGAGAGAATCTCAGTCAACCACAAATAGATTCCTCGCCATCTACATTTATCTCACCTGCAACAACGGCTCAGTCGGCTTGGGAAAATGGGAAAATCTCGGATTAGTTGGGAGATACCCAGAAAGAAAACGAAAGGTAAGGATCATTAGTGGCCATGGAGAGCTACATCGATGGCAAAAGCTGATGGCCATCGATGGACGCAGGTCGCGAGCTTTAGGCAGCTATCAGAAGCGCACGTCTCGACAGACCTCTTTTTTTATGCGCATGGCATTGGCTTTTTTTTTTTGGGGCAAAACTCACAATCGTGAGTGATCTATATTAATCAACCCAAACAAGGTCGTCTACAGTAGACGAGGGCAATGCCATAAAGTAAAAACTGAAATTGTTGGTTCAAAATGTTATTGAACTATGCTCGGCTATTCATAGTAGCAACTGATATAAATTGTGATGTAAAAAAATATTAAATTCTAGTTTATGAAAGAGAATAGGTGATCAGGAATATTGGCATGTATATATTCTAAGTAAGAATAGGTCTCAAAAAATACTAAATTATGGTTTCGTGCACCCATACTACTGGCTCGTATTGTGTTTTATTCATTCATTATGAAGATTCCTCCTCGAAATTCTCTTGACCTTTCGACCTTTGCTTATGGTAGTATGCTTACCATTCACAATGGTACAATTGGTTTTGAACCCTCACGGGGCAACCCACACCTTCCGTTCATGCGTTGGTGTAGGCCATCCAAGCAAACGGCCCATGTTGCAATGTCAACTCAATCACGTTTTAGAAAAAAACTATGACTGTATCTAGCAACAGCAACAACAACACCCAGCTGTATGCCCTCTCCGCTACTTCCGCTTCCTACGCCCTACAAGCGTGGAGGACGGACTTCACCAACTACGCTCGCGTCCATCACTGGTTGTGCGCAACACTCCTGCTTTTGATTACTGCCGAGAGGCATCACATGAGGTTCTCGTTGTTTTCCGATTTTTCCCAGCCGGGTACCTCCTACTGAAAGTGAACAGGTCAGGAATATTGGCAAGTATATATTCTAAGCAAGAATAGGTCTCGCTTGAATTGACACCTTAATATTTATTAAAAAGGACCTCTGAGATGGCATACAACACTGGGCAAGTGTTATTGATATCATTAAATGCTTGTAGCATACCAATTACCGTTGTATTTTGTCAAGTTTGAGAAGTGATGCAAGTCCATGATCTTCGATTATAGCATGATGGATATATTGCTTTTGAGATATCATCACAATGTGATAATTCAAAACATGCATGGTATAGGACAAAGGTTTGATGGGTATTCTTGAATAGTTAATGTGATTTACACTAGTAACTTATTGAAAAGTGTGCCGCAAGAGAGAAAGTATTTAAAGATCTGAACCAATATTTATGAATGCTAAGGAGATATTAGAGAAGGACAACTACAGACTTGAGTATATTTCAAGCACGGGATCGGTTGGTGTATTTGGTAGAGGTCAATAGGAAGGTTGTACTTCATAGAATATGTGGTGTAAAATACTTGTACCTCCAATATATGGAAAATTAGGCGTGCACAAATTTCGACATAGTCAAATTGTAACATCAAACCATGAGGGGTGATCTATATGAGGTGGCTATATTGAAGAACTCCTCAGAAGCATATCCCATTTGCTCTCTGTATATTGCCAGAGATTTTGGGAAGATAAAGCTCCACAAAGCTGAAGTCCATTCCATTACCGTTCATCCTGCATTTTATTACAATCACTGGATATCACTACAAGAGGCTATTCATATTAGCGACGCTCACACAGCGACGCTCAAAAAAAAAATTCCCGGCGTCGCTATGAGCGTCGCAAATTTCTTTGTAAATTTGCGACGCTCATAGCGACGCTTATAGCTGGGCTAAAAAAATAACCGAGCGCGCCCGAAAACTCAGATCTCAGATCTGAGTTTTTCGGCGCCCTCAAGCAAGGAGCAGGTAACGCTCTCCCTCTCTCTCTCTCTCTCTCTCTCTCTCTCTCTCTCTCTTTTTCTTCTCCACACACACACACACACACACACGAGGAGAGGAAGGAGAGCCAGGTATGCTCCTTCCCTCTCCTCATTCTCATGTTCCCTTCCCCTCTTTCTCTCTCCCACTCTCTCTCTCTCTCACACACACACACACATAGTGTTTTTGAGAGAGAGAGAGAGAGAGAGAGAGAGTATACAAACAAAAACAAAAACGCACACACACATACATAAACAAAGAATGCACACACACATTGAGAGAGAAAAAGAGAGAGAGAGCATGCATAAACAAAAAACGCACGCATTGAGAGAGGAAAAGAGAGAGAGAGAACATGCATAAACAAAAAACGCACACATTGAGAGAGGAAAAGAAAAAGAAAACATGCATACGATCCAAAAAAACGCACACACATTGAGAGAGAAACTAATTTAACGTCGTAGGAAACTAATTAAAATTAAAAGACCTAAAGATCTAGCCGACGAGGAGTTGAACTCAAGACCTATTATTCAAGAGGAAAATGGCATAATCAATCTATCATACTTGGCATGGGTGATAGAAAGGTTATACCATTTATCTCTTTTTATTGGCACACACATCCACACACGCGCTCACACACAAGAAGAAGAGAGTTATAACGTCGTAGGAAACTATCTTAAAAGACGTTAAAGATTAGGTTATATGTAGACTTACATTAAATTAGATTTAGGTTTATTTTTAACTAGATTTACGTTTATTTACGCTAGATTTAGATTTACGTTATATTAGATTAGATTTAGGTCTCCATAGACTGCGATGCCTGCATGAAGCGGGTGAAGAAAGCCCTCAATGGAATATAGGGTATTGCTGCCTTCACTCATGGTGGGCTCCGTCGATCCAAAAGTACTGGTGAAATGTCTTCAGAAGATAGGGAAGAAGGTGGATCTTCAGGGCGGCAAGAGTCACTACATCCCCGACACAATGACCATCTAGACAACCTCTAGTCATTAGACTTACGTTAAATTAGATTTAGCTTTATTTTTAGTTAGATTTACGTTTATTTAGATTTACGCTTATTTACGTTAGATCGAGTCCACGCAAGAATTACTTACGGTTTAGGGTTTAGAGTTAGACGAATAGTGAAAAGATCTACTGTGAAAAGATGTTAAGATGCTGTGAAGTGTTACAGCTAGAGAAGAGGCAAAGGGGTTTTGTCCACTACATGCAGTATCATGTAGACGTGGGTGTGTAGATTTCTTGTACCCACAAATATAGGTATTGACCAATAAAGACGAGATTATAACCCGGTGGTTCTGATCTCCGTGCACCTCTAGACCGAGGTGTGCGGGGATTGGACATGACTAGAGAATGTGAGGTAAAGAGAGAGAGAGAGAGAGAGAGATAAGACGAAGAATGCCAATAGAATATTAAATTTGTTGTCCAGGTTATAAGTTTTGTATCCTCATTATGAGTAGCGACGAGGATGTGGGACCGTCCAACCGAAACACCTATCTCTCAACGAGGGTCTTATGTCCTTGTAATCAATGCAAGCATGCTGTGCGACGGACAAGACGTGTTTCTTTGCAGCACGTTCGCGAATTTGGCGAGTTCGATCCATCTATTATAGATCGAGTTGTTGCCAATTATAACTCGTCGGACTCTGACGCTGGCCAACAAGCAGCAATCTTGCAACCCAATAGACGTGTTCGCAGGCGCTTTGGTCAAGCAGCATATGTGAGGCCACAAGATGTAGCCTCTGACAGCTCGGGGGATGATCATGCAGAGCACATTCCCAACGAGGCAATGTTTGAGCCCGAGATTGATGAAATGATCGAGACGATCATGGATTCAGAAAGGCTTATCTATGATGATATGAAAAGTGAAGCCGATACGCCATTGTATAATGGAGCACGTATGTCTAGATTGAAAGCACTCCTGGTTCTTCTCAACATGCAGGCAAAGTTTGGATGGAGTGACACTAGCGTCACAACGCTTTTCAGGTGATCTATTACAATTAGTTTCAGCACATACTACCAGCTGACAATGTGATGCCAGATTCCCGAGATGAAGCAAGAAAGATTTTGCGAAACTTGGGGATGGATTACAATTCTATCCACGCTTGTCCTAATGACTGCATTCTTTTCAGAGGGGAATACATAGACATGGAGAAGTGTCCGAAATGTGATTCCGAAAGATATCAAATAGATCTCCATGGGACAAAAATTCCACAAAAGGTTTTGCGACATTTCCCTCTGCTTCCTCGCATCAAGCATTTCTTCGAATGTAAGTCCATGGCCGCCCTAGCATCATGGCATGAGGAGAATAAATCTTCGGATGGTGTGCTACGAATTCCTGCAGATTGCGTAGCGTGGAAACATATAGATGGAACATGGTCGGATTTTGCCAGGGAAGCTCGAAATTTGCGCTTACGCCTGGCTATGGATGGCGTAAATCCATTTGGTCAAAGATCAACATCTTACAGTGTATGGCCCGTTGTCATTGTCAACTACAACATTCCCCCGTGGTTGACTACGAAGAAGGGGCACCTATGGCTAAGCTTGATTGTGCCAGGGCGATATAAAGTGGGGAATATGGATGTGTATCTTCATCCACTATTGGAAGAGCTACAACAATTGTGGATTGGCATAAAGGTGGTGGATATGAGCCAACACACAGGACGACGGAATGCTTTGATCAGAGGCATTCTAATGTGGACCATGCATGACTATCCCGGGCTAATAGAATGCTCAGGTGATCTATTGACACTCCTCACTCAGACACTGTAAATCTTGTTTTTTCCCATAGTTGATCTATTATCATGTGTATACATGCAGGGCTTCAAACAAGCGGATACAGAGCATGTGTCACATGTGGACCTAGACTGAATGCACGTAGGGCACCCTCACTGAAGAAGCAAATCTACGAAGGTCATCAAGCGTATCTTCCAGAGAATCATGTGTTACGCGACGGCTTTTTGGGAAGAGAGCCACCAAGGATGTCTGCACAAGCATGGTTAGAGCAGAAGGAGATGTGCGATGATGGATTGCCTCCAGGGATGAAGAGACTATCTCTATGGTACGAGTTACCATACTGGCCCCGACTCATGATCAATCACTTGCTCGATCCAATGCACATATTCAAGAATGTGGGTAATCTACTATGGGACCATTTGACCGGCAAGAAAGATACTTTGGGAGCCAGAGTTGACCTTAGAAATGTGGATTGTATGGAGCAATATTGGCCGCAAACAGCGTCTGATGGATCGATAAAACTCCCTAAAGCACCATGGATTTTCACAGGAGCCCAAGAACGCAAAGTAAAAGAGAGCATTCGATCTTTGCGGACTACTACAATGCTAACCATTCAGGTGCATCTTCTTGTTCACATAGTTGATGAGGTGGAAATAGCTGGCACAGTTCATTCCAGATGGATGTTCTTCTTAGAGCGTTTCATGAAAACGCTTAAGGGATATGTGCGTCAAAAGGCACATCCGGAGGGTAGCATGGCAGAAGGTTGGTTGGTATCAGAGTCCCTAGTGTACATTGGAGAGTGGCTAGAGGGATTTGATAAATCCCGGGACACGCTATGGCGAACCATAGATGATGAGCGCATATCTGGGATGATGAGACGGGGAAGACGACCACCGATGCACTATCCAGCGGTTCTGGAGAGCCTACCAACCTTCATGAGCTTAAGATGGTTGCACAACCAATTGAAAAGCGCACAACAATGCGGTGACGAAGTGACTGAAGAAGAGTGGGAGTACTCTCGGGGTTGCGCGACCAAGGTAAGTTTGCAATGTACGACTAGCAAGTGACTTTATTTATAAACGTTTGAACGGCCACTCATAATCTTTGTTCGTTGTAGTATAAGTCATACACAGCAGCATGGTGTAAAGGTCGACATTTTAGGGTGGAACGAATCGACAAAAAGCGTTTTACTCAAGATTGTGGAATCATGGCAAAATTTGAACAGTTTAGTCGACGACGTTCCTCTGATGCAGATCCTGTGGTGGCGGAACTCACTTACTTCGGCACGCTGCAAGAGATTTTGAGGATCGATTACAGAGGATTTTTTGTCGACTTGTTCGACGTGCAATGGTTCAAGATAATCATGGAGGGTCGCAACGCTACTGTGCGTAGAGGAGAGTCTGGTTTTCTTGAGGTGGATTCTACTAAGAAATGGACTGACCTAAGAGACACTTTCGTACTACCCGAGCATTGTGAACAAGTAAGTATGTAAATAGTTAACATCCCCCTTTTACAAGTTATGTGCTTGAAAGCTCTCATGTAAGTTATGTGGCTTTGGCAGGTAATATTTCATCCTACGAAGTCTACATCAAACTGGTGGTACGTCATAGAGGTAGCCCCTCGTAGTGCAAGGATGTATGAAGGCTACCATGTGCCAATCACAACGACATCAATGGAGGAGATCAGAAAAGATGCTCAATCAAAAGCCGCTGCGGTGGTGCCAGACGAGCATCAAGATGCTACTACTCTATATGGGGTGCACGCAGAGGAGCTACAAAATGAAACAGAGGATATGTGTTTAAACGGAGAGCTCTATATAGATATAGGAAGTTATGCTGAGTTATGCGAGGATGAGAGAGAGATCTCTTAAAGCCACAAATATTGTATTTGAACAATTTTGCTCCGTGTTGTAAAAGCTCTGGCTCTCTAAGTACCTTCCATGGTGTATAACGCTCTTTTCTACTCGCGCTCACATCTTTTGATTGAAAATTCTGAGTTTTCGACTTGCCTCTTCTATCACTCAATTCATTGCGTCATTGTATTTATATGCGCCATTACGTCATTGTATTTAATGGTCTTTGCGTCATTGTCTACTCTATTCATTCAATATTAAGTTTAAATATTCGTGTGTTTAATGCAGGTATGGATGATGAGGAGTTTCTTTCTTCTTTGTCACCGCAGCAGAGACAGTGGTATGTGGAGCGTCATCGCTCTGGCGCATCATCGCGCGTTCCTACTCCATCCGCATCTCCCTCTCTTTCGGAGCATTCGGCGCGCTCCGAAGCTTCGGCGTCAACGAGACGACTTTCACACTCGTCTAGACACTGGCGCTCTAGTGGTGGCGGTGGCGGTTGTTGTGGGGATTCCGCCACCGATGCCTCCACACCGCCTCGTGTTCGACGAGGCTCTTTACCCTCCCCTTCTTTGCCCGCCCCCACACCAGCCACAGTATCGCCATCTACACCAGGTTTTGCACGGCTGACTGTTCCTAGAAGCTACACACCTCTACCTACTCCGCCAGGAGCCACCCCACTCGACACTCCTCGCTTCGGGGCCCAGACGTCGGTGGAGACACCTGACGTCCGTACCCCCATCGACACGCCGCTAGAGACCCCTGCCAGGACACCCAGGTTCACGCGTCACCGGCCAGAGGGCTTGCCTTACTCCGTCGACATCAGCGGCGGCATCATCATGGATGATGACGGCAAGAAGGTGATCTCGTGCATGCGTGGTCTTTGCTCTCAGCTGTTTAGACACTACATACTAAACAAATGGAGTGAAGTACCAAGTGATTTAAAAAACAGAGTCATCAGCATACTTCATGATGAGTTTCCCGTTCCAACACAGGATCAGCGCTTCAATGAAGACCTGATGAAGATTCGAATGCGCGAATACTGCAAACACAAGCGTTCCGAAGTGCAAAAAGCAATCAAGAATGGGTGGAGCAGGCCAGATTGGCTGGCCAAAGGAGATTGGAAGAATGCGAAGAAAGCAGCGCGCGAGAATCCCGACAAGTGGAAGCAACAAAAGGATGCAGCCAAAGCGCGAGTAGAGGCAGGGAGCTCGCACCACTTGGGGAGCGGTGGATGGGCATCATTTGAGGCCGATTTTGTAAGTGTTTTCACATTGCTCTTTATGTTCGATAGTTTAGGGTTTATGAGTTTTTTAATTCTAACATAATGAAATCTTTTTATGTTTTGACAGTGGTCGATGACAGGACGTGATCCCACACCGTACGAGCGCGAGTACGCAGATAGGAAGGGCTTAAACGCCCTGATAGACATTCTCAGTTCTCGCGGCGGCATGGTTAGTATTAGGGTTTACTCTTTTTTATTTTTTGTATTGTTTTATAAATGTCGTTATATGTTTATACTTACTGAAAGCTGTCTTATTGTCTTTTTTTGCAGAATCCGACAGATACGCCGCTTGGACGCGATGAGACGTCTGACTAGACGACGTCAGTTTAGCCGTAGCTAGATAGCATTAGTTTAGGGTTTCTCATAGCTTATGTATCATGAGACGGATTTTATACGTCTTTTTGAACCATGTATATTATTACATTTGTCACCGCAGTTCCTTTTGCCAATCAATTCTTTATGCCTATGATGTTGTACAATTGTCATTATTACATTTGCCAATCAATTCATTTTGCCTATGATGTGTACAATTGTCAATTTTGCAAACAATGCGTCTTGTGGGTGACTATTTTGGGTCTATTCTCTACCCTTGCACTTTTTTAAAAAAGTGAATCAAGTACAATATGGTTGATGGGTGGCAGGGCATTTGAATGCCCTGCCACCAAAAAAAAATTCTCTCGGGCGTCGCTATAAGCATCGCTATTTATGGCTCTGTAGCGTCGCTATGAGCATCACTATAGTCTTCT
The DNA here is from genome assembly GCF_014529385.1 of Adiantum capillus-veneris. Taxonomy (NCBI): domain Eukaryota; kingdom Viridiplantae; phylum Streptophyta; class Polypodiopsida; order Polypodiales; family Pteridaceae; genus Adiantum; species Adiantum capillus-veneris. The sequence continues at coordinate 120,661,523 of NC_140931.1, forward strand.
GTGTAAACGTCGCTATGAGCGTCGCTATATAGCGACGGTTATAGCGACGCATATAGCGACGCTCTCGTAGCGACGCTCGTAGCGACGATTTTAGCGACGCCGGGGGTTATAAAAACCCAGTGTATTTCCGTCGCTAACAGCGTCACAAGAGCACACAACCTCTTGTAGTGTATGGAGCAACCTTGACTTTAAAATTGATGTCGTGACTACCATAAGATCTGGATTCGTCCCTCCCAAGTGACTTCCATAACTTAGATTGAACTGATTTTTTGTGAATAATGGTGGTTGCTAAAGGGATTCCTCAAAATCATATGTTGATGATGCCAAGGCCATGGAACATTTGTCATTGTTGAAGAGTGGGTCAGGAGAAACGTGACGAAGCTGGGATGGTGAATGCACAAAGAAGCAAACAAGGCGCTTACAAGTTTTTCCATTTTTACAAAGCTGGGTGCAGTAGCGAGCCGGGTGTAGCCAACACTCAAAAAACCCATGTGAGAGTCACCTTTCCTACATGTTCCCCTTCAAAAGTCAGGATATGTTGTTGCTAAGTAGTTAAAACAGTGGGGGCCTTTACGCCTAGCTTTTTTGCCAGGACGAGTAAACAGCCCAATCATGGCTTTTTTCGTGCATGCACCTGTGCACTTTGAGGCATGGGGTCCCTTTTGTACACTCATTGAATGTTTTGAAGATCATAAATATTTGGTTTAGCAAGCCTTTACAACAATTAACTCTCTTCTGCGTGTCTCTCTTATGAATAAGAAATGTATGTGGTGCTTGTGTCGTACAAAGATATCTACTTCTTCAATCCTTCCCTTGCCAACCAGCTATCATGCTTGTCTTTGGTGAGGTCTGTGCATGGACTACTGGGTCCATCAACACTAGTCTCAATGGATGTCATGATGTCCCAATGGGTGATGCAAACCTCCCATGAGCTCAACCATGAGTCCATTTATGGATGATTCTTGCCCTTGTTACATCCATCTTGCCACCAATGTTGTATTGGATGAGCTTCAAATGTGGTAGCTTCTTTAGATGGTGTGTCTATCTACTTCCTACACATCTATGTTACCATATACATGTGGTAGTGATGTGTGTGAACACACTAGGACCGCCGGGGCATTTTTTCCCTCTTTAGGAGGTTTTTTCCCCCGTGCATTGTATATACGCCCATCACTCTAGGGCTAACTATCTTTCCATTGCACACTAAGTAACATACTCTCTATTGTGTTCCTTGAGCTTCCTTCGTCTTCTCCAAGCTGTGTGTGTTTCTCTGCAACCCTAATTCCAACAATTGGTATCAGAGCAGGTCACGTCCTCCCGGGCTTAGTCGCCGGCTGCTCCAGCACACGCCTGCTCACTTTCTCCGATTTCAGTGAGCTTTGGCGAGCGTTCGCAGGTCGACAAATATTTTGGGATAGCTCGAAGAGCTTGGTCTGCTCAGAATTTTGACTTGGGCTCATTTCGGCCTCCGTTTCCACTACAGGCAGTACTACACAGGCTATTTCGTCATTTTGTGCAGATTTTCTGTCAGTGCCGTTTTCTGCATAACAAGTGCCTTATAGTCTTCTACGGTTTGTGCTATATAGCACAAGTTGTTCCCGCTCCATTTCTCCTATTTTCGGGCAGTTTTCACATCAGGTGCAGCATTTACCATGGCTGACAACAACAACACAGATGTGTTCAAGATGTTTGCTGCTGAGGACAGGTTGGATGGGGACAACTACCCTATGTGGGCTTATATGATGCAACATGTTCTTGTGTCAAAAGGTGTCTGGAACATTGTGCAGGGCATTGATGTACGTCCCGGTTCTGAAGATGTAGGCGATATTGAGGATGTTGCAGGTCTTGCTGCAAGGATTGCAGCTGTTAGAGTTGTTTTGCCTACGGCAGAACAAGCTCGTTGGGATGTTAAGGATGCGCAGGCTCATGCATTGATTGCGTTGTCTGTGAAGCGCACCATTATTCCTCACATCCGTTCAGCAAAATCTGCAAAACAGGCTTGGGATATTCTAGCAGGTCTTTATGCAAGCCGCAATGAGGCTAAAATTGCTTTGCTGCGTAAAGAGCTAGAGTCGAAGATTATGCATGAGGAAGATGATATGGACACTTTCCTTGCTAGTGTCAAGGATATCAATGAGCAATTCATTTCTGCAGGTGAAATCATTTCGGACAGTTCCCTTGTGCAGACTGTTCTTGATGCCTTACCAGATTCCTACCAGACTTTTGCTAGTACTTGGAGACTGATGACCCAAGGAAATCCTGAAGTTGTCAAGTTTGATGCATTATGCACATTGTTGTTGCAAGAGTCACTTTCTAGAAAAAACAGGACTAGGCAGCGTGCAGTTGAACAGGCTTTTATTGCTTCTCAAAGAAAGGGTGGTAACAGTAATGCAGCCACTTCTTATGGTTCTGCTGCGAGTGGCAAAAATTCTGTTCCTAATGCTTCTGCTGGCAGCACTTCGTCTGGCAATTCTGGTGATAAGGGCAAAAAGAAGATGCGTTGCCATTATTGTAAAGCCAATGATCACTTGATCAAGTCGTGTCCTAAGTTGAAGGCCAAAGAGGCTAAGAAGAAAGAGGGTGGTTCCACTGCAAATGCTGGATCCACTACAAATGCAGCCATTGTTGAGTCTTCTGTGAAAGGAGATTGTGATGCTGATGTTGATGCAGAATGGGCTTTTAGCACAGAGTGCACTTACAATCCTGTTGTCCATGATGCATGCTTGTCAGTTGCTGCAGATTCACATGTGTGGTATTTCGACAGTGGTGCTACAAAGCACATTACCTCACATCGTGAATTGTTTACCTCTCTCGAGTCTGTCCCTCATGGGAATTCAGTCACTTGTGCCAACAACGCCTCTTATCTAGTTCAGGGAGTTGGAAAGATTGTGCTCACTGCTGCTAATGGCAGTTCCTTCACACTTGTTGATGCACTTTATGTACCTGGGATCAAGAAGAATCTCTTGTCTGTATCCGCACTTGCTAGACTTGGACTTGTAGTCAAATTTGTGGATGACAGATGTACAGTTCATGATCTCAGTTTTGGTGATGAAATTGTTGCATCTGGGCTTTTGTGCCATGGGCTGTATAAGCTCACTTTGTATGACAAGTGTGGAAAAAATTTTGCAAATGCTGTTGCAGATTCAAGGGCTATTTCAGATGCAAAACTTTGGCATGCACGTTTTGGTCATCTGAATTTTGCCAGTTTGCTGCGTTTGCAGAAATCTGATATGGTTGCTTCTTTGCCGCCTCTTGAAGCACCTGTCAAACATGTTTGTGAAGGCTGTATTCTGGGTAAAATGCAGCGTTCTAAGTTTCCAAAGGATGGTTCAGTTAGGGCCACATGCAGGTTGCAGCTTGTGCATAGTGATGTTTGTGGGCCCATGCAAACTCCGCCCTTGGGCAATTACCTGTACTTCGTGACTTTCATTGATGATTACTCCAAGCATGCGTGGGTATTTCCGCTTAAAGAGAAGTCCGAAGTATTTATGTGCTTCAAACAATTTTTGGCTATGGCTGAAAATGTCTCAAAATGTACTATGGGCACCCTCCGTTCCGATCGAGGGGGGGAGTATATGTCTCATGAATTTAATGCATTTCTGGCTAGTCGTGGGATAAAACACCAATGTACAGTGCCTTATACACCTCAGCAAAATGGTGTTGCTGAGAGGAAAAACAGGTCACTAACGGAAATGGCACGATGTATGGTCAAAAGTCAAGCTTTGCCGCATTCTTTTTGGCTTGAGGCCATCATGTTTGCCACTTATGTACTTAACAGGTGTCCTACGAAAGCTTTGTAGTCTATTACTCCATATGAAGCATGGCATGATAGAAAGCCTTCTATTGAGCACATGCGTGTTTTTGGCTGTTTGGCATATGCTTTGGTGCCACAAGTGCAGCGCAGAAAATTGGATGATAAGGCTGTCAAATGTATTTTTGTTGGTTATAGTGCTGAAAGCAAAGGTTACAGGTTGTATCATCCACAAACAAAACGTATTCTGGTTTCACGGGATGTAGTGTTTGTGGAAGATTCTGTTCAGCCCTTGTTGTCATGTACTAGAGACAGTAATGTAAGCTCACAGGACATTTATGACACTTTGTTGCCTCTTTTCAGTGGTGGAAATACGAATGTAAGTTCCAATGAGGCAAATGTACAGCCTATGGGGGTTTCTGAAAATGTTTTAGAACAGCCTATTACTGATGCAGATGTACATGATGTACTTGATGAGGAAAGGGCTAAAAATGAGCAGGCTAGAGGTATGCCAAAATGGCTGGTGCACACTTTGCGTGACAGTAAATTGGATGCACCTTTATCTAGTCGTACTCGTTCAGGCTCTCGCCATGCATCTTATGCATCAGATTGTTATGCTTTGGCTGTGTCTAGTTTACATGATGTTGAGGAGCCTCTGTCTTTTGATGAAGCACAGAATTCAAAAAATTGGATTGCTGCCATGAAATCAGAATATGATGCACTTATAGAGAATGACACATGGACTTTATGTGATTTGCCTCCTGGAAAAAAGGCCATTGGTACGAAGTGGGTTTACAAGTTGAAACGCAAGCCGGATGGTGAGATCGATCGCCATAAGGCTCGACTTGTTGCAAAGGGTTATGCACAACAAAAAGGCATAGATTATGAAGAGACTTTTGCTCCCACTTGTCGTATGACTACTGTGCGTTTTCTATGTGCATTGGCAGCTCATTTTGGTTGGGATGTACATCAATCAGACATTGTTACTGCTTTCTTGAATGGTGACATATTTGAGGAAGTTTATGTAACGCAGCCTCGCGGTTTTGTCATAAAAGGACAAGAGGACAAAGTGTGCAAATGTAAGAAGGCTTTGTATGGGTTGAAGCAATCTCCTCGTGCTTGGTATGAGAAAGCTGACACTCATTTGGTTAAACGAGGCTTTCATAACAGTCCAACAGAAAGCACATTGTATGTAAAGCGTGAGGATGATGTATTTCTCATTGTGGTTCTTTATGTTGATGATTTGCTGATCACTGGACCAAATGAGAGACATATTGCTGAATTTAAGGCTGATTTGAATGCTACTTTCAAGATGAAAGATTTGGGCCTGTTGCATCATTACTTGGGTATACAGTTTAAGCAGTGTGATGGTGGTATTGCCTTGTGTCAGAAAAGTTACATAGAGACATTGCTATGTAAGTTTGGACTTGAGGATTGCAAACCTATTGCCACTCCCATGGAAACAGGTTTGAAGTTGAGTCTACATGATGCTGGCGATCCTGCTGATGTCACTCTTTACCAAACTGCTGTTGGCTGCCTCATTTATGTATGCAACACGAGGCCAGATATTCAGTTTGCAGTCTCGCAGGTCAGCAGATTTATGCATAGCCCAGGGTCTAAGCATTGGCAAGCTGTCAAGAGGATTTTCCGCTACCTTAGTGGCACTTTACATCTTGGCTTGTTTTATCCCAAGGGGGGATCATTGCCGCCAGACTTACATGCTTTTTCAGACTCAGATTGGGCTGGTTGTTTTGACACGCGAGTGTCCACAAGTGGTTTTTGTTTCATGCTTGGCAGTTCATGTATATCATGGTTGAGCAAGAAGCAACCTACTGTGGCCACTTCGAGTTGTGAGGCTGAGTACAGGGCAGTCTTCACAGCTACAGTTGAGTGTGTATGGCTCAGACGCCTTATGGCTGACTTGGGTGTTGGACAGGACACTGCCAACACTATCTACATTGACAGTCAGAGCGCATTGGCAGTTGCGAGGAACCCAGTTTTTCATGCTCGCACAAAGCACATTGAGGTGCATTACCACTATGTCAGGGAGAGGCTCTCAGCAGGAGAGATCAGCTTGGCTTATGTGCCAACACAGGACAACCTTGCAGATCTTTTCACAAAGGCATTGTCTCGTGAGAAGCTTGAAGCTTTCCGCAAAGCTTTGGGCTTACTCCCCTTTGTGGACTGATCCTGTCCTCAGGGCATGGCACTTCCCTTTACTCATGTGCCAGCTCTCGTTCACCGCATCACTCCAGGGGGGATTTGTTACCATATACATGTGGTAGTGATGTGTGTGAACACACTAGGACCGCCGGGGCATTTTTTCCCTCTTTAGGAGGTTTTTTCCCCCGTGCATTGTATATACGCCCATCACTCTAGGGCTAACTATCTTTCCATTGCACACTAAGTAACATACTCTCTATTGTGTGCCTTGAGCTTCCTTCGTCTTCTCCAAGCTGTGTGTGTTTCTCTGCAACCCTAATTCCAACAATCTACTTATGTATCTCTTGGAAGGAAGCGACTCTACTTCGTGTGTAGTGAATCATGCTTTGTTTCTAGTGGAATGGGCAAGATTGCCTCTGTCTATCCATCATCACTTGTGACCATTAAGTCATACTATTTTCTAGTTGATTGGGCTTTGTCCACAATGAAGCCAAAAAAATTTCCCTTGTGTATCAAATCTTGGGCATCACTTCGTTCAGGCACTCTTAGAATAAGCATTTTGATTCCACGTCTTCCTCCTCCACGATTCAATACTTATTGTCGTACTGGGTCATGATCTATTTCTAGGGGAATGGGCAAGATTTCTCCTATCCATCCATCACATAGCACTTGTGACCATTAAAAACATGTCATATCTCATTCCACTTGCTTGAGATTTGGTCAATTTTTCATTTCTTCTCTAAGTGTCAAGGCTCAAGAATATTTCCATCAATTTTTACTCTCTTTGACATCATGGCTGCCAAGTTCCTCTACAAGTTCAAATGTACTGGCTTTCATATATGGCAAACAAAAATCAAAGGTTATTTAATGCAAAAATCTTATGGATAATTAAAAATCCTCTTGTACTAGATGTTACAGGTACATCTATTGTTGTTACATGAGCTTTGTGCTAAAAAACAATGAAAAGACGAACAAGATTTTGATATCATTTTAACTTCTCTTGAGGATGATTAAATGCATTATTTGGATGAGGTAGATTCTGCTAGAGACTTTATTTGGAGCTAAAGCCAAGCCAAAAATAAGTTTAAAGGTGGAGCTATGTTGTTTATATATATAGTGAGAATATTGCATCTCTTGTCGATCAATTGAAGAGTATTGAAACTCAACTAGTGTATGTTGAAGCACTTATTCCTGATGGAGATCTTGTTGCAATCTTACGCAAAATTTTGCCTCAAAAATTCAATTAAATTATTATTGTACTCAAGGAAAAAGATCCAACTTGTACATTGGAAGGAATAGTCAGTTGTTTTGCAAGGAGAAGAGCACAAATTATTGCGTGAAGGTCTACAAGTCATGCCACAAACGTGACATTGGCAAATGTTGGTTCTATTTGAGGATAAATTAATCATCAAGGGAAAGACAATTTGTCTAAGGACGCATATGTACATTGTGGAAAGATCAACCAAACAAAATTTTCAAGAATGCTTGACTAAATTTTGCAAATTGTGGTGATACTAAAGAAATTGTAGTTTATATGGTTGCAGATCCAATTGATGATTGTTACAAGTTAGAGAAGCTAGTTGTTCTATTTCAAGTTCAAGTCATTTTATTTGTGTCAATAAATGTAATGGGTTTAACACTACCATGACATTTTTAGTCAATGGTAAGCACACCTAGTTCCTTGTATGTCTTGTAGATTAAGTTTATGTTGTCCATCCCTCCTGATTTTGTTGGACAAGAATCCCTCTTGTGGATTGATTTTACAAGAATACACACCCTGTTACAATATGGGGGGTTCTAGTCTATGTAGTTAGATGAATCGTATTTACTTTATTTTATCATGATCAATTAGACTTGAATAGTGAATAGAATTGAATGGGATTGCTAGCAATAAAGATACATGGCCTAGGCCTCCTAAACCATGCACAATATGCACCAGTAGTTTAAGTGGTTGGAAGTTGGGAGGTAAAGGTCAATCAATGCATGAGCCTTGAACACTTTATAAAGACATTGTTGTAGTTATTTATAATAGAGAGTGTTCTTATTGTTTCTCATATATATGTCTCCCTTGTTTAGGTTGTGGTCTCCTCCTCCTCCATCTCCACTTCCATCTCTACTCTCTATTCACCAATATGAAAGTGGAGCCATACCCATTTTACTCAACATTGTCTCTTGTTCTTCCACTTATGTGATAGAATAACCGATTTATAGAGCTTTATCGGGTAGGGAATGGTCCTTCAGGGGTCATTATGAAGGACCATTCCTTGTAATATGTGCGGCCACATGGCAACCCCTCAGCACTATCTCACATGGGCTATTTTAGGAGGGGATCAATGACCAATTTTAAATTGGGGCAACAGAGACGTCACGGGCCGTCGATCTTGCGATGCCGCACGAATTTACCAATTGGCCCGAATTTACTAAACCAAAATTTATTAGAAACATGTCTCCCAATGCTCTCAAGAAACACACGCAAGCGAAGTGGTTAAGGTGATAAGCTCTCAACGGTGACACCGTGGGTCGGAGTTGGGGGGGAAAGAGGGGTGCAGACCACCCAAATTTACAAGTTTTGGTGCACCCAAATTTACCTGTAAATTTACAAGAAGCAGATTGGATGGCTTAGATTGCACCTAATCCCCATGATAAATGCGAGCCATTGATCCCCTCCTAAAATGCCCGTGTGAGATAGTGAGGAGGTATGGCGACCAACAGAGGCCAGGAGCCATGGTGGGAGCACATATTACGAAGGAATTCATGGACCATTCTCAACCGTCAAGAGTCGGGGGGGAGGGGGACCAATAATGAAGCGAACTTAGTGGTGATAGACATGTACAAGCACTTCAGATTCCATTGTTGCGTGACTGTGGAAGAGGCAGTAGACAGTACTAAGTGGAGGCAACAATAGACAGCACGAGGTTTTCCAACAGCTGAGGTGTCGACACCTCCTTGTCTGCTGGCTGTTGAGGTGGCACATCATCGATGCATTCCGTGTGCTGATTGGAGCACACCTTATTGGAGGGAAGATGTTGATATTCCATGCGCTAAGATGCAATCATCCAACACTGCATGGGAAAATTCTGCTTTATTCCAACATCATTGTCGTTGACTCCCGAATATAACCATCATTATTCTAGCCATATACAACAATAAACACTCATAACCATAAAAAACATCATTATTCCAATCCTGCATTCCCATCTAGACAACAACCATAAAAACGTTTTCACATGAAAAAGACAAAATGTTTACACAATTACAGGAATGCCCCAGACTTTGGCTTGCATATTAGATATAAATACACCTCTTTTCCCAAACTCGTGTCCAACACTAGAAGCCCAAACCCACACACTTAGGCCGAAACCGGTGGATTTGACTCCATAGAGAACCCACATTTTTGCATTCACCCATTGCATTTCGATCAGGAATCGAATGAGTAGGGCACAAGTATGTAGTCTATTCCTCATTTACAAACTTCCAAACTTTAGGGAGTTATAAAACCCAGCATAAGCAAGTCTATTCTTCATCTGGAAACTTCCAAACCAAGTGAAGAGATACAAATACACATCTCAATGGGTAGAATTAGAACTCGCGGTATAATAATAACAATGATGTTCATACAAATTTGAGCTACAAAAAACTTGAAATGAAATTAAGGGTCATAGAGATTAAGAGTAAATGAAGCTTTCTGCTCAGTTTAGGCAAGGCATACATAACCATTCAATAACACTTATTAATAGTCAAAAAATGCATGCTTTTTAATGAGATCTTTGATTATTGAAACATTTGAGGCCACTTGGCGGTAGCTTAATGTTATGTTGAATTGAAGAGTTTCAATATCTTCATTATACTTCACTGTTCAATGGAGAATAGTCTTCACTAGACTTCAGCCCCATGAGTCTTTCTCAATAAACCTGGTTTGATGCGTTTTGACAAGCAGCCTTTGTTTGCTGCATAAAACTACATGGTGTGCTTTATATAGTTTGCAAACATTAAGCATGCAAGTTTGCCAAACCCCCTATCCAGGACAGGGCTCTCCAAAGAGCATTATAACATCGATACGCTCGACATCTCTAGCTTTCTGAGATGATGATCATTTACATGCTTCCTGGAAGGTGACACGAGAGACATGCATATGCAGAAGACCACCCGGTGTCCCCATCATAGACTTGATGTCCTTTTCCATAATCTCAAGTGTTGAATGAGGAAGCTATGTAGGCATGCAGTGCCGCAACGGGAAAAAGTGTGCATGCCAAAAACCCCTTCAAATTATGTGGTTATATGTGATTACCAGCTTCCTAGCATGCTTACTGTGGGGGCAACTTGTCTAGAAAGATCAGTAAAGGCAAAAAGGAGAAGAGCCATGTGTGTGCACATAACTCCTCCATTGTGAAAAGCCCACTCACTGTGACAGTGCCAGTTTCCTAGGGAGAGAACAAGTGCAAGCACCTCCAGTGATAACAGGAGAGGACGTGTCTGCATTAGACCCTGATTGTTATGACTCTTTCCAACAAGTTGTGCTTACCATGATTGTGTGGTCTTCTTGCTTGGAAAAGCAAGAGAGACATCCCGATGAATAAGGCAAGATGCACACACACTGCAACGCCATTCACCCAAGGACAATAGAGATCTCATTAACGGGGTATAGACTCCTCCATCAGACGTGTACGCCATTGCCGGAGAGCAACAGAGACGCTTGTAGCTGCCCCCTTAGCTCTGCAACTAGCACCACAGCAGCTCATCAGTTGGGATTGTGTTTAGCTGTGATTATGGCCTCTGAATATTTACGCCTCGAAAGCTCCATAGATATGCCATCTACATCAAGTGCTTTTGATTGATACTTCTGTCTATTGGCCTGCAATACAGATTCATGGCATGGCAAACTCCAACATGAAAATTCCCAACCATATTAGAAATAAATATATTGCATACTTCAATCATGTTTCACAACAAGCACTCCCTTGAACTCATTTCACTCTTCATCTATTTGGATATGTATGGATTTGTCTATATATCTATATGTGTGTGCCCATTGTATTTGCTTGTTGAAACTTGCAGATGCAGCAACCTTACCATTGTTGACTCTGCATTTTTTAACAGGTTCTCCAATTCTTCATCTGCCGGTTCATTGCTTAGGCACCAGGCAATACTTTCCATCCACAGCAGTAATGCGGCCACCTGGCATTGGAGACTCCTTCAGCATTACCTTGAAAAAGCTGGCCCTGCCCCTTTTAAGGCCTAAGTCCATATTCAGATGCCTGATGAGCAAGTGCATGAGTCCCAAAACATTCAGTATCTCATTGATCAAAAGACACATTCGCATTTGAATCACGAATCATAAACAGAAAGCAAAGATTTCTTTAGCCTTGTCGAGAAATGATTATGAATTTCAAGCTGCATCAAGTCGAAACTATACAGGAAATCTACATTGTGACTTTGGCACTCTCGAACAGACATGAAGCAAATGCAATAAGACAGTGCACAAAAATTTGGTACTAATTTAAGATTCAAAAGATCACGAAGCTTTCTAGAATTCCTATGTTTTCTCAATTGATCATGAATTGGTACATTTCTTATATCTCATATGCAAACAGTGCATTCTCCAAAAGTGGCTAAAACCAGATCCCACTAGCTTGAGGGCCACACAAATACAGGCAAATCATTACAAGATATAACAAGCTTGCACACAAAGTGACTATGCCCAATCACACATAGAAGGCCCATACATGCCTACACACCCAAACAACCCTTGTACCGTGCTAATATGTTATCGTGCATAGGTTTTACTAAACTGCATCCAGTGACACTAAAATACACAAAGGCTTTTAGCATATTTCTGGACTGGTGCAATGTTGATAGACAGGAGAGCATACACCATGGTGGATTTGAGTTGATGCAGAGGAGCTTCTCTACAGGAAGGTGGGAAATTTGCTCAACTTTGGCGGTCATTGTAAGATCAATCTGATGAGTTATTGTCCACTTAGTATCTTGAATGCTACTTTTGTTTCAAAAAATGGAAACTTGAGTTTCCTTTTGGTCAAGGTGCGCATAACAACATTTAGGCCCCCTGTTGTTGCAAGAGTGTAGTCTAGCTAGATAGAAGCCCCTGGCTTTTAGAGTAGTGCCAATGCAGAGTGCAGTTGATCATCGGCTTCAGTTCGAAAACTGTAAGGCGGAGAGCACCATGAGAAGCTCACGATCAAAGAAATGTATTCCCAGAAGGGTTCAAATGTTAGTAGGTTTCAAATGAGTTAAGGTTCTTCAGCGAGTTTGAGTCCAGAACTGGTAAAATTTGGGCTCTAAATAATGTATCCAAAGTGCTTGCCTTCGAGGGGAAAGAAAGACATGGAAAGTAGAGTAAAGAGCCTCGAGCAGGACAAGTCTTGTACTAGTAACTACTATGGAGTATGCATCTTCTGTGGAGTTTCCATTGTTCATCTGCATTCGAGGTTTCCTCAATTAAGATTTTTCGTTTTTTGGTGCTCTGAGCCAATGTAGAAGTGAGGTTTTCTTCGTCTGCATGCTTTGTGAGATGGACCTTCGATTGTTGATTTGCGTGTGAGATGATTAGGATGACGAGGCAACGATGCTCACTATCTAGAACAGCTTCCTGCCTCCATCGCTGCTGGTATTTTCTTTTCAGTTATAGATTCTTCTAGTTTGACATGTTGATGATGCACCTGTCAAATTATATACACATGGTTCTGGCATGGCAAAGCTCTGTTCCAACAACAGCTGCTTTGCACTGTGAAATTCCAAGGGACTCTGCACACAGTGAACAAAGCGCATCTCTTGAGATTGTTCTAATCGCCCATCATCCAGTACTACCTTATCTAAGTTATTTTGGAGCTCCTTTTCAATGCAATTATCGCCATTTTGCGCAAATGGGTTCAATGACCACAGAGAAGGGGGTAAGCAGGATGTTGAAAGTAAGGGTGTAGCATCTAGTGTAGAGGTTGGCATCAACACATTCATCACTTGATGAAGCACTATCCGTAACCTTACCGTGGTGTGCGTAACTTTGAGACTCACCCTGCAAAGTGGAGGACTTCATCACATGAGCTATAGCTGGACTGTAAGTTGTCCTGGATAATTTTACATAACCGGATGAGGTCTGTGATAGACTACCAATAAGGTAGAACCAAGATCGAAAGAATGCTTCGGTTGGGAGTTAACATGCTTACCAAAAGCCATAGCATTGTATCGAGAAGCAGGCAGTCCTCCATAAAAGCGGGATAGCAAGTTGGATGATGTCATAAAGAAGGGGAGAAATAAAGAAACAAACCCACTACACATTAATCTAATTAAACATAGTGAACACAGCCCTGCAAAGCAAAGAAAGTATCAGCCCTCCACCTTGAGATCTGTTGCCCTGCTCCCGCAGATGCTGCAAAAACAAAGATACCCAAAAAAACAAAACAAAACAAAGGCACACAAACACAGAACAAGTCAAGAAAATGTGAGTACGCCCGAACAGAAAAAACAAATGAAGCTGAGTTGCACTTGCAATCAAATTGTTGCTACTACTCAATCTAGTAGAAATAATGAACAACCAATAGACAGTTGCTGCTTCTCATGCTGATATTAAAACCCAGGCCAAAAGATGATAAACAAAATCGACTTGCTGATCGACAAAAGCAAAAAAAGTTTGCAAAGGTGTGGTGGCAGTTTACCTGGTTGGAAAGCTTCCTTGAAGTGATCGGAGACTTGCAAATATGCCAAAAATGGAAAAAAATGACGGGGGCGAGGAAAACCTTGAGAAGTGGATAAATGGAGGAAACCAGAGCTTCTCCGTGAAGCTTTAAAGCGAAAGACATGAGTGGCAGAGTATGTATTAATAGGGCTCCCAGGAGCTAAATCGAGTAAATCTGGAGCAGATGTAGACTTCTGTGTACATACACAGCTAACCTTACAGATGCAAATAGCTGAAGAAGGCAACTATACACACAGTGCTTTCAAAGTGGCGCAAATGTTACTGAGAAAATGGAGCATCAGAAACAGAGCAAGCGAGTATGTTCATGGAATTTCAATGGCGATAGTGAGCCATCTGAAAACAGAGCATTCGAGTGCAATAAGAATGAGAAGAGGAGTACTTACGCCATGATGGGGGGCTGGAGAGAGAGAGAAGAGGGAGAGAGGAGAAGCCGCAAGCAGCTGTGTAGACGTGGATCTTTTTCTCTATTTTTGCGAGAAATATTTTTGAGCGCAGAGCTGCTCTTGCTAATTTAATTTCTACGTCCAAAATGCACCCAATCCACCGAACAAAAATAGAAATTTCACGCATGCCCTCCACCCAAAAAACACACCCTTACTCGACCACTCCCCATTGGCGTGATCCCCTATGGCCATGCTAGCAAAATTTCTCCGTATAGACCCTGCCTTACGGCAATGCCAATAAATGACAAGGTCTTGTCATGCTCGTGTTGAGCCACAGGCCACGTGCAGCAGAGAGAGAATTTGACGATGACCAAGGGGAGCGCAATAAAGCCAGAGGGAGACTTGACTCCAAACCCCAATGAGGAGGATACCACAACCAGCAAGTGCTCACGAAGCTCCTAACAAAGCCCTTTCAGAAGCTCAATTCACCAACTTGTCTAAAGGAGATTATTAACTAAAGGCTCACCATCTTGTCTAAAGGTGATTATTAACTAAAGACACAAAATGTGATTATTAAAGAGAATAATCGTGATGCCGGCACATTCACAAGGGCGATTATTATCCGTTAGGACTCGGCTTATGCAGGCGGGCGGCGGGAGGGGAGGCGGGGAGGCTCCCTTTTCCTATATGAGAATTTTTCTAACTCTTCTTGTGTTTGGAGAAGCTCGGGAGCCAAAGCTGCAAGATCGCACAATAGAGCCTCTGCCTCCCCAAGCAATACTTCAAAACCATGCCTCAGAGCACCAAGCTAACCCACTTAGCACCTGCGTGACCTTCGAGCAACCCTCACAACCCACGCAACCTCAAACCTCAGAATCTCTCCACCTCAGAGCCCTACACCATCGTGACCTCAGAACCCTACGCCATCGCTCTTTGCTTGCTCTGTTTCATCGCTCTTTGGTTCTTCAAGACCCAGTTATGGCATTGGTTTTTTTTAATGCGTATGGTGTCGAGAGGGGTCTGTGCCCTCCCTTTTGTAATTAAGTGTCAAAGAGAAGCAAGGTTGGGGTAGAAGGAATCTTGAGGAATCTTTGGATAAATTGAATAAAACCATCATTGACCGAATACGTATGTGTCCTCGATTTCAAAAAATGATACATTATTTGGAATCTTTTGAAGATGTTGCAAAGGTAAAGACACACGACGAGCGAGTAAAGGCAGGAAGGGGCAGAGCCAGCCCGAGAGACCTCAAGCTCAGTGACAAATCATGGCAACGGGGGGGTAGCAAACAGGAGATGGGGGCATATACGAAGCCGGATGTTGAGGCGGAGACAAAGCAATGCATAGAGGTCGTTGCATTTGTTTTTTAACTTGGTGAAACGATTGCAAACGCAGCTCGACATGTTGGTGCATGTGGTTAGTCTTGAGGCTTTGAAGCGATGCATGCTGAGGTCTAGTCCTTTTACAAAATAAGGCCTTGATAAAGGGGAGCATGAGATTCGCAGGAATCTGTGGTGAAATGAATATAATAATGAAGCCTACCAATATGTCTCTACGAGAATATAGCCAACACAAGGATCCAAAAAACATAGCACATTGTAGGCGCCTACAAAAGTTGCATCATTTTAAAGAATTGTAGCCTTCATGACCAAATGTACTCGCAACCCATAAACAGTCATCAGGGCTTAGAAGATTGTCTCTCTCTTGTGTTGAGCACATAAGCACACCCGGACACTGCACAATCATCCACGCACCTTCTAAGGGGCGTTGGTTGATGTGGCCACTCCTTTTCGAGTGAGGGTTGCTGCTCAAATGACCAAAAAAATCAAGCCTCTGAATTTGCAACTAGCCATCCAACAAGGTTTCTTCCTCTTGCTCAACACCGACTGTGTTTATGTGCTCCATATCTTGGGTGGCTGGAGGCAAATGTGCGAGCGGCTGTGATTATGTGCTCAAGCTTGCACGTTGAACACCTGCCAGGCCAAATTTCTTAAACGGCCTTATGTTCTCTCTCTCTCTCTCTCTCTCTCTCTCTCTCTCTCTCTCTCTCTCTCTCTCTCTCACACACACACACACACACACACACACACACACACACACACACATTCATGCAGATTTCAAACTACACCATAATTTATAGGCACTCGTTTCCTTGCTAGTGGGGAAGGGTTGAGAGAACCTGAGAGTTGAGACCAGACACTCCAAGGGCTATGGCTTGCGTATGACTTCTTTATGCTGCTAAATATTGATAGTAAGACCTGCTTAATAGATAGTACTAGTACAACGATGCCGCCTCTTACGATGCTATGTGGATTTTTTTACCTTAACACTAGAATGGTAAACAGGACACTTTTATGTCCTTGGACACTTTTGTGTCCTGTTAAGTGACCATTTTGCTTGAATTATTTGAAGAGTGTGAAAATGAATTTCTAGGTGCTATATATCCACAAGTTGCCTTATGAGCTAAAAAAAACTTAGCATTTTTTTTTTGAGTATCGATCTCACCATTAACCTTGCTCTTGCACAACATTTTTGAACCTAAACTGTGTGAAAAAAACGGGTCATGTTTTTGGCTTTTTTTCAATTTTTGGCAACTATACCACTCTAAGCTTCATGTTTGTGAGGTTTATATGGCTAGAGGTTAGGCCTTCATAGTTCTCAACATGTTTTGATGCTTGTAGGGAGAGCTAAGTGTTAAAATTGAAAGTTATGACCAATTTACAAGAATTGCATAATCCCATTTTTTTGCCAAAATTAGCACTTTTATGATTTTTTTGGTGGCTTTCTTAATATCCAAATTCAATTTTGATTGTGTAAGTGTAATGTATAACATAAAGCTAATCTTCCTTGAGTTTTGGGGGACCTAATATGCTATATAGCATAGTATATGATGATGGTTAAGTTTTTTGATTGCTAAAGAATACGATACATTTTAGAGTAGCAAGTATAACTTTCTCAATATTGCTAGTTTCTTAGGCCAATTGTGTGTATTTTGTAGGTAGTGACCATATCTAATCATAGACTACAAACTTGGCTAGATATTGAGTAGTTTCTATGGGTTTCTAGAGGTCATAATGCTAAACCCAGTTTTTTCATGTTTGCTGTATTTAGCACTTTATCATTGCCCCCAATGTTCCAATTGTAAGAGATCCATTATCCTTTTGACATGCTCCATGGCTCCTTTTGAATCCACAGGCCCAAAGGGAACTAAGAAAACATGTATATAGTATCTGTATTGAGCGTGACTATAGAAACTTTGATGATAGGTCCACAGAATGGCAAAAATGCAACTTTTTTGTACCTATTTTTTTTGCCCAAAAAAAAATTAGTGAGTTAAAAGCAACCATATGTTTTGGTCACCAACCCATTGAAGTTAACGGGGCATTTTATCTCATGTCCTACAAAAATCTCCACTCTTATTTATATGCAATCAACCGTAAGAAATTGCTGTTTTGGGCAAAATGCACTAGTCCATCAACTTTGGAGGCTTGTAGTGACCAAGGGATGAGAAAAATTACAAGTTTCTCATTTTTTCCATATGTAGTAGTTATTGAACTATAAGCTCATGAAAGGATTTTTCAAAATGAGTGGATCTACTATGGTTTTGGAATTTTTTCCCAAAACCCTGAAAGGACACTTTTATGTCCTGTTAGGTTACCATTCTATATGTAGTAGTTATTGAACTATAAGCTCATGAAAGGATTTTTCAAAATGAGTGGATCTACTATGGTTTTGGAATTTTTTCCCAAAACCCTGAAAGGACACTTTTATGTCCTGTTAATTAGGTTACCATTCTAGTGTTAAGCATGCCAACACTATCAACATAAACCCTATATTTAGAGAGAGACGATGGCATCCTTTCTCCCTATCTATTGATAAGATTTGTAGCCCATTTCAATATACAAACTTCCACTCCGCTCTAATTTGCTCTCTTTCACGGATACTAATTCTCTCTCTCATCCCACAATATACGTATCATCTCCCTCTCTATTTGATTTGTAGACTATTTCAACATCTAAACTTCTCCTTTGCTCTAATTTGCTCTGTTTTTTATAAATTATTTTGTTCCAAACCGGTTTGTCCCACTCCACCTTCGGTGCGAGATAGAGCCTTTGAGAGAGAGAGAGAGAGAGAGAGAGAGAGAGAGAGAGAGAGAGAGTACAAATAAGAATTTCAACGTTGTCCTTGCACATTTATCAGACATCTAGTATGACATTCAAGTCACGTACAAGCACTAATGCATCATGGTGGCCATGCATCATTGTGGAGATTATACATTACATAATGAAGAGCTAAGAGCCCATGTTCAATATACATATCCATTCTTGTCTCTTGTCTTCTATTTCCATTTTAGTCTTTGTCTGGTTGTCTGTTATCTAAAGTTTGTATATCTAGTATGATCTAACGAACTCTAAGTTTGCAACCTGGAATAGCTTCTAGAAGTGACCAAGTCATTCCATTTCAGTGATTACAGTGGTAAGCTAGCGCCCTTGATAGATAATCTATCAAGAGAATCTATCTCCCAGTAGAGGCATGGAGTTCTCTACAGCATGCCACCCGAAAGAGTAGGATACAAAAGAAGACCGACCACGAGGTTCATGGAGGAAGAGGATCGGGTTAGCACAATTCTTGAGGAGTCAAAGTGAGGCTCCAAACACTGAATCTGAACATGGAAGTGAGACGGATGAGAAGCTTGACTAGATGGAAGCTGACAAACTTGGGGATTCCCAGCATTCAGCTCAATCTAAGAGACGACATTCAAAACAATCAGAGAGGGGATCTCGACCTAATGGATCTCAGAAGATAGATAAGGGCAAAGGCACAAATCACAATTCTTGAGAATCTATCTCCCAGTAGAGGCATGGAGTTCGCTACAGCATGCCACCCGAAAGAGTAGGATACAAAAGAAGACCGACCACGAGGTTCATGGAGGAAGAGGATCGGGTTAGCACAATTCTTGAGGAGTCAAAGTGAGGCTCCAAACACTGAATCTGAACATGGAAGTGAGACGGATGAGAAGCTTGACTAGATGGAAGCTGACAAACTTGGGGATTCCCAGCATTCAGCTCAATCTAAGAGACGACATTCAAAACAATCAGAGAGGGGATCTCGACCTAATGGATCTCAGAAGATAGATAAGGGCAAAGGCACAAATCATACTAAGGATAATGACGGGAGTATTGGCTAATAACAACAATAACGATAAGTGGGATATAGACACGAACCATTACAATAAGCATCGGCCCAGAAAATGGAACTCACCTTAGAAGGACAAATCTAGACATTATGAGCATTAAACTGATTTGAAGGTCACTTTTCCAATCTTCAAAGGTGGTAAAAATGATGATCCTGATGTTCATATCGAGGCATTTGAACAATAAGTTGATGAAGATCAATGGGGAGAGTACTTCCCACAAACCTTGAAGGATGCATCATGAAAGTAGTATTACCACTATCCAACATGTAAGCTCAGAATATATAGAAAGTTGATAAAAGACTTTTTTCTAGAATATATTGATAATCGAGGTGATGACTCGATGATGAGGACATTCTATATGAGCTAGATAAAATCAAGCAAGAAAAGCTTTTAGTTCGGAGCTACATAGAGAAGATCAAAGAACTCACAAGACAATTGCATGTGCCTCCCTCAAAAAAGGGATTGCGTACATGGTTTCTTAGTGGTTTCATAAGTAAAAATCTTAGGCCCGGAATAGAAGGTTCCAGTGCCGACTAAGAAGTTCAAGGATCTGGTCCAGAGAGCACTAAAGCTAGAGCAGCAGCAGCAGGAACCAAAATGTCCAAGACCAGACCCTTAGTTGGCAAATTAGAGACCCGGTGTTCAAAGTGTCGATCCGACGATCATGTCAAAGGAATGTTCTCGATGTATATACTGCAAGGCATTTGTCCATGTGTGGAAAAATTGAAAGATGAGGATACGTCATTTCAATAAAAGAAAAGATATGTCTATGATTGCATTCATAGTTCCATAGGTGGTAATGACAGATGGAGCATCTAGCTCTAGAGAGAATGAGGCCAGTACAAGTATTGGGCCTAGAAGAGGAAGATATCAGGGGGCTAGTTTTTGAGGCAAGGTAGACGGTGGGAACAAATGCCAGTGGGAAACTCAATACCAAAGGGTTAGTAAATACCAAACCCAATTACTACAATAACTTTACAGGAGACAATTAGTCAAAGGCCCAATTTGATGGCTATAAATAGGACCCACTATTCATTATGTGGGTTACTCTTCCACTATCACGGAATCTAGTGTCTTGGAGCTCATTTTGCTCTTGTACTCTTGTACTGTTTTATCATCAATCCTAGAGCAGACTTTGGTTCATGTTGTTGTACTCCAGCTGTATTGATATGAATACATATTCCAGTTCATCTTGTTCCAATTTCTATTTCAGTTCATGTCTCATACTTCATTTCAATTTTTGTCTATTTTGATATCTAAAGTCTTTATTTGATTATGCTTGCCTTGTCTAAAGTAGCTTTAAATGACCAACCTGCAATAGTTGTCACAAGTGATCGGATCATTCCATTTTGGTGATCACGGTGATTGAGCTAAGTTTATATTGATAGAGGAACTATCTCCCAATTGGTGTTAGAGCTAGTTGAAATTAACCATGCCGCCTATAAGAATTCCACATGGCAAAAGGCTAGCATAATGAGATTCATGGATGATCCGGATCATGTCAGTACTATCTAGGAGGAGTCAGAGCGCGGCTCTGATACTGAGAGAGAACTTGGGAATGAGACAAATGTTTCTCTAGATCTAGGGGAAGTTGATGAATTGCAAGATTCTCAGCACTTGACTCATTCCGGGAGGAGACATGCGGAGAGAGTAGATCGACGAACTCAATCCAATGGATCTCACGGAAGAAGAAAACATATTGATGAGAGGGAGGCAAAGTCACATATCTGCAAGACAAGAGTTAGCAAAGAAGCTTGAAATGGATACTATGACTGAGATCGACGACAACGACAATTGGAAAGCATACATAGATCATTATTGTAAAAGACAATCCAAAGACAGGAAACCCCGGTTCAAGAATCCAAATGTAGTCATCTTGAATGTTCTAATGATCTGAAGATTTTATTTCAAGTCTTTAAAAGGGGAAAGAAGGACGATCCTGATGTGCACATTTAGGTGTTGAACAATACACTGAACTCATGAAGGATATACATGAGGATAAGTGGGGAGAGTAATTTTCTCAAACACTAAAAGAGGTGTTCAAGAAGTGGTATTACCATTATCCAACATGTCAACTCATATTATACAACAAATTGATCAAAGCATTTTACCTGGAGTATTTAGACAATAGAGGAACGACGATATATTGGACAAGATTAAGCAAGGCAAATTTTCAGTCAGTAGATACGTCTAGAAATTTAAGGAACTGTCCAAAAGTTTCAAGAACCTCCATCGAATGAATGTCCCCACACTACACGTATTTGTAAATCTGGCATGTGTGGAACAATTGTGGGGATAATGATTAATCACTTCAAAAAGGGAAAGGACTTATCTATGATTGCACTGAGGAATTTAGAGGAGATGGGTCAAGTGGCTCCAAGGAGATTGAGACCAACACGAGTTTTGGAGGTGGCAGAGGTAGATACCAAGGGGGTATTGGCCAAGGCAGAGGCAGGGTTGACTTTGGCAAAAGGAGTTTAAATTGCTATACCTGTTGGCCATTATGTAGCACAATGCTCGAATGTTGCCAAACTTAGAAGGATCTGAATAGAAAACACCTGAACCAGTGCCACTAAGGGCAGTGACTAGAAGCAGAGGTGTAGTAATTGAGGAGATTTTAGAAGAACCTGAGACAAAGCAGGCGCCTAAAACAAAGATATGTGCACAGTAGAGAGCCACATGGAAAGCAAAAGTCAAAGCAAAAGTAGTTGATGAATGGAAAGAACAAAGAGATTCAATGGCCAAGATTACACAGAACCTCAAAGAGAAGATTCTTAAACAGCCAAGATGTTCAAACGCTATGATAATTCAAAAACTACAGCTTCAGCCTTTAGGGGCTCAAAAAGACAAGCAGCTTAGGCAATTAGGTGAGGAGAAAGTAGCAACTAGACTTGAGGAGTCTACGATTGTTGTAGTTCAGAGTTTGGTTGAAGAGGTACGGCAATTACCAGAAGCTGCAAAACTCTTCCAACATAAGAGGAAAGTGGATGCTAAGTCCTAAGCAATAGATTTGAAAACCATTAGGGATGACAAGGTTCTACTCCTTCAAGTGGATTACAAACTTAAAAAGCAATGGGAACTGTTGTCAGGGGTAATACTAGATGGTGGGATTGGAGTTAATATTCTTGGAGAACATCTAAGATATAAATTGGGGATTATAGACCTAAAACAAGCACCATTCAGGGTACAAATGGGTGGCCATAAGGTACCCCAAGCCACAAGATTAATTGAGAATATGCCAATTAGAGTGGGTAAAGAAAAATTCAAAATAAGCTTCTTAGTCTTGGACATACAAGGAGAATATGGAATACTTTTGGATAGACCATGGATCAGAATTGGTAGTGCTATACATTGTTATTCCAATAAGACATTAACCATTTAGGGATCCAACAAGAGAATTTACATCAAGACAAAGAATACAAGAAGCTCAAAAAAGGCACTAAGACTAGAGAAGCTTAGTAAGAAATATGGCACTAAGAAAATGGAGAGAATGTTGGCCTCAATGAATATCTTTTTGCTTATAGAGATTGACTTGACTGTTGTTATGAGGGACAAGGAGCAAGCTGATAGGTAGAGAAAGCAACACTCAAATTAGTTCTTGGAGTCAAACACTAGGGAAAGGAAAGTTTGGTTGGACGAGCGTGCACCAAAACATGTAGATCAACAGAAAGTTAATTTCAGATTAGTAGTAGAGCCTAGTTAGACAAATACGAAGAGTTCAGATCAAGTTGTTGACATGACATATATGGAGCCTAGACATGCATAGCTCAGTGATCCATTTAATGACTATGCAATAGGTATTTATATTGAGGAAGAATAAGAATCACTGGCCAAACAAAAAGGAGGTGCTTTAAACTAGTTATTTCCAGTTGATCAAGAGGTTGAAGGATGGAATTTTGGCACTAATGAGAAACTCAGAATGGTGAAGATCAACAAACATATGAAGCCATATATTAAAGAGGAGGCTAGGACTTTTCTTAGAATATACAAAGATATAAAGATGTATTTGCATGGAACAGATTAATTTGAAAGGACTTGATCTAGAAGTGTGTCCACATCGGATACCATCGCTCAACGAGAGATACCACTGAAACCCAATGCCAGACGAGTGAGACTGCAGAGGTATAGTATGAGCCCCAACTATGCTAAGAAATTGAAGGAGGAGATTGACAATGTCCTAAAGGCAGGGTTCATTACTGAGGTTGCAATCAATTATTCCCAATTGTAGTGGTTCCGAAAAAGAATGGGAAGTTAAGGGTATGTGGGGATTACATGAAGCTTAATGCTCAGACTATCAAAGACCCCTTTCCCCTTCCATTTATCAATATAAGATTACTGGGCATGAGATGTATAGTTTTATGGATGGTTATAGTGGATACAATTTGCTAAAGATTGCATTAGAAGATTGAGCCAAAACGACGTTCGTCACTGAATGGGGATCATTCATGTACTTGGCCATGCCATTCGGACTCTGTAATGCTCCAATAACTTTCCAAAGGTGTATGGAGGAAATATTCAGTGAGTTCTTACATAAACTTTTGGCAACATTTATGGATGATTTTACTATCTTCTCTATTGAGGAAATGCATCTACTCTTTCTGGAGATGGTTTTAGAGAGATGCAAAGAGAAGAGGATTTATTGAGAAAGAAATGCATCAATGGAAGGACCAGATCCAATATGGAAAGATGTATAACACCATTTTAGAGATTTTTATAATTTAAAGACAATTTGGGAATTACCAATGTCTTAAAGATTTTGCCATTTGGACAAATATCAACAAAAAAAATGCCAACTCCTTCCACAAGGTAGTACTTGAAAATCTCTTTCGAACCATGCTCTCAAGACTTTATTTCTCCATGTGGTCAAACTGCAAGCTCATTTTGAAAGTGGGAATTGGAAAATTCCCAAATTCACTAATATATTGTTGTATACGATTCTCTTCAGTTCGGACGATTTCTAGAGGATGATAAACTTCCTCAGATCCAAGAGACTATCAAAAGGTTTCCCAATGATTTTGGAGATTTCCATTCTAATCCTGTTTTTCATCCGTTTTGGGAAATCCATTGGTCTCACTTGCTGATGTAGTGTTAGTCTTATTCTCATCTTTGTTGGTGATATTGGATCATAATAATTAAACAAGGTTACTGGTTGATGCGAGTCAGATAGCCTACATCTGGCTTTGATGTCAGTGACTACGTTACATGTAAGGAGTTGCATCAGTTCTTCCATTGAAACAATTGTGTGGTATCAAATCATCTACTTCGTTGGGTGGTGTTTGGATTACTGTTAAACCTCTCTCATTGTGCACGTTGTCCATGGAAGATTGTGAAATATCCGCTTTTCTCCATCTGGGCTTATAATGTTTTACCAAATATCCCTAATACAATGTTACCTCTATGTACTCCTAAGTCAATATGTAAACCTAATGATGTGTTGTGACATGTGCAATAATGTGAAACTAAAACATCTACCCTCACTCCGAATGCTTTTGCTATGTGGAACTAAAATCCACAATGTACAGTGTCATATATGTGAGAATGGTTGCCATGGTTACAATCGTGTACAGACCTTGTCAGGCAGGTGAGCACTATTGCATATTTTATCACATATAATGTCAAGTGCATTGGGATGGCACACTCGTTTCACCTCAAAAGTTCAATGCAAACGATCTTGTCCAAAAACAGGAGGTTTTTTACATAGTCGCTCACAGACGATGCATCTAAAGTGCTTCCCAAGTAGAAAATTGCAATTTAGCATGTAATTTGAGCAAAAAGGGCTTTTTCTTACATATTTAGGGATTTTCCCAACTTGCTTGGACTTTTACGGGCAAAAAGGGACATTTTTAGGTTTAAAATGGTTATAAAATAGCCAAAAACAAAAAAAAAAGATAAAAAATAAGTCAAAATGTCACATCAACAATGGTGGACTTGAATATTAAGAGGGAAAGAGAGTTTATGAAAAAAAAAAATCAGCTATTTTAAGCCTCTTAGAGAAAGGATACATAGGTAGCTTCTATAGTGTGCTAGTGCAGCCCCGCACTATTCCTACCTTGTGTTTGTGTATGTGGGTGATTCAATCACGGGTTTTCTCTCTTCAAAAAGGTGTTTTGGATTGTTTATGGAAGTGTTGGAGCTTCCATGAAATGGCCTTGATGAAGAATTGAAGTAGGAAGAAAGGTTTATTGATGGGAAAGACATGTAGTATGCTTGTGCAATTGGGAGCTAGGCTACACCAAATTATCACACACACAAGACTTTTTTGAATCAATCTTGGTTATTTTTTAGAGTGAAGATTTCATGGGTAGAGATTTGTTCATTTTCTAAGCATGTCTTTTGCTTAAAATCTTCTGCGACTTGCTTGATTTTGTTGCAATTTCTCACAGTCAAAGGCATGACATTTCCTAGCCGCACTTTGCACTTCTTAGCACATTTTTTGTGAACCTAACATGAGGTAGGCTAGGGTGAGGGTTTGTGAGTTTGGGAAATCAAAGGTAAAATATGCAATGTAGCAAGGGTTATCTAGTGCAGGGTCACCATACAATATGCAGGTAATTAAAGTCCAACAGGAAGAAGTAGTGGAAATTGCATTACAAGAAGTATATGAGGAATGTAATACCTTTGAGTGCTATGCACTTGCAATGACCCCATCACCTTAGCTGAAAGCTATTGTTTTTTTTCTTCACAAAAGTATTCTAGTTGGCTACCACTCTAAATGGCCTTCTAAGAAAGATTTCATCAGCCCTCAACATAACATTATAATCCTACAATCTTCTCCTTTTAATCATATACCTTGTACACTTTAGCCCAGCACCTATACATGCTGTATACATTTGTGACACTTGCTAAAATAAGAATGAAAAAAACCAACACTAATGAAAGGGGTGAATAATGCATGAATAGAAAATAATACACGTTCTTGAAGCCTTACAAAACTTTGCAAAAGAAATAGAAAACAAAATATGAATGGAAGCTCATAATTTTTTCTAGGGAATAGCAAGGGTTTTGAAGAAATGAAGCAAAAAACATGAGTAGAGCAAAACCTCTAGGTTAGTACATATGAAAATAGAAGCTAAGTGACAAATGGAAATTGCTACATTTGGGCTATCCTAGCAGTATAAGGTATCTAATCTTCCCAAATTCTAAGACGCGTTTTTGGCCTTCTAAGCCTATACATGGTATCTTGCAAGGTAGTATACTTGTAGACAACTATTCTCTCCAAAACATTATGATCAAGGATTTCATTGATGTAATCACGATCGTGTGATTACGTTAATAACTCCAGTATTTACACAAAAAAATCACGTGATCACGTTAATTGTTAGCGTGACTTTGATTATGACTTGCAAAAACCCATAGAGCCAGTTAGCTCGCCGGGCTTTCTCATTTTCCCGGTATGCCCGCCTGGCAAATGAAAAATCCCGGCGAGAGTAATTATATATAGTAAACAATGTGCTTATCGTGGTCCTTTACCTAGGCAAATCCTTGGGGAGTGTATCCGAGTGCCGGGTATAGTCATCTCCTTGTGATTTGACCTAAGGTTACAAAGTCATAGGTCCTTTTTTGGGCCGAATGTGATTCTTAATTCGGTAGCCACTTCTAAAAAAGTTTAATTCCTTTACCGAACATAAAGGTACGAAACCAAAACAATTGAAAATTTGGAGAGTCATGCTCATTGCGACGAAGCCATTGGTCTAAATGAGGGCTGTAATTGGTTTTAGAGGATGAGTATATGTAAATGACGAGTCGATAGTCAAGGATTTGATGTCCTATACTAGTGTACTGGGTATATAAAGATCCTTGAAGTCTTGCATTTTTCACCATCATAGATTTGAGTTGATATACACTGTCACTCCACAATATAAGAGCTATAATCCTTCATTGGGTGAAAATAGCTTTTATAGAATAAGGGGGCAATAATCCTTCACTGGGTACAAGTAGTCCTCAATTGTGTGATTATATTGAAGATTTATTTGCGTTAGTTCACGCATTGGTTTATACAAAGAGTGCATTATGTATTATGATAGATTATTAGTGCATGAAATGACCAATCATATATTTTATTGCTTTCGTTTGTTTTTTGCAAACAACTGACATCGTTCAGTGTAGAAGTTGATTATTCTTTGTAGCATTTGAAATATCTTTCAGTGTAGAAGTTGATTATTCTTTACAGCATTTGAAATATATATGTCTTACTGTTTGTAAATCAAAGTGGACATATAAATAATCATCATAATAATAATTGCATTGAAAAAGTCGTAGCATTGTTGTAGTTATTATGCCATGCATAAAGTGTATTGCAATGTGTATGTTTGCTCAGAACATAAGTGATCGATATGTGGATTGACTAGCGTGCATTGAAAATCTCATATTGTGCATTTTGGCTACTTCCATAGTGAATAGTTTTTTAATATATATTAAAAATAAGAAAAATGTTTTGAAAATTGAACATCTGGTTCTTTTGTCTTCAATTTTATTATTAAAGCAATGGAGCAAAATGTGGGCACAAGTGGTACGTAGAAGCCAAAGAATAAAAAAGCTCATGGCAAGAGTGGGATTATGCTCACAACATATGTGGCCGATACATGGATTGGTAATGTAAATTTTATCTCACAACAAAACCAGGCGGTGCACAATGTTTTAGGGACCATTTTTTGGGTAGCATTAAAAAGAGTTGTAAGAAATGTGAACATCATCAGGCACCTGCAATTGCAAAGCGTTTGAGAGAAGAGCTTGCCAAAAAAGGTGGTAAGAGACAACAAATATAGTGACTGCAAGTCAAGAGTTGTCAGAGCCAAATATTAACTCCACAGATCCTGTGATGACGCCAACAAACCTTGGAGAACAGCCTATGCAAGGGGAGGAAATTTCAACCAACGTTCCTTTTAAGCATTACAATGAAGGTGGACTTGGTCAAATGCATCAAAAATCATTACATCAAAGCTTTTGAGTACAGTCTCTAGAAGAAGCACAAATTGCACTCGCCAAAGAAATATTCTTCACTGGAAGTGCTTTGGTCAGGGTAGACAGCAATCATTGGGTGGAAGGCTGCTTGGAAGAAAATCCGCGAGTTTGGCCCAGGATTTTCAGCTCCTTCTTATCACACGATACGAAATGTTTTCTTGGAAAAATGTTACATCAAAGTTAAAGAGCGTGTTGACAAAATAATACTTGGGAATATTTTGCTTTCAGGATAACAATTGTGAGTGATGGCTGGTCAAATGTTCAAAGAAGACCGCTGATCAATGTAATGTTGCTTTGTCCAAGGGAAGAAACGTTTATAAAGGCGATTGATAGTTCTGCTGCAATTAAAAGTAGCAAATACATTTATGAGGTCTTGATTGATGTAATTAAAGAAATTGGTGCTGAACATGTCGTTCAAGTAGTCATGGACAATGCAAAGAATTGTAAAAACGCCAGTAAATTAATAAAGAAGTGCTTTCCACACATTTTTGCTAATGGTTGTAATACGCACAACTTAAACTTTCATGCAAGGTGGAAGAACGCTCATGGTCCACTCCATCGTGTTGCTTACATGCTCAATCCGGAGTATTGGAATTTAGATGTAATGTCCAATAGAGGGGTGGTCAGTGATTTCTATCACGAGGTCAACACGTTCTACTCCAACATTCATGACCAAATTGATTGCATCAAAGAAATGAGTGCATTTAGATTAAAAGAAGGCCCTTTCGTGAATGATTTTGTAACATTTAATGGCCTAGAAACTTGTGTAGTGGAAAATAGCATGAACATAGTGAGCATTTCATTAGAATAGATTCCTAATGAGATTAACAAGAGTGCTTGGGTGGAGAGAGCAACAAAAACCATAACACCTAATTAGATAGCATGAACAATACTTCAAAAGAGAGAGAATTTAAGCAATTGACAACAGTTGAGGACCGGATTTGCATGGAGCCGGTCACCCCTCCAAAAGGCTTTGTACCATGGTTTCTCCCATCATGAGAGACATTTTACAATACAATTTCTTGTGTTCCTTCAATACTAGCTAGTGCAATGGAGATGGAAACTTCATGCACTATGCAAAACACTTATCAAACACAACATCAATTCCCTCACAGTCGACCCAAGACCTCACACAACTTCGAAGATGGTGAGAGTTAGCGGGGTATGAGAGTAGATTGAGAGGAAGAAGGAGCATTCTTACGAGAAAGATGTACATCTCCTCACATAATCACTCATATTAGCATAGCTTAGCTTAGTAATTAGCATGGTAGATGAGATGAGCATGCAATGAAGCTTGGCTCTTGGTTGGATTTGCATTAGAAAGCCAAGAGTTGTTGGTGTAGGTCTTCCTTCTCACAAGCTTGGAGTAGGTGATAAGCTTTCCATTAAAGCTTGAGAAGGAGAGAGAGTCTTCTTTACTTCACACTTGAGATTGTGTGAGTGTGTGTGTGATAATGCCTTGAAAAAGTCATCCCCCTCTCTCTCTTGGTCGACCCCTCTTGCTATTTGCTCTTGCTACAGTCCTATTGGACCTCCCCAGGCTTAGCCAATGGGAATTAAGCAGTATAAGTGATAGCCTTTTGACATGTCCCCCCCTTTCCCCTTTTGTGAGAGCTTTAGGTAATTATTTAATTCAACTAAACTCTCTCATTGGACCCCTTTGCCTCCTGGCCAATAGGCATCAGGCAAGCCATTGGGCTGTTGAATGCTCATTGGTCCCCTTGGGAGACTGTCCAATAGTCTTCTAGAGAGCTTAATTATTATAGGTTCTTTTATTAAGTGTTTTTAAATTAATTAAACTAGATTTACTCTAGCCTAATTCTCATTGGTCCACCTCCAAGGCCATCCAATAGGAATTGGGTACACCTTGTGGGCATCTGGGCTAGGGAGCTGACATGTGTCCCTCATTCCCTTTGTGTAAAGGGAGCTTGTGTGTGTGTGTGTGTGTGTGTGTGTGTGTGTGTGTGAGTTTCTCTCTCATCCCCTACTTGCAAGGATCGTCCCCTCCTATGTAGGGATTGCTAAAGACTTCTGGGACACACACAAAGCATCCAATTCCCCCAATGTTTGACCTTTGGACACAACCTTTGAATTTTGGAAGTCTTAATGGGATGAACCTTAGGGTCTTTTAAGCCCATTGTTTCACATGGCTCTTTTGCAGATGCCCCCCCCCCTTTGGATCCCTATTTTCCCTCCTTTGGATCCCTACTGTGGCTGGTCTGCTAACTTAACCAATATTCTAGCTTTTTCTCCCATGGCACTTCCCCATATTAAATGATCAGTTTAACATGAGAAAATAATTTAGGAGAATTAGACATTGATTATTATGACATTACCTCTCTCTTGAAATCATAGTTGTCCTCGACTATGGGGTAGAGAAGATAAAGCATATTCATTAGTCCTTTTCTTAGCAGGTAGAGGATACCTATGTTACCCTACGACATCATTCCACAATGGATGACTAGTCCATTTGGCGCTTGAGAGCCTGAGGCTGCCGCAAGCATGTCTGCTCATTAGTCCTATCATCTTCCATAGTAGAGTGACAAGCTCTACTTGGTATTCGGGAGAGGTCGTCTCCTCAAACCTGATCTAAGCATGCATACTACTTCATTTTTGTGCACAATAAAGAAAAAGAGAGTCTTATAAGACAAAAAATTTGTTCATTTTAAACATTTGTACATCTGCTTACTCTAGGGAAGCATTGACAAGGTTTAGGTTATCCTTTAATTGCATGCCTTGCATCCATCTAGCATCTTCAAAAGGATAATTCTTAAACTTAATAAGATATCGTCGGATAGTCTTACCGCCTCTTAGTACCTTGTCTTCATGTCGGATAATGGACTCGGGCTGCAGCACCTCTTCTTGGTCCTCGATCTCCGGTGGGTCTTCCATAGTTGTTTCTTGAGGTGGCTCTCCTTTGTAAGTCTTTAGTAGGCTCACATGGAAAGCATTGTGTATGAGCCAATGACTGGGAAACTTCAGTTGATAGGCCATCTCATTGATTGGCCTAAGAATCTGGAAAGGACCATAGTACCTTTTTGCTAACTTAGCATAGTATTTTTGGTGTCCTGTAGGATTCTTGCCCGTCGTGTGCCTTAATCGAGCCTTGTGAAATTTTAATAAAACCCAGTCATTTTCTTTAAAGGCTTGGGCTCTTCTGTGCTTGTTAGCAGCAGCCTTTTGCCTTTGCTGTGAGATAGAGATAGCATCCTTAATCTTTTGGAAAGACTCTTGTAGGTCTCGACTATACTCATCTGCAGTGAAGATCTTCCCATGTACCTTAAGTAGCAAGTGACTTTTTGATCTTCCCTCTCAATTACCTCAAAAGGTGATTTTCCCGTGGAAGTATGTACAATATTATTGTAGGCATACTCCACTAATGGTAAGTACTTCTCCCATTGGGATCTTTGATCTACTTCTGTTACATAGGCTTTTAGTAGATCGAGAATTGTTAGGTTAGCTATTTCACTTTGGCTATCCGTTTGCGGGTGATAGGCCAAAGAGAAGTTTAGACTTGTTACTAAATTCTCAAAGAGACTCTTCCAAAAATTAGTCATTCTAGGATCTCTATTCGACACTATAGACATTGGCAAGCCATGGTACTTGAAGATTTGTGAAATGAAGAGGGTTGCCATTTGATGGGCTTTGATAGTATTTTTGATAGGTATGAAATGTGCTTGTTTGCTAAACCTGTCTACTATTGTCCATATTCCCGTATTCCCATGGATAGACTTAGGCAATCCAAAGATAAAATCCATGGATATGCTCTCCCATGGTGAATTAGGGATTGGTAAAGTTTGAAGCAATCCAAGTTGCTTCCCTCTATCAAACTTCGTCTTTTGGTATATCACACATTTAGAAACATACTCTTGTATGTTTGCTTTCATGGTAGGCCAATAGAAATATCTTTCAATCCCCTTTAGGGTAGATTGAATCCCTCTATGCCTTGCATAAGGAGGAGCATGAGATTCATACATTACTTTCTCTAGGAGACCTTTTACAATCCCATCAAGAGAGACATTTTACAATACAATTTCTTGTGTTCCTTCAACACTAGCTAGTGCAATGAAGATGGAAACTTCATGCACTATGCAAAACACTTATCAAACACAACATCAATTCTCTCACGGTCTCAGACCCAAGACCTCACACACCTTCAAAGATGGTGAGAGCTAGCGGGGTATGAGAGTAGATTGAGAGGAAGGAGTATTCTTACGAGAAAGATGTACATCTCCTCGCATAATCACTCATATTAGCATAGCTTAGCTTAGTAATTAGCATGGTAGATGAGATGAGCATGCAATGAAGCTTGGCTCTTGGTTGGATTTGCATCAAAAAGCCAAGAGTTGTTGGTGTAGGCCTTCCTTCTCACAAGCTTGGAGTAGGTGATAAGCTTTGCATTAAAGCTTGATAAGGGTGATAAGGAGAGAGAGTCTTATTTACTTCCCACTTGAGATTGTGTGAGTGTATGTGTGATAATGCCTTGCAAAAATCAGCTCCCTCTCTCTCTTGGTCGACCCCTCTTGCTATTTGCTCTTGCTACGGTCCTATTGGACCTCCCCAAGCTTAGCCAATGGAAATTCAGCAGTATAAGTGACAGCCTTCTGACATGTGTCCCCCTTTCCCCTTTTGTGAGAGCTTTAGGTAATTATTTAATTCAACTAAACTCTCATTGGACCCCTTTGCCTCCTAGCCAATAGGAATCAGGCAAGCCATTGGGCTGTTGAAAGCTCATTGGTCCCCTTGGGAGACTGTCCAATAGTCTTCTAGAGAGCTTAATTATTATAGGTTCTTTTATTAAGTGTTTTTAAATTAATTAAACTAGATTTACTCTAGCCTAATTCTCATTGGTCCACCTCCAAGACCATCCAATAGGAATTGGGTACACCTTGTGGGCATCTGGGCTAGGGAGCGGACATGTGTCCCTCATTCCCTTTGTGTAAAGGGAGCTTGTGTGTGTGAGTTTCTCTCTCATACCCTACTTGCAAGGATCGCCCCCTCCTATGTAGGGATTGCTAAAGACTTTTGGGACACACACAAAGCATCCAATTCCCCCAATGTTTGACCTTTGGACACAACCTTTGAATTTTGGAGCCTTAGCATTTTGGAAGTCTTAATGTGCTGAACCTTAGGGTCTTTTAAGCCCATTGTTGCACATGGCTCTTATGCAGATGGGCCCCCCTTTGGATCCCTCTTTTCCCTCCTTTGGATCCCTACTATGGCCAGTCTGCTAACTTAATCAATATTCTAGCTTTTTCTCCGCTGGCACTTTCCCATATTAAATGATCAGTTTAACATGAGAAAATCATTTAGGAGAATTAGATATTGATTATTATGACAGATTTTGTACAGGTAATGGCAAAAGAGCAACTTGCATGGAGGTAGTGGATGATGAATGGTGGAGAGCATTACTCTACCTTACGTCCCCTTGCAATGAAAGTATTGGCACAATGTGTAGCAAACTCAAGTTTAGAGAGAAACTAGTGTATGCACAAGTATGTTCACAACACTATTTGCAACAGACTATTAGCTGACAGAGCAAAAAAATTAGTGTATATGTTTTGCAACGAAAAGATATTGAATGGTTACGAGGAGGAAATGCCAACCTGGTTGTTTGATTGTCAAAACAAAGACAAAGAACAGTTCAATGTTGGTGTATCTCAATGCACTATAGACAAAATAGAAGAGAATCGGATAATAGATACACAGGTTGAATTACAAGGAGAACCACAACACTCAAATTTAGAACAAGCCTTAACAACTTCACAGATTCAATATAGTTTGAGAGTAGAATGAAGATCGTGTCAAAAAACATTGTAAAAGACCATGTATTCAACGTATTTTGATCATATACAATGCTTCATATTCGCGATTATACATAATTTGTCGATCTCAATTGTGTTACTCTGAAGCAACATCTTAATCACCGAACAGTTTTCTAATTGTGCTAGGGGTATCTTGGCGAGCTTGCTTGAATTTATACTCATTTTTCATGCCAAACATAATATATATTCCTTGTGAACAGATTGCACATCGACTACTATTTTGCATTAAACAAATAAGACAGATGAAGTGATAATAATGGCCACATGTCAATGTATAATATCCACTCCGTCCATCAAAATTCTTGTAGCAAACTGGAAATTAGGAAGATGAGGATGCATCTGAAGTAGATGAGGGGACCAAATCTGAGGATGCAGGACAAGGTGTCTTATGTGTGTCCCTTGTATAGGTGGAGGATTCACTCACTGTGTTAGATTCTAAACGTCCTCGCTTAAGCGGTGAATGCTTTTCTCCATCCGGACCTGTGATGGTTGGGGTGTTTAGGTGGCTATAGAAAGCCGTGTTATTTTTGCATCTTTCTCTGCCAGATGTGTCGTGTAAATATCCTTCTCTCTTTAATTGTAGGTCGGCACCTTCCACTATCAATGCCATCTCATCTCGGGTGAAAGTGACACAACTCTCCTTGATATCATGAGTGGCAACAGTTGTCTCCTTTGACAAAAAGTCTACTGGTTGTTTTTGCACAAAGTGAAAATATAACATTTTTGTAAAATACAATCTACATTGTACAGTGGATGGCCATAAACTTCCAAGTAGATCCTCTCAGCGTTTTCTTTGATCGCATCGTGGAGGCACTTTGATACCTTCCACCTTCCTTTCTTGATCTTTGCATTCTCACATGGCCATATTGTTTTGATCATGTCCTTCATCACTTCTTTATTGATCGCTTTCCATTGCATGTGGTTGGGATTTGCCCATTTTGAGAGTCGTTGAGCAGTACACATCGCTTGTTGTGCCCACATACCGTATGCTAGAGAGTTCATGTGTTGAAATGTATTAACAGCTGCTTGTTGTTGATCATCATGCACTGATTGGGTGCCACAAACTTGTTCTTCATCAGTCATTTTCTCTTGGAGTTGCAATGGACAAACACACAAATATTCAATATCATTGGCAAATATATATCCTCACGATTCAACAGTCTCACAGATGCACAAGGTAGCAACTTCTCATCCACTAAATAAGACGTCATAGCCAACTAAATCAAACCACAATTGACGTGACTAAACAAAATCACAATTGCCGGACCCGATTGAACCACAAGACAAAATTGAAATACCCGTATAACACGACAAATTTAAAATAACTAAAGATAATTGACTCAAGGAGGTGAACCACTTTAATAAAAATAGAATACCCTAGACAAGACAGATGTATATCATAAAAATGTTTAGATCGGATAAAAAGATGGTGCAAATTCAACAAGGGGATGTTGGACAGGGTTAGGTCTGCTGTCTTTAATTGTTCTTTGAAAAATATCAAAATGTCAGATGCATTTCTTCTTTGTTCCTGATCTTTTAAATTCATCCAACAATCTATTTTAATCTGAATGGCCCTCATAACATCTTGGTATGGGTGGTAGAAAACTTCTTCTAGAAAATAAACTTTTCTAACTGCACTCCAAAAATCTATCAGCATGTCAATTAAATAACCCAATGCATAAATGTCGCTCGATTTTGTGTATGCATCTGTGCATCGTGGATCGTATAGTTATGGAGCAATCCATGATTGCTTAGCCATCTCTGCATCCCTTGCTCTCTATGCCTCCAAAATTGCAGAGTCCGACTATGCGCTTGGATGCAGATAATTAATTGACGCGCACTTAGCTCGCGTTCTGAGCATCATTCCCCAATCAATGATGCCGACACAAGGTTTATTTGCGCGAGTAAAGTCCAACATTATGTTGAACGGGTGCAGGTCATTGTGCACTATCTCGATTAAGTGGACAGCCGCAACGCCATCAATTAAGGTGTGACAAATGATTGGCAGTTGCTTGATCATTTCCTTGATCCGTGCCGTGTCTATCTCTTGTACATGAATATTTGCTACAGGCAATCACCTCTAGCTGTGTTGTAGCTTGTGCATGTGTCGTCTGAACAATCTGTGGACGAATGGTAAGTGGCACATCATGTCTATCACAGTACCTCCATTGTAGTATGGGAATATTGTGATCCAAGGAGCTTCGGTGGTAAAGCCAATGCACCTTACAATGGAGGGGTGAAGTGTTTGCATTTCTTTCTCTATCTAAAATCTTTCAAATGTCAGCTCACTGCCTCCCTTGTATCATTTTCCCACATATGTAATGTGATCTGGAAAGAAAGAGATGCCTTTGATGGTGTACGATGTGCACACACCAAAGGAGTCTGCTCCAATCCTTGAGGGATGTCGACAAGATGAGTGCACTTGGCATTAAAGTCGCGCGCATGATTGTGCCAATGCCGCTAGCATCTGATCGACCTCTCAAAGATGCTTGTACATCTTGGGCCATCTTCAATCTCTTGGGTAAGGCTGCTTGGTCCTATGCTTTCACACGCTTCATCTTTACCTTTTGTTCCTCCCACAATTAATCCTAGAGCTCTAATTTTAACATGTCGCAGGTAGGAGGGATATCTTCCTTTAAGTCTCTACAACATACTTTCATATTGCCCAACATTGTCCTAACCTTGTGGTGGGGGTCAAATTCTCAATTCCCTGCTGAAATCAACAACTCGTATTGGCCTTCACCTCGCAGCCTACGCTCTGTGTTCTAACCCTCAACCATGACTTGAAGACTTTAAGAAATGTGCATGGAAATATTGATAAAAATTCAAAATAATATTCACTTTAAACTGAAATCTGTTACACGTGTAAAATGCAGAGCAAACAAGTAGTTTATAAGAACTTCATCCAAATCAAACAATACATGTTAACAATCTGGAACATTTCAACACATAGTGAATTTTTAACTTATATTTTTCACCGTGCACACACAGTAGTTCAAACAAACCACACACCGACTTAAAGACTTCAAAAAATTCAACAAGATTTTATTTATTCAGGTTGATAATCATTTTGACTTTAAATGGTATGTTTGCTTGTGTAAAATACAATAAATATGTCATTCCTAATAAACTTGTCTAGATCTAACAGAACATGTTAAAAATCTAAAACAATTCAAACCCTCTTGGAAGATACATGCATCGTGATATATATATATATATATATATATATATATATATATATAGATATATATATAGTCAAATTTAAATTAACTCATTTAAAACATTGAAAGTATACAAATCGGGCTAGGAAATTGCAAAGAATGTCTTGCTCTTTAAAAAGATAGAAATAAATACTCAACATGCAAATTGTGTTCACACACTTTTTTTACATAGAATTTATGTAAATGTAGTATTTAATATAGCGATGATAATTGATGCTCTTTAAAAAGATACAAAATAATGTTTAACATGCAAATTGTGTGTCAATTCTTTTTTACAAAAAATTTATGTAAATGTAGCGATAAAAATAGCGATGATGCTTGAGGTCCTTTAAAAAGATATAAATGAATATTTAACATGCAAATTGTGTGCAAATACTCTTTTGCATATAATTTATGTAAATGTAGCATTTAAAATAGTGATGATTGATGAATAAAGCATTCTTTTGAATATGATTAGCTAGTTTATAATTTCATAAGAACATGTCAAAACAACAAAATCAAACAATTCAAACATGTGTATATGAAATACTCTTCACAGCCGTGTTAACGACCAAGTATTTCATATATTTAATATTTAAAAAATTAACTGCACATACACATACAAATTATATAATGTTCATACGGCCAGGTTAATGACCTAAACGCCACATTTATGCAAAAATAGATGCTTCTAACAAACGACCCTCAACTAGCCGTGTTACCGATCAAGTGCCGCCTGAATCTAAGGACAAATAATGGCTCGCATACGAGTATCATATAGCCACGTTACCGATCGATGCCCATATGTTTTTTGGAAAAGGGGAAGGAAAGTTGACTTACCATAAGGATATTAGATTCGCCGCGTTATCGACGTAGTACCCAAATAGTAAGCCAATACTTACCACAAGGACACCATCTTCCCCACATCACAAGTGATGCCCCCGTGGTAAGCATTGTTCTGTAGAATAGCTTACGCACACACTCGCATTGTGTGGTAAGGTACCTTATGACTGCCGAACAATACGACGAAAGGCACGCTACCACACAACGTATACACAAACATCACACATACATGGGTCGTGTGGTCAGGTACTCCGCTACTGCCACGGCAGTGCGACTCAGAGCACGCTCCCACACGACCCCCTCTCTCCTCTCACCATACCTACAAAGGCGATCATCTCTCTCTCTCTCTCTCTCTCTCTCTCTCTCTCTCTCTCTCTCTCTCTCTCTCTCAAGATGACTCAAAGAATAACCCCCGATCGGAGCCCTATATATATAATTCTATGGGCTCGTAGGGAAAATATAAAACCTCGTCGGGATTCTAGTGGGTTTCCAGGTTGCCCTAGCTAAGCCGGATTCTTTGTGATCATGTTAAGTATAATCATGTAAATGTGTTAATAAGACCTTGTGACACATGATTTTTGGTAATTACATAAATATTAAATCCCTGATTACGATGAGAGATCCATTGGTAAAGGTGCTTTAATTTGGTGATTCTTTCTTTGTTGCATTGGTTGTTGGCAAGTTGACGTCTTGAAGGGGGTTCTGTCTTACACCCACATGGCTAGAAATAGGTTGTGACTCACAAGTATTGTTCTTCTGCTAATTTGTTAACAACAATTGAAAGTGGTGTATAGAAGTCCCTGTAATGGTGGACCTACTCCCTATCCCATTACAACCCATGGTATGTCCTCTAGTTTGTTGCTCCTCCTCTCATTGCTACCAACAACAAAATCATAGATGGTAACCTCACATTAGTGGTATGCGCATGCCCAACCAAGCACTTGACCGTCTTGTTCTATACTACAAGATGAAAGTTGGTTGAGAGTGTCATATCTTGTATTTCTTTGCAAGCCACATAGGCTCTCAAGCTTGAGCTCTACCATTTTGGTTATTCTAGTTGTACCCTTGAACTTCATGAGAGGCTCTTCTAGAAATGCATGGCCAATTTTGAATCCTTGCAACTAGATAATTTAGTAGGTCTTCAACGAATGTTCGGCCTTTCTATACTTTTTCAAAAACCCTACCTTTCCCACTGTATATACGACTTCCCTCTCACATTGAAATGATTTCCCCTTGATCTCTTTGTCTCCATTTTTTGTAATCTTAAAACTCGAGCTATCTTAAAGAGCTACCTCTACATAAAGTTAGTCCTCACATCACCTTCATATTAAGTATAATGTATTATCGACACCAATTCTCTTGCTCTTGCTTGGCTTCTTCCACTCCTAATTTGCTTGCCTACATCACTGAATACACAACAACCTAGTAGCACCATCATTTTCATAATTTAACTTTTCAACACATCCAATGGTTGTTACCATATACATGTGGTAGTGATGTGTGTGAACACACTTAGGACCGCTAAGGCATTTTTCCCCTCAGTTTGAAAATTTCCCCCCCGTGCATTGTATATACGCCATCACTCTAGAGCTATCTTACCTTTCCATTGCACACTAAGTAATACACTCTCTGTTGTGTGCCTTGAGCTTCCTTCACCTTCTATAAGCTGTGTGTGTGTATTCTTGCAAATCTAATTTCAGCAATTGGTATTAGAGTATTTTGAGTCCTCTCGAGCTTAGTTCCCAGCATCTCCAACACACATTTTCTCACTTTCTTCAATTTTTGTGAGCTTTGGTGAGTGTTAGCAGCTCAAATTTTTCATTTGGTCTCATTTTAGC
Organism: Adiantum capillus-veneris; assembly: GCF_014529385.1. Classification (NCBI taxonomy): domain Eukaryota; kingdom Viridiplantae; phylum Streptophyta; class Polypodiopsida; order Polypodiales; family Pteridaceae; genus Adiantum; species Adiantum capillus-veneris. The sequence continues at coordinate 120,701,395 of NC_140931.1, forward strand.
CTCCATTTCCACTACAAGTTGTATTGCACGAACTATTTTGTGATTTTGTGTAGGATTCCTGTCAGTGCCATTTTCTACATAACAAGTCCCTTACAGTCTTCTACAGGTGGTGCTATATAGCACGTGTTGTTCCCACTTTGTTTCTCCTCTTCTCACAAAATTTTTACATCAGGTGCAGCATTCACCATGACTGACAACAACACATATGTGTTCAAGATGTTTGCTACTAAGGGTAGATTGGATAGGGACAATTACCCTATGTGGGATTATATGATGCAACGTGTCCTTGTGTCGATGGGTGTTTGGAACATTGTGCAGGGCATTGATGTACGCCCTGGTTCCAAGGATGTAGGCAAAGTTGAGGATGGTGCAAGTTTTGGTGGTAGGATTGGTGCTGCCAGAGCTGTTTTGCCTTCAGCTCGGCAAGCTCGTTCGGATGAAAAATATGTGCATTCTCATGTATTTATTTCTTTGTCTATGAAGCGCACTATTACTCCTCACAATCTGCAAAACAGGCTGGTCTTTATGCAAGTCGCAATGAGGCTAAAATTGCATTATTGCACAAAGATATTCATGAGTCAAAAATTGTGCATGAGGAAGATGACATAAACACTTTCCTTGCTGGTGTCAAGAATATCAATGAGAAACTTATTTCTGTAGGCAAAGTCATTTCATATAGTTCCCTTGTGTAGACTCTTCTTGATGCCTTGCTAGATTCTTATCGTACTTTTGCTAGTACATGGAGACTTATGACCCAAGGAAATCCGAAAGTTTTCAAGTTTTATGCATTATGCACATAGCTATTGCAAGAGTCACTTTCCAAAAAAAACAGGGCTAAACAGTGTGCAATTGAACATGACTTTATTGTTGCTCACAGAAAAGGTGGTAACAGTATTGTAGCCACTTCTCATGGTTCTTCTGTGAGTGGTAAATTACCTATTCCTAATGCTTTTTCTGGTAGCAATTTGTCTACGAATTCTGGTGAAAACGGCAAACAGAAGATGCGTTGTCATTATTGTAAAGCTAAGGATCACTTGATCGTGTCCTAAGTTGAAGGCCAAAGAGGCTAGTTCCACTACAAATGTTGGTTCCACTACAAAAATGCATCTATTTTTGAGTCTTCTGTGAAAGGAGACTATGCTGCTGATGTTGATGCAGAATGGGCTTTTAGTTCAAAGTGCAATTATGATCCTTTTTTCCATGATGCATGTTTGTCAATTGTTGTAGATTCTCATGTGTGGTACTTTGATAGTGGTGCTACAAAGCACATTACCTCTCATCGTGACTTGTTCACCTCTCTCAAGGATGTCCCTCATGGGAATTCAGTAATTTGTGTCCTTATCCGGTTCAGAGAGTTGGAAAGATTGTGTTGATTCTGCAAATGGGAGTTCTTTCACACTTATTGATGCACTTTATGTACCTGAGATCAAGAAGAATCTTTTATTTGTATCTACACTTTAGACTTGGTCTTGTAGTCAAATTATTGGATGACAGATGTATAATACATGATCTCAATTTCAATGATGAAATTGTTGTATCTGGCATTTTATGTCGTGGTTTGTATAAGCTCACTTTGTATGACAAGTGTGGGCAGAATTTTCCAAATGCCGCTTGTGAATTCAAAGGCTATTCCAAATGAAACAAATTGGCATGCACATTTTGAACACCTAAATTTTGCTAGTTTGCAAAAATCTGATATGGTTGCTTCTTTGCCATCTCTTGAAGCACCTATCAAACATGTTTGTGAAGGATATATTTTGGGTAAGATACATCATTCGACGCTTCCAAAGGACGGTTCAGTTAGGGCCACATGCAGGTTGCATCTTGTGAATAGTGATGTTTGACGGCCCATGCAAACTCCGTCCTTGGGCAATTACCTTTAGTTCGTGACTTTCATTGATGATTACTCTAGGCATGCATGGGTGTATCTGCTTAAAGCGAAGTCCGAAGTGTTTATGAGCTTCAAAAAATTTATAGCGATGACTGAAATTTTCTTGAAATGTACTATGGGCACCCTCCGTTCCGATCAAGGGGGGAAGTATATGAGTCATGAATTTAATGCATTTTTGGCTAGTCATGGGATAAAACACCTCAACAAAATGGTGTTGCTGAGAGGAAAAACAGGTTACTTGTAATGGAATTAGCCTTTTAACTTGAGTTGGAGCGGAAAGTAAATAACATATTGAGCATTTCCTTGAGTATTCTTTAGTGTGTAGATGTATAGTGAGAAAGAAGTGTTTGGATAGACAAAGCAACACTTAACACATTACTTCATTAACATGGCATGATCAATACTTGTAAAAGAGAGTGAGAGTTTAGAGAAATCGACACCAATAGAGGACCGGATTAGTTGGAGCCGGTCCCCCCTCCAATAGGCATTTGTATTATAGATTCTTCCATGACGGAAGACTTGTTTACAATACAACTGTTTGTGTTCCTTGAGACCTTCTTGATGAGATGAAGATGGTAAGCTTCACTCACCAAGCATTAGCATAACTACAACAATAAACATGATTAGCATGAACTTGGAAAATGCCCAGCCTCAATCCCAAGACCTCAAACACCATGAAAGGTGAGGAGAGCTAGCAGGGAGTGAGGAAGAAGAGAGAAGTAGAAGTAGCTCTACTAGAAAGAAATAACCCATTGCACATAATCACTCATAGCTCTGGTAGCATAACTTAGCATAGAGTTAATGGAGATTAGAGAGATTGATAAGCAAGCATAAGCATTCTCTTGTGTGGATTTGCATCCATAGCCAAGAGCTTGTGGTAGTAGGCACTCAACTTCTTAGGCTTGGAGAAGGAGATGGAATCCTTGCTTCACAAGAGTGTGTGAAGGGAAGAATGAATGAGATGGAGCTCGTGGGAGGCTCAAATGAGAGAGAGAGAGAGAGAGAGAGAGAGAGAGAGAGAGAGAGAGAGAGAGAGAGAGAGAGAGAGAGAGAGAGCTAGCTAGGTCAACCCCCTTTCCTAGGGTTCCTTTGAAGCTGATTGGGCCATGTAGCCCTCTAGCCAATGAGAGCTGGGCTCCCTTTGGGGCAATGTGTGTAGCCTCTTGACAAGTGTCCTTCTTTCCCTTTGTGAGGCTAAGCTATCACCCCCCTTGCTTAAGCACAACCCCTACTTGCTTGAGTAGTGTGTCTCTACACTTGACAAGTGGCCCCTTTCCTTTCATAAGGGTATGGGTCCTTGGTGAGGTGCTCACTTACTATCTACCTCCCCCCTTTGTAGGGCTCGCCCCCTCTTTAGTAGCAAGTACTTTGAACTTGGTAAGCAGGCAGGCCCCCTGCTTAAGCACAGCCCTGGCTTAAGCAAGCTGCCCCCTTGCCTGCTTGGACTTTAGTGACTAAAGAGTAAAATTTTAAAGACTGTGTCTTAAAGCTTTTAACACTTACCTTTGGAGGCTTTAATGACGACAACCCTAAGGTCTTTTGCTCCATTGGTTTACCTTTCTCTTTGATAGACCTTTTCTCATTTGGACCCCTTTACCATAGGCCTCGTGCTTAAATAGATCTATAAGCACATCTATATCTTAACCCTTGTTCCTGTTTATTCTCCCACATTAAATGATCAGTTTAATATGAGAAAATCATTTAGGTTGGTCAGATGTTAGATTTTATGACATTACCTCTCTCTTGAAATCATAGTCGTCCTCGACTATGGTAGAAGAGATAAAGCCTTAGTCATTAGTCAATTTTACTTAGCGGGTAGAGGATCCCTTTTTACCCTACGACATCTTTCCAAGATGGATGACTAATCCATTTGGTGCTTGGGAGACTTAGGTGCTGCAAGCATGTCTGCTCTTTAGTCCATTTCATTCTCCCAAAGTAGAGTGACAAATTCTACTTGGTGTTTGAGAGACGTCGTCATCACAAACATGATTCTAAGCATGTATACTAGTTAATTTTGTGCACAATTAAAAAGAGGACTAGTCTTATAAGACAAAAACATGAGTCATTTAAAAGAAATTTGTACATTTGCTTACTCTAATGTAGCATTGTAAGCATTGACAAGGTTCATACTATCCTTAAGCTGTATTCCTTGCATCCATCTAGCATCTTCAAAAGGATAATTTTTGAACTTAACAAGATACCGGGGGATAATCTTACCATGTCGTAGTACCTTATCTTCATGTCGAAGGACAGCTTCGGGTTGTAGCACCTCTTCTTGGTCTTCAACTTCGGGAGGGTCTTCATATTAATAATTGGTTCAGTTGGTGGCTCTCCTTTGTAGGGCTTCAGTAGGCTTACATGAAAGGCATTGTGTATGAGCCAATGGTTGGGCAATTTGAGTTGATAAGCCGTCTCATTGATGGGCTTCAAAATTTGGAAAGGACCATAGTGTCTTTTTGCTAGTTTAGCATAATACTTTTGATGGCCCGTAGGATTTTTGCCCGTCGTTTGCCTTAATCGAGCCTTAGGAAACTTGAGTAAGACCCAATCATTTTCTTTGAACATCAAGGCTCTTTTGTGCTTGTTAGCAACAACTTTTTTCCTTTGTTGAGAGATGGATATAGCCTCCTTAATCTTTTGAAAAGATTCTTGTAGGTCACGGATATACTCATCGGCGGCGAAGATCTTCCCATGTACTTTGAGTAGCAAGGGACTTTTAGGTCTTCCCTCAATGATCTCAAAAGGTGCTTTTCCCGTAGAAGTATGTACAGTATTATTGTAGGCATACTCTACAAGAGGTAAGTACTTTTCCCATTGTGAGCGTTGATCTACTTCTGTAACATAAGTCTTTAGTAGATCGAGTATCGTAAGATTGGCTATCTCACTTTGGCCGTCCGTTTGTGGGTGATAGGCCGAAGAGAAATTCAATCTTGTTCCAAGATTTTCAAAGAGACCTTTCCAGAAATTACTGGTCATTCTAGGATCTCTATCTGACACGATGGATGTGGGTAATCCATGGTGCTTGAAAATCTGAGATATGAAGAGAGTTGCCATTTGATGTGCTTTAATAGTCTTTTTGACAGGAATAAAATGTGCTTGCTTGCTAAACCTGTCAACTATTGTCCATATTCATGTATTCCCATGGATAGACTTGGGTAATCCAAAGATGAAATCCATGGATATACTCTCCCATGGTGAATTTGGAATAGGCAATGGCTGGAGTAATCCAGGTTGCTTCCCTCTATCATACTTGGTCTTTTGGCATACTACACATTTTGAAACATACTCTTGTATGTCCACTTTCATGGTAGTCCAATAGAAGTACGTTTCTACTCCTCGGAGAGTAGGTTGAATACCTCTACGCCCCGCGTATGGAGGAGCATGGGATTCATACATAACTTTCTCTCGAAGGGAATGGGTAACACATAGCCTATTGCCGTGGAGAAGATAACCATCCTGCAAAGTGAATGGTTCCTCTTTCTTCCCCAAAGCAAGGGCTGACATTATGTCTCTAAAGTGAGGGTCAGTAGCATACTCATCTATCATAGTGGATAGACCATTGTGAGTAGCTATAGACACCATATTAACTTTGGGTCGTCGTGAAAGTGCATCGGCCACTTGATTGTGCTTACCAGCTATGTGAGCAATATGGAAATTAAATTGCGAAATAAAATTTGCCCACCTCATTTGTTTGTCGGTAAGCTTGGTTTGCGTCATGAAATACTTGAGACTTTGGTGGTTGGTTCATAGGATCAATGGAGTCCCCAATAGGTAGTGCTTCCATGTGTCTAGGGCATGTAGAACAGCTAAAAGCTCTTTCTCATAAATGCCCAAGACTCGTTCATCAATATTGAGCCTTCGGCTCTCATATGCTATGGCATGCCCTTCTTGAAGCAAAACAGCTCCAAGGCAATCACCACAAGCATCACATTGGACCTCAAATGGCTTTGAGAGATCCGGAAGCACGAGGACTAGTTGGGAAGTAAGCTTCTCTTTGAGATTTTCAAAAGCATTTTGCTCCTTAGCAGTCCATACAAACTTAACGTTCTTCTTAGTTAAGTCGTGTAGTGGTCCTGCTACTTGAGAGAATTTTGCTATGAAGCGTCTATAGTATGCACACATACCAACAAAGCTTCTTAGCTCATGTAGATTTCTTGGGTTAGGCCATGCTTTTATTACCTCTAACTTTGATGGATCCATTTGGATACCATCTTTAGAGATAATATGACCTAGGTATTGAATCTCTTGAAGGAAGAATTCGCTTTTCTTTTGGTTGAGAAAAAGCTTGTTCTCCCTCAATGCTTGAAAAATCACTTGGAGATGTTGCTTATGTTCCTCCAAAGACTTGGAGTAGATGATGATATCATCAAAGAACACTCCAGTGAATTTGCGGTGGTCTAAAAATTTTCTCCATCAAACGATTGAACGTAGCTGGTGCATTAGTCAAGCCAAAAGGCATGACTAGATATTCATAAAGACCAAACGTTGTGCGAAACGCGGTCTTTAAGATATCTTCATCCACTATCCTTATTTGATGATAGCTACTCTTAAGGTCAATCCTACTGAAGTAGGTAGAGCCTTGTAGCTTATCAAACAGATCTTCTACCCGAGGTATGGGAAATCTGTTTTTGATAGTGATATGGTTTAGTGCTCGATAGTCCACACACATACGGTATGTACCATCTTTCTTTTGTACTATAAGGACTGGAGAACAAAAGGGAGAGGAACTAGGCCTCACCATCCCTTTGTCTACCAACTCTTGTACTTGCCTCATGATCTCCTCTTGTTGAGCTTGTGAGACTCGATAAGGAGGCTTGTTAGGTGGTGAGCTTCCACGAAGGAGCTCAATGCGATGATCATCATCCCCTCGTTTTGGAGGTAAGTCCATAAGGATATCATCGATGAACACATCTTGGAATCCTTTTAGAAAATTAGACAAGTCTAACTCTTCTTGATTCCTACCATTTACATTTGATGAAACATTAGTATCTTTTAGAGACTCTTTGACAAAAATCATGTACGCAGAAACTGAGCTCTTCATTGACTTATCAAAAGAAAGAGGATTTACAAGTGGAATAGTGCGACCACACTCACTAGCATCTATATACATGTTCTTTCCCTTGCAGGTGAAGTAGATTTTCCTTTCAGGGAACTTCATGTTGGCAGCCATGGAATCAAACCATGGTGCCCCTAGGATAACATCCTCATGTTGGAGAGGAGAGATGAAGAAATCTTCTTTGTCGACATGGCTTTGGACATGAAGCCTCAACTTCCCAATCAAGGGAGTAACGGAGGCTTGTTGTCCCTTGAAAGCTGCATCAGCCACTACTATATCTCCCATCTCAAAAGCTTGAATGCCCAACTTGGTGGCCAACTCCATTGATATGAAGTTGAGAGTAGAGCCAGGGTCAAACAAGATGAAGGCATCATGCTCTCTTACCTTTCCCCAAGCATAAGAAAGTGATGATCCTTTGCAATGAGCATCCTCTTTTGGAGCTTCGATGGTGGAAGCCCTAGGAGTCTCATTGCGAGTATTCTTCTTGGGGCAAGAACGATAGCCATGTCCTTGCTCCCCACACTTAAAACACTTATGGTCCTTGCGAAAAGCTTCAAGCTCTTCAGGAGAGAGTTTGTTTTTACCTTTGTAAACTCGCTTCTCCTTGGACCGATTGTTGTTGTTGTTGGAATTGACTTGGGAAGTATTTTGAACATCGGTTTTCCCTTTTGCATCATTTTTGTCTTTGTTTTCCATGGGCTTGACATTACGTCTATCCCCTTGATGGAAATTGATGCGTGAAGCAACCATGTTGTGATGGATTACTTCGCTAATAGTACCAGGCCGTTGAGAGTTGATGTATTCGGCCATCTCTTCAGGTAATCCTGCACAAAATCGCTACCTTTGCTCGGCAAAGTCTATCTTTTGAAAGACAGTAGCCTTGAGATGTAAATCCCAAAACTTGTCTACATATTTGTGGATAGACTCATGGGAGAGGAGCTTCAAGCTGCGCCATTCGGTAAGCACTTTGTTCTTTGCATCGCTTGCAAGGAATTACTTCATGATGGAAACTCGTAGAGTTTTCCATGTCTTTGGGGCTTCACCATTGCCACGAAGGCTAGCCCACCATTGACGAGCTGATTTTTGGAAGTGCAAGCTACATGGCGCAGCTTGGAGGACTCTGTGAAACCCTCCTCTCCAAAGGCCGCATCAAATTGCTGGATGAAGGCCAACACTTTGTCGGTAGCACCGAAGGTGCCATCATAGGTGAGAAAAGAGATACTCTTTCCTCCCTCCTTGAACTTCTTTATCTTTTGTGACCTTCGCCATGCAGGAAATGATTTGCGATGTCCTCCCCTCTTGTATTCTCTAGGAGAATAACCATAACTTTCGTCAGAAGAGGAGGAAGGTGAAGAAGAAGGAGAAGAGGGTGACCTCTTCCTAACCCTTTTCTTCCTTTGTTTCCTCTCTTGCCTTTCAGAGTGATGAGGAGAAGGAGTGTGCGTTGATCTTTTCCTCTTGGGAGGAGTGGGCGATCATTTAGACCGCTGTCTTCGTGGATCCACATCTTCAGAGGAACTTAAACTTTCATTGCTTTCTTGCTCTTTGGATTCCTCCTCTCTAATGGGAGAGAGTCTTCTTTTGGGGGTCTCTTCAAGAGGCCTCCTAAGCTCTCTCTCCTCTTGGAGAGGAAGGGAAATTCCATAAGCACGAAGTTGTTGAGTAACTTTGGCTTGCAAAGCAGGGTTGCCCATAGCTTGCTGTAACCTAGTGACGAGATAATTCACAAACATGGGAGCATCATCATTAGCACCTTCATGTGCAAAATCAAAGCTATCAATGTTCATTCTACTCTCTTGATTATTGTCAGCCATGTTAACAAAATTTATGTATGTACTTAGTGTATGCTTTGGAAATTCAAAACCTTAGTTGCCACTCCTCTTAGCCTTTGAAAATCGGCTCTTAAGTATCTACACCCACGGCTCGAAGTGGTTAATTATAGAGAGTAGAGGAGTAGGTCTAACATAGCAGAGTTGCCAAGGGCTAGCTCCTTTCGGACTTCTTATGGCTCAATAATGGTAAAGCCGTAGGCAAGTCTAAAAAGACTCCATTATTAAGTCCAAAGCTCCCGAGGTGTGCACCATCCCCCACATAGTGGGCTCAACAAAACCGATAATAGATCCCAATTCCACTTACCTAATATAATTAACAACATCAAACATTTATAGGCTACTTAAGGACCTCTCTTCTTAAGCAAGGAAAGAGAAACCAAATGCTGTGATACCAATGTAATGGAATTACCCTTTTAACTTGAGTTGGAGCGGAAAGTAAATAACATATTGAGCATTTCCTTGAGTATTCTTTAGTGTGTAGATGTATAGTGAGAAAGAAAGTGCTTGGATAGACAAAGCAACACTTAACACATTACTTCATCAACATGGCATGATCAATACTTGTAAAAGAGAGTGAGAGTTTAGAGAAATGGACACCAATAGAGGACCGGATTAGTTGGAGCCGGTCCCCCCTCCAATAGGCATTTGTATTATAGATTCTTCCATGATGGAAGACTTGTTTACAATACAACTGTTTGTGTTCCTTGAGACCTTCTTGATGAGATGAAGATGGTAAGCTTCACTCACCAAGCATTAGCATAACTACAACAATAAACATGATTAGCATGAACTTGGAAAATGCCCAGCCTCAATCCCAAGACCTCAAACACCATGAAAGGTGAGGAGAGCTAGCAGGGAGTGAGGAAGAAGAGAGAAGTAGAAGTAGCTCTACTAGAAAGAAATAACCCATTGCACATAATCACTCATAGCTCTGGTAGCATAACTTAGCATAGAGTTAATGGAGATTAGAGAGATTGATAAGCAAGCATAAGCATTCTCTTGTGTGGATTTGCATCCATAGCCAAGAGCTTGTGGTAGTAGGTACTCAACTTCTCAGGCTTGGAGAAGGAGATGGAATCCTTGCTTCACAAGAGTGTGTGAAGGGAAGAATGAATGAGATGGAGATTGTGGGAGGCTCAAATAAGAGAGAGAGAGAGAGAGAGAGAGAGAGAGAGAGAGAGAGAGAGAGAGAGAGAGAGAGAGCTAGCTAGGTCGACCCCCTTTCCTAGGGTTCCTTTGAAGCTGATTGGGCCATGTAGCCCTCTAGCCAATGAGAGTTGGGCTCCCTTTGGGGCAAGGTGTGTAGCCTCTTGACAAGTGTCCTTCTTTCCCTTTGTGAGGCTAAGCTATCATCCCCCTTGCTTAAGCACAGCCCCTGCTTAAGCACAACCCCTATTTGCTTGAGTAGTGTGTCTCTACACTTGACAAGTGGCCCCTTTCCTTTCATAAGGGTATGGGTCCTTGGTGAGGTGGTCACTTACTATCTACCTCCCCCCTTTGTAGGGCTCGCCCCCTCTTTAGTAGCAAGTACTTTGAACTTGGTAAGCAGGCAGCCCCCCTGCTTAAGCACAGCCCTAGCTTAAGCAAGCTGCCCCCTTGCCTGCTTGGACTTTAGTGACTAAAGAGTAAAATTTTAAAGACTATGTCTTAAAGCTTTTAACACTTACCTTTGGAGGCTTTAATGAAGACAACCCTAAGGTCTTTTGCTCCATTGGTTAACCTTTCTCTTTGATAGACCTTTTCTCATTTGGGCCACTTTACCATTGGCCCCGTGCTTAAATAGATCTATAAGCACATCTATATCTTAACCCTTGTTCCCGTTTATTCTCCCACATTAAATGATCAGTTTAATATGAGAAATCATTTGGGTTGGTCAGATGTTAGATTTTATGACATTACTTACAAAAATGGCACCATGTATGGTCAAAAGTCAAGCTCTACTGCATTCGTTTTGGCTTGAATCCATCATGTGTGCCACTTATGTACTTAGCAGGTGTCCTACAAAAGCTTTGTAGTCTATGACTGCATATGAAGTATGGCATGATAGAAAGCCTTCTATTGAGCACATGAGGAGAGAACGGGAGAGGTACATAATGGAGGGAGTGAGTGCGATCGGGTGTTGGTATGGAGAGAGAGAGAGAGAGAGAGAGAGAGAGAGAGAGAGAGAGAGAGAGAGAGAGAGAGAGAGAGAGAGAGAGAGAGAGAGAGAGATGTGGAGGCAAGGAGAGGAAGAGGGAGCACGAGAGTGGAGGACAGAGGATAGGGAGGATAAGAGCTAATAGATGGAGGTGGTGGGGAAGAAGAGGGTGAAAAAGGAGACAAAGAGGAGGAGAGGGTGAAGGACAAAAGTGGGTGGCTTTGGTGGCCAAGGAGGATGGCAATAGTGATGCATCGACCTCCTCCCCCTCCCCAAAAAAAAAGCTCGCTCCGACAGGCGCACATAGAAAATTATGGCAAAAAACCCATGCTACTAAACTCACATGGTATATTAGCATGATATATTGTGGATCCGAGCTATTGCTTGATATGTGGCCACTAGTGTGGTAGCCAGCTTCACTTACAACAACTCTTCCTATTAGGCCAACCTTGGCTAACAAATATCCTCCACCCCAGTCTAACCAAAGACCTTAGGTCTCAAGTCTCGAGTAAATTATTTGAGATAGGTAGTGGCCAGCAAGTGGAAAAAGTGATAAAATCACAAGGGCCTACCCTTAAGAAAAGAACGAGAAGGTTAATACCATCATTTCAATCTTCAACAAGATAAATCAAGAGAATTTCACATAGATGGTCATCCACAATAAACTAAATATGTACCTCCAACGACCAATGGGATGTTATTGGTTAACTACTTTGAAAGATACAAGGGTGAGCATAGAAAATATTTGGAGACAAGGTCCTTGTATTGATAGTGGGGAGTTACCCGTGAATGCAAGCTAAGAATTTAATCTTTTTACTCTCTCTCTCTCTCTCTCTCTCTATATATATATATATATATATATATATCTGTGCTTCTGTCCGTCTTGCACTACCTCTCTCTCCAAAGGATATAGAGTGAAGTCAAAGAGAGAGAGAGCAGAATGTTGAGTCAATAAGTGTAGAGAGCTATGTCTTCTTGTGATCTGTACTCTCAATCGCACTCTATATATGCAGAGGCAGTGGCCTTTCTTGTGCATGAAATTTGTGTGTGTGTGTGTGTGTGTGTGTGTGTAAGTGCATGTCAGCATGTTTTGCTGAGTGTGCCTTCTCAGCACCTGTTAGTCTTGCCCTATTGTGCCTTTGGCCAACTGTAGCTGTATTGAGGTGGGGAGGAGCAGTGGGAAATCACAGGTAGTTGAGGGCATTGATGGGCGAACTACCTACAAATTCTAGAAGTTTTTGGGTAAGGGCAATGTGGAAACTGTTATTGAAAAACCGAGGTCCAAGCAAGCAAGAATTCTACAATGCACATGAACACATTGCACAACTGAGTTTGAGACCTTCAATAAGAGCTACCCCCATCAATAGCTATACAAGCCACTATGATAGTGCTGATCTTATATACTCAAAATTGAGGCACAAGATCCAGTAAGTGTTCGAGAGGTACCACAATGCTTTGACGAGAAAAATCGGACAAATTGCAAGTGGATGAGAGAGAGAGAGAGAGAGAGAGAGAGAGAGAGAGAGAGAGAGAGAGAGATGCTTTAATACAAGCATGAATCAACACAGAAGTTTTTTGCTCTTATTGGCCACGATGATATAAGACAAAGTTTAGGTGCAGACAGAAGACCTTTCTGATGCTCCAAGATTGGCTGCAGATATGACAATTATGTCTCTTAATTAGTGATGAATCTTTCTGAAGCCAAAGACATTTTGGCAGCTAAAAACGACACAATTTTACGTTCTTTTGTAAAGCCTACCTATTGTCCTTCATTACACTTTGCATGCATGTTGTACTCGAGACGAGTGTGGCCAAAATCTACAAAGCATCGCCTCCAAGTGGTCCGGGCCCCTGCATTTAGAAATTATTGGGGCTAATGTTGATGCCGAAGGCATTGCATAAATTCACAAAGTTGGGCAGACTGCAACCTCGGGGGGTGCACTATGTAATCATGTTAATGTATAATGTGAGTTCGAAAGGAGTGGTTTTAAATTGCAAAAAATTTAGGCAATTTAACAAAGATACATTAAAATAAGGGGTTTTTAATGTCCAATTTTGGAAAAAAAATCATAAAATAAGGGGTCATTTTATTCATTCATACATATTAAAAGAGGGGTTTTTAATACCCCACGAACGCACGTTATATAGGGGGTATTGAACGGTGAACCCCCCGAGACTGCAAACAACCCCAGCACCACCAGTGGGGGAGATGGTTTTAAAGTGAGTGGCCCGCAATGAGGAGGAAAAGGGAGGGGTTATCTGTTGATAGGAGAGGAGAGGGTAGTCCTTGGATGCACCAAGAAATTTGTGATGCCGATAACCATGCTCTATGGACAGCATGCGCCCATGTGGAAGCTCTAACTACAAAGGCATCACAGTGAAGGACCCAATCATCCACACCATTGATGATGGTGTCTAGGTGATGGAGCGGGCCTTAACCACATCGCTGTCATAGTCGCTCATGGCCACATGGTGATCGACGTCGCTAGAAAAGATCAGCCTCAGCCAATATACCATTCTCGATGTGTACTCTGAGAGGGTTCCCTTCTTGCTACCAATTCAGCTCATGCATGATTTCAGAGTGAAGATCTCGTAAGCCATGCCATTCCATGATACCACTCCAGCCCTACCCATCTGTGTCCCTTTTGCACGTGGGAGAGCTATGCTTTCACTGTGCACCATATTGAAGGAAATGTAAAAAAAACAAAACAAAACAAAAAGTTTGTACCTAGTATCTAATGAGTTGTTTTAATGAAGGTTTGAAATGTATCTTTGGTTTCAAAGTATATTACACGATATGAACAAGATAATTTCTACCTTATTTGTTGTTTATGTAGAGTTCTAACATGTTTGAATTGCATGATTGATAAAATTACCTTTCTGGAGTCGAAGCATGTAATGTAAGAGGCAAGGTAGCAAGATTCTTATCTGCTAAGAAGAATTGCAAGTACAATTGGACACAAAACAAAAAAATTCCTATACGGAAAAAAAGAAGTGGGTCATCAAGCCATTTTATTGAACCAAAACCACCTTGTTGCTAGGTCATAGTTGCCATATTGAGCGTGTGTGTATGTGCACACATGTGTGCGCTTAACGCCTCCCATGTGGCATGAGCACTTGGGTGCTCTAATCAACTAAATTTTTAGCTTGTAATATATAAAAAGATTTACCCTTTGTCTTTGCTTGCTAAATGTGGGTGCCTTACCAAATGCACCCTTCCTCTGCTCCGTGTAGTGCATCCTACACAACATGAAAATTCGTAAGCAAGGAGAATTATGCTTTTCTTGTGTTTGGCATGGGATCTTCCAAAGGATGATTCAAATCCTCTAGGATGGAATCAAGCAAGAGCCTTTGCTATTGCTCTCCCATCTTTACACTCTACTTTGGCTAAAGTAAAGTGTGTCATTGCAGCCCAAACAATGGCTAGAGATGAACAAGAGGCAAAGGGGTTCCACCCACTACATGCATTCTCATATAGACGTGGGTGTGCAGATTTGGCACACCAACAATATAGGCATTGACTAATAAAGACAAGATTAGAACCCAATGCTTCTGATTTCTGTGCACCTATAGTCTGAGGTGTGCAGTGTCGCGGATAATGGGTTTGCAAGGTGAGCCGGGTCAACACCGAGGTGCTTACTATGGGAAAAATAAGAAACCAGATACACTACACTAAGAAAAAGCTTGAATGACCCTTAGATCACTTAAAATTAACACCTTAAAAGCCACAAGCTGCTAATGGTTAACCAAAGTGGGACTTGATTACAATTGGCTGTTAACGGTGTTGTTAGAGCAATTATCCAGCTTGTGAGAGCTTAATCCTCCAAAAAGACTGCTTGAATGAGCAAAAAAAACAACCCTGATTACACCATGAAAGCTTGTTCTCCTTGGTATGCCAGCTAATAGAGCTTGAAACTGGTGCTCGTTCCCCTAACTTGAGAGGAAGAATGCATGAGATCCCATGTTGCCCATAGCCTACATCCGTGTCATTGTAGTAGAGAGTGAGAACAGTCTTGAGTCTAAGCTTTTTCTCCTTAACTTGCTTCTTTACGTCAATAAAAAGAGAGAGTGGTGCTTCCTTCAGGAGAGAGAGAGAGAGAGAGAGAGAGAGAGAGAGAGAGAGAGAGAGAGAGAGAGAGAGAGAGAGAGAGAGAGAGAGAGAGAGAGAGAGAGAGAGAGAGAATCCGACCCTGTTCTATGGCTTGCTTCCCAAACATCAAGAAAGAATATCCAAGCTTGAAGCCAAGCTCTCCCACATTCAGCTGCTGAGAGAGACAACAGGAGATCCTTCCTCTTGCCCATGCCTTCCTTGAAGCCCCCATTAGTGCCAAGAGAGATCCTTCTTACCTTAAGGTGAGGGCTAATTCCTTCTTGAGAGAGAGAGAGAGAGAGAGAGAGAGAGAGAGAGAGAGAGAGTGAGATCATGAGTCCAAGCTTCCTTCTTAGCTTGGTCGAGGTAGAAAGCTTGTTGCGAGCATCCTCTCCTAGTTCCCTTGTATCATTGCCTTTCTCCTCCCTTCTCTACATTGAATTATCACACGCTATCTTCTGCTCAAATGTCCCCTTACATTATTCTTTGAACCCCCCCCCCCTTCTTTCGTTGTCACTGCGCGCCATGAGTAGAGGTGGGAGGCCCCACTAATGACGTGGTAGGCCGAAGGTAGAGATGCTCAAAATTGGATGCTTCTAATGCCAAATAGGATCACCATGGCAAGCTGAACAAGTTTACCTTCATGGCCGTTATCATCTTAGGACCGTAGCTCTCTATGCAATCTTCCCTTCGGACCCATACTCCTCTTCTCATCATCTGCGCCATTTTCTTTTCCACTTCCCCCCTCCCTTCACACTTAAGCCCTAATTTTCTAAGTGGGCGGCCATCCCATGGGCGTCCAATGTTCTTGTTGGGCAGGTGGCCCTCGCACCACATTGGCCATATGTATCGACCAAGGCATTGCCTTGAAAAACTGAGACAAAATCTCATCCAGAACTTAACAAGCTTTTATAAGGGCTTCACATTTGGTACATATATATATGCGAGGAATTCCAAGAGACTACATCCCGGATCCAAAGCTCCCTAGCACTTAGTGTTCTCTCTGAAGTGCATCAAAATCTGCATAAATATCAACTTGGCATTACATCCACCATAGCGTTGCTACCAAGCTCCATTATTTCAACCAAGCACTACCAATCACCACATTAGGCATATATCTCAACCGCGGTAGTATCGAGTGTAGGTCTACCAACATGCCCCGCTATCAATGTACTACAAGAGATGGCATCCCCCCGAGCAAGATCTTTGCCAGCACTTATTGCCCTCTAAAGTACACCATCTTTGGCATAAATACTCAGCATATGACATACATATCAACCATGCTATCCCAATAACAATTGCCAACAATCTGTGTGAAAGATAATAATACCCAGGAAGCAGTATCTTCTTTGAGTTTCCCCCTTTAATTGCACAACATCACGACATCCACCCCCGCTATGAACCTACACATCCTCCAAGATATAACTGCCTCCTCTGTAGGCATAGTGGGTTTCTTTCCATCTCAATTCAGTTAGCATAAAATCTGCAATTGAACTATGCGTAGTGCGATCAACCCATAAAGTAAAAGGTATCAGCTTAGGTCAATCGCCAATATGTCCTCGACATGCCTTTGCTAAAGCCCTAACAATAGGCGGATGCCCTCTTTCAATTTTCCCATTCCCTTCTGTTTTATATGTTGTAGTAAGAGCCAATTTGATGCCTAAACTACCAAAAACTCACAAGCTTCATCTACATCCAACTCTTTTCTATCAAGAGTGATTTTACCAACACAACCATACCTGGAAATTAAATCTTCTAGTAGAAAATTTCACATAGAACTTGTATCTTTTGTACGCAAAGCTCTCCCTTCAACCTAGTTAGTGGGATCTTCTCTAGCAAGAACAATATACCTCATTTGCCAAACCCCCATTGGCATCGTAATCAAATCTACTACCCACTTGTAATGCATAGCTAGTGGATAAGTAGGATGTAATCCTTCTTGATGCCGTACATTAGAATATTACAAGTCTCCACAAACGGAGCAACATCTTTGTTTATTCCTTTCCACCAGTAGTGGTCCTTAGTTCTACCAAAAGTTTCCCATACCCCTCTGTGTCTAGCCCATAAGCTTTTGTGAAACACTTCAATCACCTACTATTGATTTTCTTTATCACAAACAACCCATTGTGGTACCCCTCTTGAACTCTTTCGTTAATTCCATAAATGACCATCTCTCAAAAAGTAGCCATAACCTTTTTCTTGATCCTCTTGTACTCTTGATTACTCCCTCCCTCTTGCCTGCTGGTAAAAGTGATGAGGTAGCGGCCATTCTCCATCGTACATCTCTTCAGAAAAGACTTCAAAAACGCAAACATGAGTACCACAACTTGCATGTAAATGAGAAGAGGTGTAGAACTTTAATCCCACATCATCACTGGTGGTAAGCATCTCCTCTTCATCAGATTCATACCTTGCCCCTTGACAACATATCTGTAACAAGGTTATCTCTACTTGCAATATGACAAACCTCATGATTAAGAGACGTAATAAAGGTTATCTATTGCAACATTGCAAATGTCAAGAGTAGAGAAATTTGCAATCATCCCTATCAATGGTAAACAATCAGTTTCTACCACAATTCAGGCACCTATGAAATATTCTTTGTCAAACCTTAGGTGAAAGGATGAGAGTAATGCGTGTACTAGTCTCCACCCAACCATGCTTTCTTATAGCCTCCCCCTAGCGTACACATTGTCCGGCTGTGCCGGTGGCCTTGCCCGTAGGACCCGTGTCCTTATATTACCCCCCCCCCCTTTGGAGAATCATTTTCGTCCTTGAAAATGAACGTAGGAAAACGTTTCTTAAGTGTGGAGACATTCTCCCATGTAGGAACTTCTTCAGGTCTATCTAACCATTTTATCAACACCTGTCGTTCGACAGATGTCTGGTGCGAAGCTCATGAGAATCCAAAATCTTTTCGGGTTCAATGAGGGATGCTTGGCGGTTTGATAAGTCAATGACATTATCATTTTTTCCTAGCTGTTTTCGTAAATGCCTACTATGAAAAACATGATGAACTCGTGAGTACTTGGGAAGAGCTAACTTATAGGCCACTTGATCTATATGTTTGAGAATGGTAAACTGTCCACAATAGCGTGGTGAAAGTTTAACAAATTTTCCCGTCTTCAGACTTTCTGAATGCTCCGGAACTTTGACCTTGTCTCCTTCTTCGAAAGTAGCAAGATGACGATGCTCACATGCGTACTTCTTATATTGATCTTGAGCTTGCTTAACATTCTATCGAGCAACTCAAAGCATATCTTGAAAAAAACATCAACTTGTACCTTGTAAAGCTTGAAGTATTTGTGTTTTTTATGCTCGATGACTTTTATGTTGCATGCGAACCTCGCCTTGTGGAAATTGCAGCGCTTCATGTTTCGTTCTTCGTAAGAACACCTTTGTTGATTCTTCACAAAAACTCGTTGTTTTTGTGAAAGCTTTTATTCACTTGTGAAGCTTCCTCCTTTTGAAAATATCAGAAGAGCATTGAGCCCATCATACCCAAAGCGGCCTTCTGAGAGAGATAATGGATGAATATAGCGATTCCGTTACACGCATACAACATGCAGCCTTGCTTACCCTACAGGATTCCACCAAAGATATTTTGGTGCATCTGTTTCGGGATGGTATTTCTTGTATGGTGCATGCTAAGCATGTAACATTGAAAAATACAGGTTTAGCTCTATCAATCAATTTGTGAAACGAAGTATGTCTTCATAAGAAATAGTTTATCCCATGTACTCTCTCTTGATGAGATTTGTAATCTTCTCATATAATATCAAATGTCGAATTTCTACCATTTTGTGCAATTGCTGAACTTGAATTTGTACATTGATCTTTTTAAGTATTTGGACTGCTCAAGATGTTAAATTTAAACTCCTGCAAAGAAACTATGCCCGACTTCCATCTTTGGCTTTTCTGTGTTGTTGACGGTGGTGGAGGAGCCACCTACCTAGCCCATTGAGGAGGATGTTTTTTGTACTTTTTCCTCCTCTCCTCCTGAGCCTGTTGTCCTTCAATATTCACCTTGTCCTTTTTTCTCTTTACACATTGCTTGGCTTTTTGAGGTATTTTTGAAGGCCTAGAGCTTCGAGCCTTTTCTTGTTGGGTGGCTTGAGCTCTATCATCTGCCACCTTCTTCTCTACCTCTGCTCGTGCTTGTAAGTTTGCCAAATGAGCTCTCTTGGCCTTTGTTATCTGCCATTCCTCTTGCTCTCTCTCTCTCTCTCTTCTTTGTTCTTCTTGTAGTATTTTTGCTTCCTTCTCAGCTGCCTCTTTCTTTTCCATCTCCTTCATTATTTTCCTCCTCTTGGCCTCTCGTGCTTTAGAAACTGGGTCACCTAGTATTACCTTGATTACTCTTTGTTTGACTCGCGGTTCAAATCTTTGCGGTGTGGCTTCCGTGGTGGCCTAAGCACCAAGTGTTGTGACAGCAAGTGAGGGCTCTAGATTTTGAAGCAGACCTCGGTATTCTTCTTCGGTTGCTCTTGTTTCTTGTGTGGCTCTGTGTAGAGATGAAATCGGGGGGGATCAGGGAGAGGTGTGTGGTTGGCATGGTTTAGTGGTCCGAGATAACCAAAAATATGTTGCATGGTAGTTTGATCATCTGGATTCGATGGTTGGGGAGGCTGTTGGGCATCTGGAGCGGGTTGGGACACTGAATTATCCACTTGTGGCTAGGGATGTGGATTTGAAGCCATAGATTCTGCATGGGGTGTCGGCTATGGATTTGCTATGGTGTGAGTGACTGTGGTGGTATTGATGTGCATAGTGCCAGCCTGCTCGTGTGAATCGTCATGTGGTGCAAGATATGAGTGCATGCACGTTTGTGCTTGAGAGGATCTTCTAGAGTGTGAAATGAACTTGAAGTTGTGAATTTTGACTTATATAGTACATTTTTAAAAAAAAAACTTAAAACTCAATAATACTAATATTTTTAAAAAAAAACTCAAAAATAGACAAAACTTGACCCAATCTTAAGAGGGAAGTAGATCCTCGCTAGAGAGATTAATGGAGAAGGAGCAAGAAACCTATTGATGAAAGAAAGAGGGATGATCTAGCAAAAGGATATGCTGCAAATCTTCATCTTTAGATAGAGGTGTTTAGTGAGGCTCATGGAGAAAAGGAGAACTTCAGCTTGAGGAGAGTTCAATAAGCTTGAGGAGGGAAATGAAGTTCAAACTTTTGCTGCAGAGGTTTTGGGAGGGAAAACTGAAAGGAAGGAAAGAGAAGCAAGAGAAGTGAGAGATGGTACAGTAGAGAGAGAGGGAGGGAAGTATCAACACGTTTTTGGAGGGACCCCCTTCTAGGAGAGAGGGGAGGAGAAACTGACACCCACTAGAGAGATAAATGATTGGTTTTTACTTAATTATTTAGAGAAAAGTTTAGGTCTTTGAATTCATAAGAGATTTTCTCTTTATATTTTATAAAGAATACAAGTTTGACAACTTACTTTTAGCCCTGCCATACCCACCATTTCATTCCACATGGCATCCGCCCATTTACCCCTTCCATATTCTCCTTTTTAATCCCATGGCAAAAATAGAAGCCTCCTTAGACCAATGAGAGGGGATTCTATGAGTTGTAATTATTTTAAGATATTTGTAAAGGCCCATGTGAGCTTGGTTAGTGGCCATTTAGAAATCCCTAGGTAGAAAAGACAATAACCTTAGTATGAAAGGGAGGCTTAAGGCTTATCTTTTGGAGAACGAGGAAGCTCTATGTACGTACGCTCAAGCGGCCAAGCAATTCTAACTTGTAATTAACTTATCTCATGATTATATAATCCTATTTCAATTTCAAAACTTGCATTGTGTTTCTCTCGTCTTTTTCTTTCAATCAAGTGTAAGTGCATCAAGTTTTGTTCTGGTTTGTGACTTTGCGTCTATGAGTCATATCTTCAGTTTTGAGTACTTAAATCATTGTTTTTTGACATTTTGACCATGAAGAGTGTTATTAGACCTTGGGGAGACCTGTTTGGGTTGTTCTATTGTACCTTCTATGACCTAATACATGATGGATTCTCGACAAGCTTTTTACAGCTCATGTGAATTTCGACCCACCTACCACCTGGTTATATACAAGTTGTTGAATTAATTTTGTCATCCAAGCATGCCACATTGAGCAATTGAAAATTGACCTACATGATAGAAGACTTAAAGCTCACCCAACACTTTCAATCTCAAGAAGCCCCTCCAACCGTCATTGATGGAGTCACAATCCGTAATCGATCGCTTTATGATATATTAATATCAATAATGTCCGCCAATCAAGTTTTTATCAGAAATCACACTCTATCGACATTGAAGAAATGAGTTTTGATTGGCTACATCAAGCTCCCTCTTATGTATCCTTTTCTACACCCATGGCCCGCCGACACACTGGAATACTACAACATGCCAAGTAATGTATATTACAGTTATGGTTGAAACCTCTAATAAGTTTCCTCACGAGAGATCATTGTAGATCCAAATACTTAAATTTGATTTTTTGAAAAAAAGATATGTTTTGATACTTCATGCCTTTTTATGCTTGTATAATACTTTAGTCATTTGAGTTATTATACACATTGATATTATTATAATATGTTAATATATGTGTACCCTCCATAAAAACCCTTAGATCATTGGAAAACCCTCAAAACTATGGCTTATATATAAAAATTTAGGGGAAGAAGTTATTGCTCAAGCGAATACAACCACCGTCTTTTAAGGAAGAGGGTGATGATATTGAGAAGGATGCACAAGTATGGATTGAAGATATGGACGACTACTTCTCTATTGGCAAGGCCGCACGTGCAAACAAGCCATGCTGGGAATGTTTCGCCTCTCAAGGAAAGAAACATTATGGTGGAAACAACATTACCATGACATGGGAGTATTAGAAAACTCTAAGATTTGGAGGGATATTAAACAAGCAGTGAAGGAGAGATACTTACCTTCTACCCATGAGGAAATAAATATGATTAAGTTCTTTACCGTGAAATAATACAGCTTATCCCTGAAAGAGTACTACTCAAATTTTGTAAGGCTTAGACATTACGCACCACCAATGACCATAAAGTAGCAGGTAGCTTGCTTCTATTAAGGCTTAAGGGAACCAATTAGCTCCCACCACTGTAAAAGATTTTTTATTATGAGCTCCCCCAGTGTGTAATCATGTTAATGTATCACATGAGTTCAAGAGGAGGGGTTTTTTAATGCAAACATTTTAAACAAATCAATAGAGATATATTCACAAAAGAGATTTTTATATGTAGGACAACAAGTGACCTATTGAATGTTGTATCACTGCCCAATAAGCCTATAAGTTCATCCTTGTGTGTGTGTGTGTGTGTGTGTGTGTGTGTGTGTGTGTGTGTGTGTGTGATAGAGTAACATAATGTAGACTTGGAAATGCTTGATAATGGAAACTTAGAATGAGACCGACCATGAATGCTTCACTTAATTATCCACTCTAACTATGAGCCAATGCTAGGCTTTCCAATCCAATACTGCCTGACGAATAGGTGCAACGATTTTACTTAGCCCTTCAACCACTATGTTGACTAGAAGACTTTCATTTCCACTGACATTTTAAAACCATAGAAGGGGAAAAGGCATACAAATTTTGTTTATGTCTTTGTTTAGTTAGTGAATGGGTCGCTTCAGATTGAGTTCCATTACACTTTCTTTAAGATACCTACATCCATGGCTCATAAAAAACAAGTCTATCGGGAGAGAACTTTGTGTAGCATCTGAATGATGTCCATGTTGTCCTTGCAGTTAAACTAGATATGAGCACAATTTTCCCAAATATGTCTAAAGTCCTTGGACTTTACGAATCTGCTGCTAGGCAATTGTAAAGGAATGGATGTTCCCCTATGGAATATTTGGAGAGGTCATATCTTGTGGTATAAATGGCTACAAAGAAATGCTTCAGTGTTTCAACACCCTTCTACCCTTCCACTGGCCCTCCTCAAAAGAGATATTTTGCAGTCAGCTAATCAATTGTGCAATAAAGCTAAAGATGCCCCATATGAGAATGAATTTGTTTCCTCTAACCAAAGAAGCTTCAAGTGGCAACAATGGTACAGAGTTGTGCCCCTTTTTTTCAAGCAAATGACTCAAAATGAAAGAGGCTCTGTCTCTTAAATTTTTTTTATTGGGGTTAACCCACCCCTACCTGTGGGGTTCCCTTTCTTTTTTTAAAATCAAATTCTACTCTTTTTTGAAAAAAAAACAAGCCTTACTAACCAAAGGAAAAAAGTGCTCACTTAAAAATATATCAAGGTAAATCCATTGAAACTTGTAAAGTTTTACTGGGTTTCTTTAAGGCAACCTCAAAAATGTAGCCAAGATTTTGTTGTTTTAGGCAATTAGAAATACATTAATCCTTGGTTTTTGGCGGACACTACCTACGGCAGGCCTCACCTGTTGAACAAGGGAGTAGAACCCATGAGGGTTTACAACAAGCCTATACCTACAAACCAATGGAAGTTCAATGTCCATTGGCCAAACATTTCCTTTTCCTTAGACTAGCCTAGATACAGAAAATGTTCCATGCATTCAACTTGAATTTGGACCACACAATCAGGATAATCCTTTATGTACAATTGTAAGGATGATGATAGATGTCTCAAGGCTCAAAGACACATTTTTAGTACATGTAACAATATTTTTAATGGCATAAATGCTACTTAATGGAATTGTTAAGGTTTTTAATAAATGTTCACTTTTCTCTTTTAGTTTTGACTTTATAGACCAAACGTTATTGAGATGCCTTCTATCAACATTTTTGGACTGTCTCTTTTCCCTCTTTATTTGCCTTATTTAAAAGGTGTTCAAAATGGGATCTTTGGCTGTTTGTGGTAAGAGTGCCTACCAAGTCAACAGTAGCTCAATTGTCAAAAGCCCATGGGCCATCAATAAAATTGAATGCAATTTGAAGTTATACAATGAGAAGAGCCTTTGAGAGATATAAATGGCAGTTGTAATCACTGCATTATGCCAATTAGTGTCTCCATCTATTTAGCAAATCTTGTCCATTTGCAATGCTTAGTCTTATACGCGCATACGTGCCTTTGGACAATTCCTATGGAACTT
The DNA here is from genome assembly GCF_014529385.1 of Adiantum capillus-veneris. Taxonomy (NCBI): domain Eukaryota; kingdom Viridiplantae; phylum Streptophyta; class Polypodiopsida; order Polypodiales; family Pteridaceae; genus Adiantum; species Adiantum capillus-veneris. The sequence continues at coordinate 120,725,484 of NC_140931.1, forward strand.
GAATGATTTCCATTAAAACCTTTGAAATGCAGGGGACAAAAAGGCTGCAAAGAAAAGGAAGTTTAATGTCCATTGGCTTAACATCTCTTTTTCCTAAACATCAAACTCATTAAAATTGCAAATGGTACACTCTTGGAACTTCGAGAGCAATTGTGGACCACTGGAATAAGCTTGTTATGAGCAAACTTTTGGGAGCAATTGTGGACCATATTTGGTTTAAGCTTGATGGAATGTTTAAGAGAGTCATTAACTAGACGGCGGCGCAGTGTCGAGTCTTGCTCCTCATCTTACTTAGTGTTTAAGATGGGGCATTAAGTTGGGTAGACCAAAAGCACTCTCCCATCTTACTTAGTGTTTAAGATGGACCAAAAGCACTCTCCCAATCTCTTGTGTAGGTCAATGTGACTCTAGTTGACCATGTATTGTCTTGTCTGATACACATAAAGAGGATGCAGACACTCATAATTCTTGAACATGCCAAGGCAACCTCCTCCAACTTTCGCACAACTAGCACCATCGCCCAGTGACATTGCTTCATGGGAAACAAGAGCTGTCCTCTTATACCAGAAGGTCAAGTTTCTCTGCTACTGCTTTTACTATCTCCTATCCTCACCACAGAAATCGTTACCGCCACAGGCACTTACTCGCCTTCTTTTTCCCCCCAAGAGACTTCAAAAATTTTGGGTTTCTAAGGAAGGAGCAAATTACACTCTTGGCTTTAAAGCTGTTGCTGCTGGTGAGTACCTCTTGGCAATCTGGCACCTCAAGGATCTCACCCAGACACCCATTTGGTGGGCTGCAATCGGTGACCAGCCTGCCATTGCAAATCAATGGGCCACCTTTCTATATGATGAAAACTCTGGCCTCTTGGAGCTACAAAACTCTGCTGCGATGTCCATCTGGAGAAGTGACACACTCAACAGCTCCAACGGCGTCCAATTCCTCGAGACAGGTAACTTGAAGCTTTTAAACAACAATGCCACTGTGTGGGAAACATTCCAGGATCACAGAAACACCCTCATGTTGATGAGCTTGCAGGCCAACATGCTCATTAACAAGCCAAGATTGCTTCAATCAACACAGAACCAGTCTTCTTACACAAAGGGTAAATTCCATATGACGACATATCGCTCTCTCGACATCCATCTATTTGGGGTAAACAATCAGGTATGTGTATATGAAAGATTACAATGTGTCAGCCAACGTATCCGGCCCTGGAGGTCATATCAGCATTGGGAATCAGTTACGCGGCTCTGCTCACGTCAGTGAAAATCCTACCCTAGAGAGACTGACTTTGGACTATGATGGAAATTTGAGGGTGTATAGGTGGTTTGAGAGCAATTCAACATGGGTATCAATATGGGCATTGCTGCAGGATTGGTCGCTCAATTGGAGAGCAGGAAGCCCGTGTGGTCCTTTTGGAATTTGTGAAGTGGATGTTGAAGGAGGTACAATCGCTTGCACATGCCCATCTGGTTATACTCCCATTTCATCCACAGATTTTACAAAGGGATGTAGCACCACAAGAACCCCACCTGGGTGTGGACATGATGCTAGCACCCAACAAACCATCATGGTTGAGCAGCCAGACACTGATTTCTACTACAACGACTTGACATGGGTCACGGGTGTGGATCACATTGAGGAGTGTAAGAAAATATGCTTGAGTGAATGCAAATGCATTGCCGCAACCTTTTCGGGTTCGACATGCTACCTCAAGGGCAACAGTACTTTAGGGTATATGGAAGATGGAATCTCAGCTGCAGATCGGCCCATACTGCTTATGAAGCTTTTGGGGCTGCCGGCAGATGCTACGCCAAAGCTGAGGAATAGATTTTTGGTGCCCATCATAGCTGTAACTACATTTGTGAGTGTCATTGTTCTGGGTGCATGTGTGTGGTGGCAAAAGAGGCGGCTCCACTATACAACATGGTGGAGAGGTGCACATAGCAAAGCGTGGGATGTGGTTTCGAATGCTGGGCATGTGGGACCGGTGAGGTTTAGCTACCAGAACCTTGTGGAAATGATCAGTAACTTTAGCTATCCACTAGGAGAGGGAGGCTATGGAAAGGTATACAAGGGGTGTGTAAAAGACCAAAGGTGCTCTCTTCCAACATTAGTAGCGGTCAAGGTACTTAAGCATGGCAATAAAGAGAAGCAATTCAGAGCAGAAATAGATACCTTGAGCAAGATCCACCATCTCAATCTTGTGGGTTTGCTGGGCTTTTGCATTGGCCGGCATCACAAAGAGAAGAAATTGCTTGTGTATGAATACCTGGAAAATGGGTCACTTGATCAATACCTCTCTCCAAGATCCATGGAGCAGCCACTGCCTTGGTCCATGCGTCTCTTCATAGCAGTGGGCACGGCACGAGGGATTGCATACCTCCACCATGAATGCAGACCACCTATCCTGCACTGTGACATCAAGCCCCAGAATGTTCTGCTAGATGAAAACTTTGCACCCAAAGTAGCCGATTTTGGATTTGCAGCACGCTTTTGTGAGCTGGAGCAGTCCCACCTAACCATGTCTGGCATTCGAGGGACCTGTGGCTACATGGCACCTGAATGGCTCAAAAGTGGAGGAATCACATCCAAAGCCGATGTCTACAGTTATGGCATGCTCTTGCTGGAGCTCATTCATGGCCTTAACACTACTGGAGGTGATCATATGTCTCTAATAGAGTGGGGCTTCGAATGTCTTGCAGCAGGTTCAATTATTCCTGATCCACAGATCCGTGAATGTGGATTTGGTGACCCTCATCCTGCGGATGTGAATGTACATCAGCACTTGGGCACACAAGAGCACCTTGTTGATGAAGAGCAAGAGGAGTGGATGCAACAACAGAAGCTTCATTTGCTTAGATTGGCGCTCTGGTGTGTACATCAATTGCCTGCATGTCGCCCTTCCATGTCCGATGTTGTGCAGTTGATTGAAGGAAGTGGGGATATCAACGATCCGCCATCCTGCAAATGCAACCATTACAATCAATACATGCGGTTCCAGCTATAGTGGCCACATTGGCTCCTGCTCTGAAGTGTCTTCACGATGATATCGAACTATCATGAAGTGTCTACATCAGCAACTTCTGCAGATTGTCCGATGAGGACGGAGTTATTCTGAGAGGGTAGAGAAGGGGAATCCTGTTGCATTTGTGTCAAGTATATTCATGCTTTTAGCATCATAAGGACACAAGGTTACTGCAAGCTCAGGAATGCAACCCTGCAACAACAGAAGCATGTGGAAGGAATGTCAATAAGGGACGAGTCTCTTTATAATGAAACATGCATTTACACAAAAGGGCTGTCAAGTCGCCATTGATTCTACACATGCATATAAAGATAATTGACCTGTTTCTCTCCATGGCTTGCCAGTCTTTCTGTGAGGTTTCCACCCCGTCATCTCAAACGACGGCTCTGATGGTAAACTTGGTGGCCACTAGATCTATAGCGGAAGCAAACAAAGTGGTTTAAGTGATCAACTAGCGGACGAGCTCTCATCACCAGGTGAATTTAGTCGAGCCTACTAGCAACAAGATCTAGTTCCACCTCGCAGGGGAAACCCGCAGGGGAAACCCGCAGGGAAAAGCGTGTCTAACCAATTATCGGTCCTAAGACTCACCTTCCAAAAGGAGAGAAGTTTCAAGTGCCTTTTTTCCCATTGCTTTTAGAAGCACGTACACTTGGAACTTCACTGCTTTTGGTGTAATGAGCAATTCTAACGTCATTAACCGTACTATGAGGACAGAGAGTTCCCGACCAATCGGGACCACCCTTTCTCATAGGCATTGGCAACCCGAGCCAAGCCTCCATTTTTCACCCCATATTCACACTTTGTCTTGTGTGTGCTAATTACTAACACATTTGCTGTTCAACCTATATATTTATTGATTAATTCCGATTCACAGGTTGTGTTAAGACAGCCTTTCAAATAGTTTTTTCAAAGTGGTACCAAAACAATCTTTCCAGTAAAAATTCACTCAATAATTCATTTCATTAAAACTTCCAATGTTTTGGAGGCACGAAATCTCCCAGGGAGAGTTAATTCCACCCGTTGTCACCTAGTTGCCCATACAACTAGATTTGTCCACCGCATAAAAAGCACGACATGGACATCCCACCGTAAAGAACGTAAGTCGTGGGTATCCACCGCAAAGAACGCAAAATGTGGATCAAAGCCCTAAGGTAGGTAATCCTAGCTACTGCGAGAATCTCGCGAGCTGTCCCCTGTGATCAATAGGGAGATCAAAACTAAATCAACATTGGAATTAAAAATGAACTGGCCGAGTTAATTTTCCCTAGCAAACAGTCTTTCTTACACCAGACAGTATATCCCGAAAACATTCTTTCCTACTTAAATTTAAATGCATCAATTAAAATGCCGTGGTCTCCGTTGGATCTTCCAACATGTCTTGGGATAATGTTACTTTCCTACCTTACCGAATGCAAGGTTATTAAACTGTACTTGAATTAAAATTAGACCTATCTCAATAATCTCTTCTTGATTGCTTCGTGAGATGGCCGGTGCGTGCTCGACAATAGGAGCCTTTCCCTTTCCGTTGGTGTTGCTTGTTCCGGCCAAATGATCGTGAGATCCACTAAAACGGGTCCTCTTTGGAGCCATTATACTCACTACTAAAGATGATGAATTTGAAAAAGAACTAGTGTCCAATATTATCATAACAATCACAAACGGTCCGGATACAACATGATTAGTCTTAGCAAGCAATTACTCTTATACGGAAGGAGTAGATTAATTTCAAGTACGGTTATTACTCATCTATTTATTTTTGGGTAAATTTGGAGTAATATTAGGTGATCCAAATCATAATTACATCAATTTAAGATAGCATCTTCTCCTGAACTTATGGAAATTGACTCTGAATTAAGGTTCTTAGTTTAAGCAAATGGAGAATTCATTTCTTGTAGTTACTTGCTTAATTAGAGTGGTTGAATGATAATTTTAGTGTACTAATTTCTTCTAAAAAATGAACGTCTAATTATGTCTTATGCATATGCGAAAGAAATTCCGTTCTCTAGTGACAACTAATTTTGAGAGGGGGAATTAACTCTTCTAATTACACATTAATCTCTTGCAATATGAGTTTAATCCTTTAATTAAACTCTTTCCTAATGAAATGACAGATTGGGGTAGTTTAATTAGTTACATTGCTAGAAATTGGGTCAATCTTCACCACTCAATCATTGAATTGACTAACTGGTAATTCTTTCTTACTAACCATGGATTAATTTTTGATTAGGAGGTTGACTTGATGCATAATTAGCTAATGGGATTAAGAAAGTGAAATAGACTAATCACAGGTGATTTAAAGAGTTGCTACTAGGTAAAGTAGTTAGATTATGTATAGTTTTAGCAAAAAATAAGGGATTCATAGAGAGATTAAGATGTAAGCATGAATTTAACTCGAGATTATCGTAATTCGAGTTGATTAAGACCTTAATTGCTGATCCAAGAAGCCTAATCAAACAAGAAATTGGCAGCATCTCTTTCCCTTAATCCTCTCCTAGAGATTGTGTATGACGATAGCACCTCGCCCAAGGTATGTGTGTGAGGGAGTGTGTGTGTGTATTGAGTATCTGTGTGTGTGTGTGTGTGTGTGTGTGTATGGGAACAGGTCCTTAAATAGGCTCCCAACCTCAAGAGGTCAAAATCTGCTGCTAATTGCATCTGAATGAGCACTTTGGTCATGCATGGCAGCTTGAGTGCATAGATTTCAAGTGTCCAATTTGCTTGTTTTAATTGAGTCTCACACTCTCTCTCTTGCTTGGAAACTCTCCCACGAGCCCCTATGTGTGTGAGGGCGCCCTCTATCTTCTAAAACAAGTCTCCAGTGGCCTAGAGCTCGTGCACACACCAGCCCTCGAGTGTCGGTGTCCCCGCTAGCCTTAGGAAAATTTTATATTTATCCTTAGACGGTCGTTACAGCTTGGATTTTAATTTCAAAACTTGCTGAGCTAAGACGGAGCTAAGGTGTATCATCCCGAGTTCCTGTCATATTTAGCAGCTCTCGGTGTTCGAAATTACATTTTTTTCAAATTCTGGATACGGGTGCAGTTTGACGAGCCGATCAAAACTAGACGGGTCGAGTGACCAAAAACTTACTATTTTAGAAAATTTTTCATAAAAATTATTTTTATTCATTTTTGAAATCTCTATAACATTCTAAACATCTTGGCACCGACAGATTTAGAAAAGCTGCCAAAAATAGTAACTTTTTGCAGTATGATTATTTTGTAGTACAGGGGTGCTCTTTAGCTCGGGGTCAGAGATCTTACACTTTCTTACTGAAGAAACATTTTTCCATTCAAATTTCAAAAATTCCCAATATACCCCTTATATTTTGTCATAAATTTCCAAAATGCTCCTCAAATTCCCCAAAATTCTCAAAATACCCCTGGTTGTGAGAGTAAATTTATCCAAAGATAAAAAAACTTTGTAGCTTTTCATAAGAAGACTGATTGTCTATCAATACAAGATACTAAAACTAGAATTTGAGCTGGTTATGTAGGCTTTGGAGATGATTTGCTTCATTATTTTTAGACATAATTGCCTTTTTCTTGGGAGGTAATTTGTGACAAATTACATGCTAAGCACTAAAAAACAATTCTCCATTGTCAAAAAAGAATAAAGATTAAGAAATCATGAACAATCCAACGAAAATAGATACAAGGGTATTTTGGAATTTTTGAAATTTGAGGGGTATTTGAGAATTTCTACAAATTAGAGGGGTGTTTTGGTAGTTTTCCCTATATATATATATATATATATATATATATATAGAGAGAGAGAGAGAGAGAGAGAGAGAGAGAGAGAGAGAGAAATGAAATGAAATGTTCTATTAACGTCTTCAAAAGGCCAAAATGACCTATGAGACCAATCTATTACAAAATGGTGAATCTAATACCATATCTGGATACAAAAGAACTACATACTACTACTAGAATCCATCCTCATCTGCACTTTGGATATCAAGAAAGTATCGCTCGAATCCTCTGTTATAGTCTCTGTCGATTCTGTGTAGCCCCTCTCCTCAATCATGGCCGTCTGGATCTCCGTAGCTCCATTGCTCGGTCGATGAGAGTGCCAGTAGCGGCCGAATGAGTGGGGGTCGAGCTCTGCAATGATGACTTCTCCTCTGGCTATCCCATATGTAGTGAAAAGAAATCTGTAATCTGTCTTTGGGACTGTCTCTCTCTATCTCTCCCTAGTAAAGTGTCTCTATACCTGTGTAACTCAAGTAGATATAGCCCAACACATCTCTAATCCTCGTAACTCATGACCCTAGAGAAAGGACCGAAACCCTCTCTGAATAAACAATGGAAACGGCCCCGTATCTCATAGTACACTGTGCAATGACACATGTAATGTAGCTCTGTCTCTGGCTCTAACTCGCATAAGCGGCATATCCTGCTGCCTAATGGTGTCCCTCTAAATCTACCAGTCTTAATCTCCAGCTGATGTGAGGATGTGTGTATCTGACCAATGGCACACAACAAACCATGAGACATATGTGTGTCCATGTAGCTGGGTCGAATCACAAACCCATCTCTTGTGAGGTGGAGAAAATGCTCTCTATAGACGGCCATCTTTGTGCCTAACTCCTCTGGCGGCTCTATCCATGTCCTCATGGTATCCAACTCAATCAGGTCCTGACGAATGAGTCTAGTAATCTCCACCCGTGTAAGAGACATGGAGGGTGCCTGATGTCAGGACATCGGCAAGGCCGGACTAGACAAGGGCAAGGCCGGGCTAGGCAGTGTGAAAAGGGAGTCCAACTAGGGCAAAGGGACAGGGGCCATGCTATATAGTGGGTGGTTGGGTGGTAGACTCCTAGGTTCTAGTTCCCCTTGTCTAACATTGGTATCAAGAGCTTGGTTTTTATTTGGGAAAGGCACAACCATGGACGAGGGGAGCCACACAAATGTGCATGAGCAAGTTGCATGTCGGGGTCAAGGAACCGTGGAGCACCTCTCCTCTGAGGAGGACGACAAGCAGGAAATTCGTGGGCAACCCCCCTTGCAAGGAGGAGCTACCGAGGCGGGACGTGCACAAAACCCAACCCTTGCGGGCTCTACGGCATCGCAGCGGGCGGGGGAGTGTTTCTCGACCCATGGACGAAGCCCCTTGACAGTGATTGCCATGGCCTCATCTCCTTGCTCGTGCGCTACTGTAAGCGGCCATAGCCGCTGAGCGTTTGTCTTTACACATTGCAAGGGCACCCAACCCCCTTGGGGGTTAGTGGCCAAACCTTTTTTTTCAAGTACAAGGGGGCGGTACCCATAGTGGGGTACCCCCCCCCTCCCTCGTGTGCGGATTCGGCAAGGCCCGGCAAGGCACGACATCTCGACACCCCGGCAAAAACTTCGACACACCAATTCTCTGTGTATTACCGGCAGAAATTCGGAAATTTAACCAAAGAATTCCGACGGGAGTTCAAAGTACCATTATATTCCAAAATCAATTAAGGATTGCAAGCATAATTGACTCAGCTACCAAGGAATTAAGGAATTCCCTATACGGCGGAAATTTCTGGATCAATTTCCACCGGGATACTATCGATTTTGACGGAATTAGCAAGGCTAATTACAATTTGCAAGTGCTCTCACTCTCATGTATTTTTCTGACTATTCCTTGCACCGCACTGTGTCGCCATGGATTCAGATATTAATATGACCTTTGATTTTGAGCAAAGTACGCTTGCTCCTGCCCATGATGGCCCGTGGCCAGATCCTCTCAAGGAGAGTACCCGCGATGCTACGACAGGTGATGACATTTACAAATTGCTCGATATTCAAGAATTTTGTGCACTTCAGACACGCATGTCAGTCATGGATGAAAATTTTAACGCTTTAAATGTAATTAATGTTACTAAACTATCCACATTAGTGATTCAATTAATGCAACAGCAGTCCAAGGGTCCTGCTGACACGCACATGCATGAGCACATTGCTACACAAGGACAAGGCCCTTCCCAGGGCAAGGCCCAACTGCTGATACTTTGCACACTCTCACTGCAAAAGAGGTGGATGAGTTGTTGAAAAACACCAAACCACCGATTTTTAAGGGAGAAGATTGAGACCACAATAAGGATGCAGTGAATATCTTTCTCAGCAAGTGGGATGGAATTCACGCCTTACGGCGTACTCCAGACGCAGTCAGAGCTCTGCAAACGAGCTTAACTTTGGAAGGCAAGGCCTACAAATGGTGGATGTCTCTCAAGGAGAAGAATATCATACCACAGAGCTGGGCAGCTTTTGAAGCTATGTTTAGCAAAGAATTTTTGCCTACAAATGAGGCAGATCGGAATTGAACGGCTTGGGACACGTGTTCCATGCGCCAATACCCATCATTGCTTGAATATATATCTCACTATCGGAATGTTATCCTCAAGTTGGAAGGCTTAGATAACTTTGAACAAGTACGGGGGTTTATACGCGGTCTGACACCAGAGCCTAAGAAGTACGTCAAGACCCAAGACCCTAAAACACTTGAGGGAGCCATATTGAAAGAACATATTCATGATGATCCAAATGAAAAGAAAGCACATAATATTCACGTGCCTGCTAATGCACATGATAATACAGGCACTCAGTATGGGCACAATAAAAGGAAATTTATAGTTGTCAATTCATATACATCTAAAAAACCCAAGGGGTCCTCTCGCTCCTGAGGACTTTGATAAAGCTAAGAAAGAGAAATTATGTTTTCAATGTTTAGGAAGCGGTCATGGAAAAAAGGATTGTCCCAAGGGGAAATCTGCTGCTCATGGCAAGGAGAAAGCAATACACACGGTGCAGCTGCTACCTCTTGAGTCTTCCTCACAATTCTCTACAGTGGAAGTAACACACACAGAGGTGGTGCATGAATGCTGTCTCATAGCTTCCATGTGGCAACAAACCTTTGGACCACATGAGTTAGTACGTATGCACGTATTTTTGCAAGGCCACAAGGTGTGCATCTTGGTAGCCAAAAGCAAGGAACGTGGGGGCTCACACAATAAGTCTAGGGGTTCTATGTGTAATGTCGAGTGCTATCACTACCATCAAAAATGACATGTGAAGAAGGATTGCAGGAAATGGCAGCAAAGCAAGAAGGATAAACAATCAGGTGAAACTTCTAAGTCTGATGATTCAAACAAAGGCAAAGAAAAGTTAGAGGTGATCAATGTGCTAGAGTCTTCAAATGCTCCTATTGTAGAGACTCTTCCAGTGGTTATTATGCCACTTACCTCTGACGTATTGGTCTTTATAGCAAGTCTATATGTCGAGGCTCTTGTTACAGAAGATGCATAGTATGCACAGAATTGGATAGTAGATTCTGGTGCGCGTTTCCATGTGACACAACATAGAGAGTGGTTCTCTACTTATTCTCACTCTTATGGCAAAGTGAGACTTGGTGATGCTTATTCTCACTCTTGTGGCAAAGTGAGACTTGGTGATGCTTATGAACTAGACATTGAGCATGTCGAAAATGTCAAATTGCATCTAAGAAATGGCACGCACTTTACTTTATGTAATGGCAGACATGTGCCCAAGTTGACTAAAAGCTTGATTTCTGTTGGTCAGCTTGATGATTTGGGCTACAACACCACATTTGGCAATGGTTCGTGGATAGTACGCAAAGGAAATCTTGTTGTACTCAGAGGTCAGAAGCATGGTACCTTGTATTCCGTGCATGTGTCAGATGTTGGTCATTGATTACATATCTATAGTCGAGCTGTCGTCTACTGAGTTGTGGCATTGCCGGCTAGGTCATATTAGCCAAAAAGGAATGAGAACTCTGACTCGTTTTGGCTACTTACCTGTCTTGTCTTATGTTGACTTTCCTGTTTGTGAGTACTATATCTATGGCAAATAGACTAGGTCCGTGCACTTACCATCGGGTCGAAAGCGAGCTGAACCTCTAGATTTAGTACATAGTGATGTTTGTGATCCTATGTCAACCAAATCTCTAGGGGGGGCTAGCTATTTTGTGACATTCATAGATGACTCTACTCAAAAGGTGTGGGCATATCCTTTGAAACATAAGGATCAAGTTCTTCCTGTGTTCCAAATTTTTTTGGAACTTGCTAAGAATCAGTCTGGCAAGAAACTCAAGAGGTTGCGGACTGACAACGGTGGAGAGTATGTCTCCAAGGAGTTTGACGATTTATGTGCTAGAAGGGGGATTAAAAGGCAGTTTATTGCAGCATACACACCAGCTCAGAATGGAGTTGCTGAGCGCATGAATCGTACAATTCAAGAAAGAGTCACAACCATGCTTTTGGGCAAAAGCCGTCTTGACCGCAATGCATATTATAAATAGTTCACCTAGTACGCCATTGAATTATGAGATTCCAAAAGAGTTATGGTCTAAACGTTGTGAGCGGGATGAAAACACACACAGCGCCTCTATAACGACCCGACACACACTCTTGGGAAGATACACACACACACTATGGGGCACCACTCGGCTTACACAACACACCTGACCGAGACAGGGAACACAACTCTGGAGTGAGAGGAGAGAGACTATCCACTTGCCCACTCCACACAGACACACACACACACACACACACACACACACACACACACACACACACAAAAACTCAGCTCAAAAGAGGAGAACTTCTGATGTTTAGATACAAATGAGCTTGGGCCAACACCAATGGGGCAAACAGCTCACACAATATGGGTAAAAGATACCAGATACAATCACAAATTGGAGAAGAAGCTTCACTCACCGGAGAAGATTACACAGAAAAACAGCAGAAAAAGAGTGAGGAATTTGGCAAAATGGACAGCGCCATCGCGTTCGGAACAGCTCAAAACCCCAGTCTACAATGTCAAAGTGCTCAAATCCGACCTCGGATGAGCAGTTTACAGCCAAAACAGGCTCCAAAAACACCAAAAAACACACCTACGGCTGTTCCTCCTCTCTTCTCCACGTTTTTTCTGGTCTTCTCTCTCTTTTTTCAGTTCCCACACTTAGCTTTATTACTTGGGCACCCTTGGCCTTTTAGATGACCTCAAACGGACCCCGAACATGCCAAAAACTGACCTCGCAGTGCATAGTTGTCACCTTTTTGCATCATTCGCACACCTGGCACTCAGCTTTTTTCCAATAATGCATCTCGCCACCATGTGAAGTGGCCCCAAAAAGTGGTCCTAATGATGACCTTTCTGCATAACTCTCACAAGAAAACACCCACGTTGTGTCCGTCCTCATCCGCGTGCAAATATTGACCTCGTTCGCCCTCCTGACGCCACTAGATGCCATCTGACGCACCTGCTTACCTCATGTCGTCGGCCCGCGGATAGCTTCCTCGAGAAGTTTTACACGCTATAAACTCCTCATTATTGTAGAAAAACACAGTGGTACTGGTAATAGTGAAAATCGATGCACTATGTATATGCTGTCCTACCTGTACACACGTGGGCCCCACGTAACCACCTGGCTATGGAAATTGGGCAATCCTTTATTCGATGCACCATGCATGTGTATGTACATATGCGCAATCCCTTGCTCCAAAAAACTCCTGACATAATTTGCCCACCCCTAGCCTGCTAGAGCATTCATGCTCAGCAGCAGCACTAGTAGATGCTCATTCCACCTGGATCAAAAGGCCAAAGACATATCGCCTGATTCACAAGAAGCATCATAACACCACACATACATTTGTCAACAATCAACCAAAATGCACCATAGGCATATCCAACTAAGACATCCGCCCTGTCTGGAGTTCCAAAAGCATAAATATTGCATGCCACATTCAACCCAACCGATAGAGACAACTCAAGTGACTCATCACCTGGCATCTTGGCTTCACCAGCCATAGCAACAACCTGCAAATCATGCACCCAAGTAGCTAAAAGCACTGTGTGAAGGTAAAGTTGTTGATATCCAAAGCACAAAAGTATCCCCGCAGCACACATATCCCTAGCATAGGCATCCACATAGCTGAGATTGGACTCATATATGCCAAACCCCTTCTCATCATCATAAGCATACTCATCATCACACATAACTTTATCCACATCATAATCATGGCTAGCACCACTATCCATAGCTTCAAGCATGGGTTCATCAGTCTCCAAGAATACAGATCCCTGCTCTAAACAACAATCATGCTCATAAATCGGTTCAATCACTGCACATACATCAAAATATGGCTTCAAAACAGGCTCCACATCTAACAAATCCACAAAATGGCTCTCAACCTTGCCCTCTTCCCTAATTTCCAAGGAACTAGTATCCAAAGATACGTGCCCATCATCCATAACCTCAACCTCACACTCACACCCAGAATCACAAGGTACACAAGTAGCCAATGCATCCTCTTCAAGACTTTTCAATCCTGTATGCAAAGAATTACTCACCTCTTTAGGCTCTTCCATAAACTTGTCAACCTGCAAGACCTCTTTACGCTTCACAATAGACCTTGGGAATAAACGAGAAACATCATAGGATAGGCTACTTTTCACCTGCTTAGGCTTAACTTCATCTTCCATGTCAAATCCATTTTGCACATGCATACCTGTACTGATACCATGTTCCTCAAGACGCTTAAACTTCCATTCCTTGTGCTTTGCAATGAATACTGCATCTTCAAAAGACTTGGACCTCTTCAACTCAACCTCAACCCGCAACCAAGGTGACAAACCATCAACAAAAGAACTTTTCTTCAATGAACAAGGGGGGGTCTCATCCTTAAGAGCAACACACCAACGAGTCCATAAATCTGTAAAAACTTGTATATAGGCATCAACACCTTGACAAGAACCTTGCTTAAGAGCATTGAGCTCATTCCATACTGCATTTGTATCTTCAAAAACTTGGAAACACTCTAAAAAAGCTTCTATAAACTTTTCAAGACTCAAACCATAAGAAGAAGCCACTGCTTCTTTAGCTTCCAAATCCCTGAACCAAACACGGGCCTCATCTTTCAAAAGCAATCCAAATAGCCTCAAAATCTTCTCCTCATCACACATATCGTTGCTTATGCATGCCACCTCGAATTTCTCCAGAAAGTCTTCCGCATCTTTACCACTTCTTCCATGAAATTCCGGATAAGAGAAATCCATGGCTACCCAAGTTTCAATGCTTTGAGAACCTCTTCGAACACACGTGTAAGAACCCAAAACTTTTCACTACTCAATCCCCAGAAACTTCAATGGAGCTTGTCTTTAGATAAGGACAAACACATGCACATCAAATGAGTTTTCATAGTTGATCATCGGAATTACAACAGGCAAAGGACATTCCAGGATCTCTCTCAATCTTCTTGGCCCAAACATAAAGACTATGCGCTGCTGGAAAAAGATCTTCCTGGACACATGAACATGAATCTGAATTCTTTGAGTTAAATGAAAAGGAGTGAACTGAGGGCCATTTTGATCATCCATTAAAGCCAACCATGAAGCTCCCAAGAAGGCACACCTGACTCAACCTCTGATTTTGCCAAAATTTCAGCAGCATAACAGCATAAATGGCTCAAAATACCAAAAAACCAGCCATCCTAACTTGGGAAAATTTCGACAGAGTTTCCCCAGAAGTAGAGCAGTAGGAACCCAAAATATAGACTGTCTATGTATGCATAAACTGTCAACAATAGAACCCGAGCATCAAGTAGGACTCACTAGTACATAGCCTATGGCGAGGTCACAAAAAGGGTGCTCCAGCTACCTGTATCACCGAAAGGATCTCCACATTTGAGAATCCCCCAGCTCAATAAAAACCTCACGCTATCGACCCTCACACGAAGGCTAATGCAAATCGCATATAGTCAAGTCTCAGAAATGACTATCTTCCAGACCAAGTCTCAGAAATGGCTGGGACTGCCAAATACAACCAAGTATGGCTCCACAAATGCGTACAATGGCAGTTTCCACAAGTAACGTACAATCCAACAGACAATGCGCTCAAATAGGCGCCAAGTGATGCATTCCCACAACAACTACAAGTGACATCACTGCTAGTATATCACTGTACTCCAGCTACCTGTACCTGTGTGAATCACCTGTACCTGTACCTGTCCCTGTCACCTGTAACCTGTAACCTGCAACCTGTAATCCCGAATCTCGAAGCTTGAAGCTCGAAGCAGAAGGTACTCGAAGAAGATCCTCCGTGGGGGCGCCAAAAGAATGTGAGCGGGATGAAAACACACACAGCGCCTCTATAACGACCCGACACACACTTTTGGGAAGATACACACACACACACTATGGGGCACCACTCGGCTTACACAACACACCTGGCCGAGACAGGGAACACAACTCTGGAGTGAGAGGAGAGAGACTATCCACTTGCCCACTCCACACAGACACACACACACACACACACACACACACACACACACACAAAAACTCAGCTCAAAAGAGGAGAACTTATGATGTTTAGATACAAATGAGCTTGGGCCAACACCAATGGGGCAAATAGCTCACACAATATGGGTAAAAGATACTAGATACAATCACAAATTGGAGAAGAAGCTTCACTCACCGGAGAAGATTACACAGAAAAACAGCAGAAAAAGAGTGAGGAATTTAGAAAAATGGACAGCGCCATCGCGTCCGGAACAGCCCAAAACCCCAGTCTACAATGTCAAAGTGCTCAAATCCGACCTCGGATGAGCAGTTTATGGCCAAAACAGGCTCCAAAAACACCAAAAAACACACCTGGCTGTTCCTCCTCTCTTCTCCACGTTTTTTCTGGTCTTCTCTCTCTTCTTTCAGTTCCCACACTTAGCTTTATTACTTGGGCACCCTTGGCCTTTTAGATGACCTCAAACGGACCCCGAACAGGCCAAAAACTGACCTCGCAGTGCATAGTTGTCACCTTTTTGCATCATTTGCACACCTGGCACTCAGCTTTTTTCCAATAATGCATCTCGCCACCACGTGAAGTGGCCCCAAAAAGTGATCCTAATGATGACCTTTCTGCATAACTCTCACAAGAAAACACCCACGTTGTGTCCGTCCTCATCCGCGTGCAAATATTGACCTCGTTCGCCCTCCTGACGCCACTAGATGCCATCTGACGCACCTGCTTACCTCATGTCGTCGGCCCGCGGATAGCTTCCTCGAGAAGTTTTACACGCTATAAACTCCTCATTATTGTAGAAAAACACAGTGGTACTGGTAATAGTGAAAATCGATGCACTATGTACATGCTGTCCTACCTGTACACACGTGGGCCCCACGTAACCACCTGGCTATGGAAATTGGGAAATCCTTTATTCGATGCACCATGCATGTGTATGTACATATGCACAATCCCTTGCTCCAAAAAACTCCTGACAACGTAAGCCCCACTATGACCATCTGCGTGTTTTTGGTTGTGAAGCTTATGCTCACGTGCCTAAACAACTTCGACGGAAGTTAGAGCCAAAGTCACACAAATGTATTTTCATTGGATATGGTGCAGATGGAGAGATGGAATATCGTCTATGGCACCCAAAATCTTGTCGAGTTATCTGTAGTTCAAATGTGATCTTCAATGAGTCGAAGATGCATAAACAACCTATCAAGGAAATAGAGATTTGGAGAGTCACTTTTGAGGATGTTGCCTCAGAGACATTGAAATCAACTCAGCGGGCTAGTGATGTACCTTCCACTAGCAATGCTCCAGAGGGAGCGGATAGCAATGGTCAAGGAGTGAGACGGTCTACTAAAGTCTCTCATCCACCTGCACGTTTTGGGCCAGGTCTTGATTACATCATGTTGATTGATTGCGGTGAGCCAAGCTGCTCCCAAGAAGCCATGATGAAAAATGATGTGGTGAAGTGGGAGCAGGCTATGAAATATGAGTATAACTCGATTCTGGCTAATGACACTTGGGACTTGGTAGAACTGCCAAAACGATGCGAAAGCTTTACCTTACAATGGGTCTACAAGAAGACCTCAAGTGATCCAAATCCAAAGTACAAGGCTAGACTTGTAGCCAAAGGGTTCAAATAGCAAAAGGGAGTCGATTTTGATGAAATCTTCTCGCATGTGGTCAAGATGATATCACTTAGAATCCTACTTGGTCTTGTAGCGATTGAGGACATGGAACTTGTCCAAATGGATGTGAAGACAACATTTCTTCACGGGGATCTCGATGAGGATGTTTATATGTAGCATCCTAAAGGGTTTGTTCAGGCGAACGCATCTCGTGAGGAGCTAGTATGTAGGCTCAAAAAGGCACTTTATGGCTTAAAGTAGGGTTCAACGCAGTGGTATCATAAATTTGATGCATGTATGAGGTCTCAAGGATATAAAAGGAGCAAAGAGGATCACTGCTTGTACACAAGAAAGCTAGATGATGGCTCGATGATCATTCTAGTTCTGTATGTTGATGGCATGCTTATAGCTGGGAAATCCATTGCGGAAACTGCCAACGTGAAGAAAACAATTAGCAATAATTTTGCAATGAAAGGTTTGGGGGATGCTACACACTTTCTTGGCATGCGAATCAAAAGAGATCGCAAACGTCGTATTCTTGAGTTATCTCAGGAAACCTACATTGAGAAAGTTTTGCAGCGTTTCAATATGCAGGGGGGAAAGCATTGAGTACCCCAATGCAGGCATTCTTGAAACTCAACAAGAAGATGCACCCAAATCTGATGCTGAGCGAGCTGAAATGGCTAAAGTACACTATTCTTCGACAGTGGGCAGTCTCATGTATGCTATGGTAGCCACAAGGCCAGACATTGCTTTTGAAGTGGGAGTGGTGAGCCGATATATGGAAAATCCTGGCAGCAAGCATTGAGAAGCAATGAAGCATATTCTTAGGTACCTCAAAAGTACGGTTTGCAGGTGTTTACGCTTTGGGAACAGTGATGCATCCATCGTGGGTTATGCAGATGCAGACTATGTGGATTGTAATCGACAATAAAAGATCGACATCTGGCTATGTCTTCATATTTGCTGGAGCAGTAGTATCTTGGAGGTTATGTCTTCAAAATTGTACGTCGTCTTCCACTACGGAAGCAGAGTACGTTGCATTGTCGGATGCAAGTAAAGAGGCTATATGGTTATCTCGCTTGGTTAGAAATCTTGGCATTGATGAGACTCCAGTGATATATTGTGATAGTCAGAGTGCTCTTGCATTGGCAATAAATCCCGTGTTTCATTCCAAATCGAAACACATTTAAGTCAGGTATCATCTCGCGAGAGATTTTTTGGCCAAAAAACTCATTGATTTGGTCAAGTTACACGCTGACGACAACCTAGTAGATGCTTTGACAAAAGGCTTAGCTTTGGAGCAATTTACACATTGCAATGAGTTGATGGGTATAGGTTGGAGCCACTAGATTGCTTCACGGTTGTACATACGAGGTCACTTGGGCTGCGTTGACCTTCAAGTGGGAGTTTGTTAAGATTCAGTCCAACTGGCCGGACATCCCACTTACTACTAACCATATACTAACTTAACTATTATATACTTATTCTTCAATACAAACAAAAGAATAAGGAGCTACAACGGGATAACGTTGTTGTGCTCTCCACCCAACAATAGGTCTCTCTCTCTGTTCTCGCACTTGCACTCGCACACACTTCCCGTGGCACCTTCCTCTCTCTCTCTCTCTCTCTCTCTCTCTCTCTCTCTCTCTCTCTCTCTCTCATTCCAGAGATAATTACAAGCAATTTGATGGCAGCTACAAGAAGTTACTTTGTAGACGATTCTCACCATATCTCTCATAGAGGCCTCTTTTCCAATAATACTTAGATATTTGCTCTTCCTTTTCCGTGTAAGCAATTCAAGCTGTCAAGGAAGCTTCAGCCATAGTAAGATTTCTCAAATGTCTCATCAAGAATTCAACAATGTTCTCACAGATCTCATCAATAGGCGCTTTTACATTGGAGTTGTTGTCTTACAATATGCTCTCAGATCGCATGAGCTTGTCCGCGGTGTGATAGTGCTTATTCCGATTGATGCATCCGATGACACAAGCATCAAATATTCACTATGAGCATCGTGGTTTGGTCAAATTCCACATCTTGAAAACCAACTTCAATTTTTGTGCACTCAAATTGTTACCAGTGGGACCTTGGCTACCCACATATTTATTTGGCTATGGTGTCGAGGTAACCCACAACACTGCAACCATTTTTGCCCTTAATCATGTGCCTAAAATCCAGCCAATTTTTTGTCCAAGCCTTTTCCAAAGAGGCATTACATATCATGGGAGTTAACGGAGTCCTAAATCAATTGTCTACTCCAAGTCCAAGGCCCTACACTTTACCACCAACTCTTAAGCTTCGAATTTAAGAACACCTTCTCCATTTCCATCTCCATCACAAGCTTCCACACCTGCTCCGCCTGAGATAGCCACCTCTACCCCCACATCCCCTCTCCCTAATATATCCCTAATATTCCAGACCTCTGTTACAAATCGACGCCCTCCCTTTGGAATTCCACCACTCTTATTGGCTCCCACATCCGATGCTCTAGAGAATACAGCGATGGCCATAAAGATTCCAAATATATATAATTTTATACTTGTTGGAATCTTGGTACTACACATGATGTGATGTAACGAAGGAGAACTCATGAGGTAGTAATTTGTCAATTATTATAGACAAAGAGATCAATGTATATTAAAACAAAAAACAGAAAAAAAGGTTTGTACCTAGTATCTAACGAGTTGTTTTCATGAAGGTTTGAAATGTATCTTTGGTTTCAAAGTATACTACACGATATGAACAAGATAGTTTCTACCTTATTTGTTGTTTACGCTAACCCTAAAATATGTGTAGAGTTCTGAAATGTTTGAATTGCATGATTGATAAAATTACCTTTCTTGAGTCGAAGCATGTAATGTAAGAGGCAAGGTAGCAAGATGCTTATCTGCCAAGAAGAATTTCAAGTACAATTGGACACAAAACAAAACAAAAATCCTATACGGAAAAAAGAAGTGGGTCATCAAGCCATTTTATTGAACCAAAACTACCTTGTTGCTAGGTCATAGTTTCCATATTAAGCGTGTGTGTGTACGTGCACACACGTGTGTGTTCTTAACACCTCTCTTGTGGCCTCAGCACTTGGGTGCTCTAATCAACTCATTTTTTAGCTTGTAATATATAAAAAGATCTACCCTTTGTCTGTGCTTGCCAAATGCACCCTTCCTCAGCTTCGTGTAGTGCATCCTACACAACATGAAAATTCCTAAGCAAGGAGAAGTACGCTTTTCTTGTGTTTGGCATGGGGTCTTCCAAAAGATGATTCAAATCCTCTAGGATGAAATCAAGCAAGAGCCTTTGTTATTGCTCTCCCATCTCTACACTCTACTTTGGCTAAAGTAAACCATGTCATTACAGCCAAAACAATGAAGCAAGAGGGCAGGCTAGGTGGGCGACCAAACCATGGTGAAGCACGGTGGTATTTATAATGGAAATTGATTATTGTTTATTTATTGCAATTGACATTTGTGTGTATATAATACTTCCCTCTAGATGACTAAGGTTAATCATTATGAATCTAAAGTTATGTATTGGGAGTGGATAACAGTTGTTTACATAGAACCACCATGATTCCTTTCGATCTATTATTTGACCTACGTATTGTTATCACACAACACTAATCTCTACTGACTCCCACCCCTACGTTGTAAACAACTCTCTTTACAAACCTTTAAAATGTTAATGCATTTAGTGTGTGTTTCACTTAGTTTTACACTTCACAAGCAAATCATCTTTAGTTCTTGTCTTTGAGAAACATGTTTGATGATAAAACTAAGCACAATGGTATCAGTGAACCTCCATACATTCTCACAACTCTATACCCAAGAAACTTTGCAACCATGCCATCAGCCACTTTTAGTAGATAGAGGTTCTTTCAATTGTTTACATTATGTTGTAAGCTACAAAATTAGTTAAATTTTAAGTCACGCTTTGTACTTATATTTATTGCAGCTATGTGAGCTCACTTGATCGTCAATATTTAATACACATTTTTGCATTCCAACATATTCCAATTTGGTACCAGGTAAATGCTTCATAAATTTTATGTCTTGTCTAGTCCATTGCTTACATGCACACAGATTTGCTGATTTAGGCAGTGTGTCAATGCTCCTCCTGGTGTAGATTCGTCGATTTAGGCATCACCACTTGCCCGTACAGATTTGCCAATTTAGGCAGCACAACAACAAACTACACATTCACGCTTTTTAAACAATATCAAATGAAAATTCACCGGTTTAGGAAGCATGTCTTATTGGTTTAGATTCGCCAATTTAGACAACACTGATCACGAAATCATGCTGCAATGGTTGTCCACCACTGTCCTTAGTATGATTTTGTTACCTGGTCCAAGGGGCTGACTGCAAGTGTGAATAGGGAATGAGGCCCAAGGGGGCTATTTAATGGGAGATTGGGAGGTTCATTCCAGACAGTCCCACCAGGGGCATTATACCTGGCCCATCATGGCCACAACATTCTTGTCTTCGATGTAAATGGCATCATTGCTGAGGTTCACAGCATGCAAGACGCATGCCTCCATCTCCACATTTCCCTCCCCATAAAGTTTTGCCTCTTTGCTTCGTGATAGTTAACGTGGTATATCGGCTTTGTGATAGTTAATGTCACATTTCCTTCAATACGGTGCACAATGAAAGCATAGCTCTCCCACGTGCAAAGGTGACAGAGATGGGTAGGGTTGCGTTGGTATCATGGAATGGCATGGATTACGAGATCTTCACTTTGAAATCATGCATGAGTTGAATTGGTAGCAAGAAGGGCACCCTCTCAGAGTACACATTGAGAATGGTATATTGGGTGAGGCTGATCTTTTCTAGTGATATCGATCACCATGTGGCCATGAGCGACTATGACAGCAATGTGCTTAAGGCCATCTATGAGCTCCCTCTCCATCACCTAGACACCATCATCAATGGTGTGGATGATTGGGTCCTTCACTGTGATGCCTTTGTAGTTAGAGCTTCCACATGGGCACATGCTATCCATACAGCATGGTTATCGGCATCGCAAATTTCTTGGTGCATCCATGGACTACCCTCTCCTCATCAGCAGAGAACCCCTCCCTTTTTCTCCTCATTGCGGGCCACTCACTTCAAAACCGTCTTCCCCACTGGTGTTGTTGGGGTCGTTTGCAGTCTTGGGGGAAAAACCCCTCTTTTAATATGTCTGAATGAATAAAATGACCCCTTATTTTAGGATTTTTTGTTTCCCAAAATTGGATATTAAAAACCCCTTATTTTAATGTATCTTTGTTAAATTGCCTATTTTTTTTGCAATTTAAAACCCCTCCTTTCAAACTCACGTTATACATTAACATGATTACATAGTGCACCCGCACCCCCCGAGGTTGCAGTCTGACCAGCTTTGTGCATTTATGCAATGCCTTCGGCATCTACATTAGCCCCAGTAATTTCTGAATGCAGGGGCCCAGACCACTTGGAGGTGATGTTGTGTAGATTATGGCCACACTCTTCTCGAGTATCAACATGCATGCAAAGTGTAATGAATGACAATAGGTAGGCTTTACAAAAGAACATAAAATTGTGTTGTTTTTAGCTGCCAAAATGTCTTTGGCTTTAGAAATATTCATCACTAATCAAGAGACATAATTGTCATATCTGCAGCCAATCTTGGAGCATCAGAAAGGTCTTGCGTCTGCACCTGAACTCTGTCTTATATCATCGTGGCCAATAAGAGAAAAAAACATGTGGGTTGATTCATGCTCGTATTGAAGCATCTCTCTCTCTCTCTCTCTCTCTCTCTCTCTCTCTCTCTCTCGTCCACTTGCAATCTGTCCAATTTTTCTTGTCAAAGCATTGTGGTACCTCTCAACACACTTACTGGATATTGTGCCTCAACCTTGAGTATATATGATCAGCAATATCATAGTGGCTTGTATAGCTATTGATGGGGTAGCTCTTATTGAAGGTCTCAAACTCAATTGTGCAATGTGTTGATGTGCATTATAGAATGCTTGCTTGGTTGGTTTTTTTATAACAGTTTCCACGTTGCCCTTGCCCAAAAACTTCTGGAATCTGTAGGCAGTTTTCTTATCAATTGCCTCAACTACCTGTGATCTCGCACTGCTCCTCCCCACCTCAATACAGTTGCAGTTGGCCAAAGGCACACTAGGGCAAGGCTAACAGGCATTGGGAAGGCACGCTCAGCAAAACATGCTGACATGCACTTAGAGAGAGAGAGAGAGAGAGAGAGAGAGAGAGAGAGAGAGAGAGCTTTCATGTGTAAGAAAGGCCATTGCCTCTGCATATATAGAGTGCAATTGAGAGTACCGATCACAAGAAGACATAGTTCTCTACACCTATTGACTCAACATTTTGCTCTCTCTCTTTGACTTCACTCTATATCCTTTGGAGAGAGAGGTAGTGCATGACGGGCAGAAGCACAAATAGAGAGAGAGAGAGAGAGAGAGAGAGAGAGAGAGAGAGAGAGAGTAAAAAGATTAAAAGCTAGCTTGCATTAAGTGGTACCTCCCACTATCAATACAAGGACCTTGTCCCAAATATTTCTTATGCCTACCCTTGTATCTTTCAAAGTAGTTAACCAATAACATCCCATTGGTCATTGGAGGTACATATTTAGTTTATTGTTGATGACCATCTATGTGCAAGTCTCTTGATTTATCACTTGTTAAAGATTGAAATGATGGTATTAACCTTCCCGTTCTCTTCTTAAGGGTAGGCCACTACCTATCTCTTCTTGATTTTATCACTTGTTCCACTTGCTGGCCACTACCTATCTCAAATAATTTACTTGAGAATTGAGACCTAAGGTCTTTGGTTAGATTGGGGTGGAGGATATTTGTTAGCCAAGGTTGGCCTAATAGGAAGAGGTGTTGCAAGCGAAGCTGGCTACCACACTAGTGGCCTCATATCAAGAAATAGCTCGGATCCACAATATAATCATGCTAATATACTATGTGAGTTCAATAGCATGGGTTTTTTATTAAACTTTTCTATGTGAGCTTGTTGGAGCGAGCTCTTTTTTTGGGGAGGGGAGGCCGTCGATGCATCACTATTGCCATCCTCCTTGGCCACCAAAGCCACCCACTCTTCTCCTTCACCCTCTCCTTCTCTTTGTCTTCTCTCCCTCCCTCTTTCTCTCCTTGCATCCACACATCTCTCTCTCTCTCTCTCTCTCTCTCTCTCTCTCTCTCTCTCTCTCCCTCCGTACCAACACCTGATCTCACTCACTCCCTCGATCTCACTGTCATGTTCTTTGTCCGTTATGTACCTCTCCCATTCTCTCCCTCCTTTGGCCTCCACGTGTATTTTAAACTAACTTCTTTCCTCTCTCAGCCATTATGTCTCTTACCCTCCCTCTCTTGCTTGTGTAATCCTCTCTCTCTCTCTCTCTCTCTCTCTCTCTTCCATCACTTTGCCTAGTTGCATCCCTTACCCACACCTTTCCTCATTGTGTCTGCCTCCATCCCTTTCTTCCACTCCCATGAACCCCCCCCCCCCCCCCCCCCTTTCTAGTCATGGATAGAGAGAGAGAGAGAGAGAGAGAGAGAGAGAGAGAGAGAGAATTGAGTTACGCAAAACATTGTGCTTCTACAATTGGACTCTGCAAAAGCATTTGACATTATATAATAGGACTTTATATCCAAAGTCTTAGCTAAGATGGGCTTTGGATCTAAGATGAGTATATGTATCTTTATGCAGGGTCATGAAGCTTCCTTCAAAATTTTACACATATATACATATGAATTCATACACATGCACACATATGTGTGTGTTTGTCTATCACCTCCCCACTAGTAATATCTTTATGTAGGGTCATGAAGCTTCCTTCAAAATATATACATATGAATTCATACACATGTACACATATGTGTGTGTTTGTCTATCACCTCCCCACTAGTGATGTCTTTAATGGGAGAATTTGATGAAGGGAGGGGGGTGGAAGGGGGCAAAGAGAGAGAGGGTAATGGACAAGGAGAGGACGCGAGAGAGAGAGAGAGAGAGAGAGAGAGAGAGAGAGAGAGAGAGAGAAGAAGAGAGTTTTAATGCCGTAGGAAACTATCCCAAGAGACTTTAAAGATCTAGCCGATGAGGAGTTGAATTCAAGACCTGTTATTCAACACGGAAATGGCATAACCAATCTACCACACTTGGGTGATAGAAAGGGAGTGAGAAAGGGATAGGGAGGGATGGAGGGTGTTGGCGAGAGGAATATAAGGTGGGAGGGGCCAAAGCACTGGCGCTAGTGATATCTCAAAGTCTTTTTGGCCTTGAAAGGCCTGCCTTAGTACCCAAGGGTGAAGGTCATTCAATTTTCTTTGTGAGACAATTGTCCCTTAGGGGCCCTTAAAAGTCTTATGAGTTGAAAGAAGTCATAGCCTTTTAATGATATTCTCTAAAGCCATTCACTTTTTAAGCATGCTTGAAAAAGGATGTAAAGGACAAAGGTTTAAAAAATTATATCCATAGGAGTTTGATCCCATGATGTGAGGAATTGATAGGGTCCTTTCGTTTAAGGACTTCAAAAAAATCATTTCATTGAATTGTTGTATTATTTTTTATACTTTTTAAATTTAATTTTTCTTATAAGAAAGCATTAAATGTTATTTTGTTTCAATTTTTAATGTATTTTTATTTTATTGTTATAATTACATATAAAATTTTAACAAAATATGAGAATTATCGAAAAAATTATTATATCCTATGCCTATTTCCTATGAAAATATTGAAAATTTCTTTTGTTTTAATTTGTCAATGGGTCCCTTTATTTATTTTTCCTTTTCTTTTTATTTTGTTTTAGAATGTCATTGTGAGCCTTTCAACTTGTTGTTTAAGTGGGGCGCTATGTGATACATAAGCCATTTGTGATATTATGTGTGTATAATGGACAACAAAAAATTATATTAAAATACCAAAAAATGTGATTGTAAGACATACTCGCTCCCCATAACTCTCATCCCCACTGATGATGAGTCTTCTCTTTTGTTTTTTAAACTCACAATTGTGAGTGAAATATATTGACATCCCAAAATAATTACAAATACATGTGTGTTGAGCCATGACGTCTGCCAGCTAATATAGTTACATTGGTTGATAAGGGAGCCACCCCACGACAAAGGTAAGACACCTGGATGGACAAGGGATATACTCTTACCCATGTAGATCGGGCATTGTGGCACCCATAGTCGTGTTCCACTCATCAGAGTTCCTCCATTTTCCATTGGCGACAATCGCTTCCTTGATTTCTTGTATGATCTCCTTGAACCTAGCTGTTTCACGGGCGTTCGCAAAGAGCTAACGGTTCTTGGCCTTCCATTTATATTTGAAGTAGAAATAAGTGAGGGAGGTCCTCACTTGTAGTTCTACATTGTGAGCATCTATCTGAACCAATACCTCTGGCTAGGACCGTCACACCAGTCATCAGCAAGGCTCCCAAAGTACCTTCCATAGAAAAACCTTCATTCCATGTGGCCATTGTGGACACCAAATGTTCTTAACGATTGTCACCCATCCATTGCTTGCCCCATTACTTATTCAAGGGGTAGAACCAATTGGTTGATCCCATGAGGGTGTTATACACGTCCTTGGTATGCGGTTTCAAGAAGTGTCTGCCCATGGGCCACCTCCATGCTTTCCATTCAAACCTAGCCTTGCAGGTCGGCATGCAACAAATTTTTAGCCGTTCTAATACTCTATTGCCCATCACTCTTTTAGTCCCACTAAGATGGAGCTGGGATGCCAGTTGGTCCGATTCTTTCCAGCCTCTCATGCTGCTATCCCAAAACTGGCCCAACCATTACAAAGGCTTTGTTATTTATCTTTCTAATCACCTCCCTCCAGAAGGGGTTCACCAGGAAGCTTTTTGCCTTAGAAATCCATGGGGACCAGTGAGTTATTGAGTTGTGAAAGTACCTAGTTATCTCTCCTCATAAGGCTTTCATTGCTTTGTTGCACTTCCGAACAAGATCCCCCGTTGTGCCCCCAAGTTTCAGGCTAGACCACTGAGTGGCAAGCAACTTGTCGTGCAACTCTAGCCCTTCCCATTGTCCACCTTGTGAGCACAATTTGGCATTTTCCACAATGGCCTTTGTCATAACAGCCCATGCTTGGTCTTGCTTCATAATTTCTACCACAAACTTGGCACACATTGGACCTCTACATGAGTTTTTCCTGTCCACAATAGAGAGGACTCCACTGAATCCATCATACCCTTCTTTGTAATAGACTAGCTTCTTCCCTACAACTTGCTTTCTTTTGCTAGTGGCATCAAGGTGATGCTCTTGGATGGCCCAATAGTTTATTTCCTTGACTTTTCTAACTTCCTCCCAAAATAGGGAGCTCTTTTTCTGGGTTTAAAACCCCTTTACATTTCATAATTGGATAACTGATTCTTCCATTACTGAGAAAGGGGTACACACTCCTCAATCTCTTGGTAGTATTCTTCCATGCCCTCTTTCGTGCAATCCTCCTCCATCAATCCATTCCCATTCCCCTTGGTTACCATCATATTTTTTGGGTTGGAATCCCGAAGAATCTCAAAGATATTACCATAAAGAAAGGGGGTTTTGGGAATGTCTGGTGGGGCTTATTTCATTAGTCATGTCGCTCGTGCTTGGGATTTGAACCGCTTTCACAAAATATTGGAAATTTGTTGCCAACCTTTGTCTTTCTTTCCCTCTGAGGGTGACACAACAACCTTTTGAACCATTGGGATGCCGTTTTATGCTGGTGACAGATGAGAAGCAATATCTAGGGGTGGCCTTTCCTTTGCTATGTTGGGCTTGCACGGGGTTCTCTAACTTCTCTAGGGTTTCCTTATGTACGTTGTGTTGCCTCTCTTCTTGAGTCTTTTCATTAACATTTTGAGGTGGAATCCTTGATTCGGTATCCATTTGGTGTGTTGCAATCATGCCTTTTTGCTGGCATCAATGCATGGGTTGTTACCAAATCAACCAGACACGACTTAGCAAAGTGCCCAAATTTTTTACACTATAGACAAATTTAGAGGAATGAACTTCATACCGGCCCCACATTTACTACTAGGTTCTTGGACTGGAGCTTTTTAAGATCCCACCAAATACACACCTTGTTAGATGTGATTCCAGCAGCCCTACAAGAAGGCACAAACAGCGGGGTACTGATGCCACTGCTAGATCTTTTAGGTTGTTCCTCAACCATAATGGGAGATTGACAAACTCCACCCAAACCGGACACATCTCACTAAATGCATTAGTAGATTTAAAAGGATGGATCCCACAGAAGCACACACACCGGTGAGCGACTGAGGAACAATGGGCTTTTGGCAAACGTATTAGCAACCACTACATCATTGTTGAAATGCACAAAGAAAAAACCTTTCACAAGGTACTCGATGAACACCGTTGATCCATTTCTGGTTCAGGACATTAGCGTTATTCAACCAAATTATCAACTTGGCTTTGGCCAGCACCCCGCTCATGAATCTAAACATCAGCGTAGAGTTGGCCACCTCAACAAGATATTTCTTGATAAGCGCGGGCGGGACAACCAATGTAAGTGCATATCCTTCACTTCCACCCTATGTGGAAGCATTTTCCTAAGGGCTTGGAAGGGCCTATCACCTTTAACAGCTTCTTGTGTAGCTGTATTAGCCTCCTCTTCCTCGAATGTTCGCTTGTTGAGCGACATCATGCTAAGGATATACACGAGTTCTTTCTTGATATGCACTTTGCGCCCTCTTAGTTCTTCTTTTCAATTATGTTTGAAGTTTGTGTTTTGAAAAACAAGTATTATTTTCATGTGTGTCAAATAGAGTTCTGACCATCTTCGTTGCCCGCCTTTTTTCTGCGTTGTGATGTGGCATATGTGCCCACTTCCCCTTGTTCAGACACGAAGCCCTTAGTCTGCCCCTAGTCACCCATAAGGGCTTCCGCATATGACAATTTTTTTGTACTCTCCATTATCAAGCGCTACTCAGTATGAATTGGCCTTTGGCCCGAGCCTTGGCCGAGTCTCCCAAGGAAAATAAGCGCAAGGGATAGGAAGCACTTGTAGGTAATAACCATAGTAATTGCTATCTGCCAACATGCTAAGTGCCTAAAAACAAAAAACGATAATAAGCGCAATTAGAGCAACAAGATAATAAGCATGAAATGCTTAAATACTTGGTGTAGAGAGAAAAAAAAGGCAGAGCACGCTTGCACTCTCTGCTCTAGAAGCGACACGTACAATTTGCAACTTGCTTCGGGAACAAGCCCACACTAGGGTCTCAAAGTACCACCTCACCACCACTATTGGGTTGTAGACAGCATAGCTAGGACCCCACAAACGATAACCGTTGCTACCAAGCTACATCATTGCAATTCAAGCAATCCTATACCATCGCCCAGAGAGAATCCCTACTAATCTTAATCACATAATGGAAACTCAGTAGCTATGCAAGTGTATAAAGGCAAGCAAAGCCAACACTTATGCAAGTGCATAAAGGCAAACAGGGACCATGATGAGTCTTATCTTTAGTAGGCCTTCATGACTTTTCACCTTGTTTTTCATTAGTTTAAAAAGACAACTTTCCTTAATATTGATAGGAAAGTGGGCCTTCCTTTTACTCTCTCTTTCTCTCTCTCTCTCTCTAAAGAGATTGAGAGAGAGAGAGAGAGGCAATCAAATGTGCAGATGCAAAGCTTTAACATTAGTTTTGCTTGAAGACAATTCAAACATTTGTCGATAATACACTAATACTTGTGAAATTTTGTCTATTTTCTTCAAACATAACTCCAAATCTAGTCGAGATTTTGCAATTTTAACCAATTAGAAATAAATTAAATTTTGATTTTTTTCAAGGAATGTGTGTGTGTGTGTGTGAGAGAGAGAGAGAGAGAAGAGAGTTTGAAAGGAACGTTCATCTTTACTTTCCCTTTTAACCTAATGGGGAAAAAGAAAGATATAAAATGAAAGGAACGTTCATCTTTATTTTCCCTTTTAACCTAATGGGGAAAAAGAAAGATATAAAATTTTGAACCATACTTGAGCCATACCAAAGTAATGAAATTAAAAAAGAAATTGAGTCATACCGCTTTCAAACTCTCTTCTCTCTCTCCGCTCTCTCTCTCTCTCACACACACACACATGTCACTTTCATCTTTAGCTCATTCTATGCCTATCCTATACATGAAAACTTTGGTCTCTACCTGGCAAACTCCATTGTTTGGCTATGTTTGGTTAACCTAGCTGCTTAAAACAACAACAGTCACTATACTTACACAAAATAACTACTTCAGCTTGCTGTTCTACAACCACTTTTGTTGGCTTGTACTCACTAGATGGAGGAGATGGTTATACTATCTTTCTTTTTTTTGCAAAACCCACAATACGTGGGTGTATATATTAAACAAACCAAAAATTACAAGATAGTCCGTGCTCGACCCGAACCACGGAAGCCATAAACCCATCAATCCTCAACCATTACCTCCTAGCACAAGATCTCCCCAAGATTCCACACAAAGTGTACTATCCAAACCAGATACAAAGAAAGATACATTAGTTGATTAGGGAGCCACCCTCAACAACCATAGGATACCATATAGCCGAACAAAAGGGGGCTAGGCCCAAAGTCCCCATCACCCGCCTGGACCGATGAGATGCCACCAAAAGGGAGCTGTTGCACCAGCCCCAATGTGCTTCCCAAGAGCCTGTAGCCAGCAAAAAAAAGTGTCTAGACAAGGATCCTAAGCCTAAGGGGTCAGGGACCTGAGCCAGGGGTTCGAACTGGACAAGTGTGGACTGGGGATCCATATTATGGCTAGGGCTAGGAGCCGGTCTATATATAGGGTGGTAGGGCGGTGGATCCGGTATCACAATCACCTAGGCCTTTCACTAGTATCAAAGCTCAGGGGGGAGGAAGGAGAAGGAGGGTGGAGGGCATGGAAGCAAGGTCTCTTGCATAGAAGCAAGGTCTCTCTCTCTTTCTCGCTCTCTACAGTCATGGAAGCTCCGACATCTCGCTCTTCCTTTTATGAGAAAGGCAATGTCGTGGATACATGACCGTAGGTGGTCTCAAAGAAGAAGAAGAAGAAGAAGTCCCAAGGCGGGTTTGGACAGAAAACAGGGGATGTGGGAGCGGTCCCTTGCATGGGGGTGGCGGTTTCAACAGAGAAGACGATCGCGGGGGAAACCTCCCTAGCATGCAAAAGATGACGTGATGGACCTGCACAGTTGGGTGCGCGACAGGCACCAAAGAGAAGCGCCATGGCATACTCTCCATGTTTTGTTTCCTTGCTGAGGCCATTCGGAATCGGCAGAAGATGGAGCAAACATTTTTTTCCTGCATGCGCTGTCTGCAGCAGCCGCCATGGCCAAGGGCTTGAATTTCATGTTTTTCAAGATTCAATTTTATTCAGAGCTCCCTCTTTTCGGAACCCTCTCTTGTTAAGGGCTGCGGCCCATGGTGGACTGACCACGCAAGCAAGTAGTCCATGGATGTCAGCACCAATGATTGCAGCAGAGCATCCTACCGCTTCAAATCCGCCGTCAATCTAGTCAATTACAATACACATTTCAAATCTGCAACATTGTGTACTCTTTACGAAGAAGAAAGGTACGGTTGTAGCTTAACCGATATTAAATCGGGACGGCTGTGATCCAACATGGATTCATAGTAAGCTTGGCATGGAGGGCCATGCAACATGCAAGATGTTGCATTGTGGTTACGACGACATGTTTCCCCCATGGTTTCCGTCGTTCGACCTAGACTTCTAAGAGTTGGTAAGTAAGTCGACTTTAATGTTTTCAATTATAACTTCTTTGAATCTCGCAGATCTCTGTGCATTATACGAATAACAAGCAAAGCATGGAGAAATTTGAGCATGTTCGGGTCTACAGTTATAGCTGTCAAATTCCCAGTTTTGGCTTGGAAATTTTTTATCCTCGGCAATGTTTGCTCCTCCGGTTCATGCAAGGCTTACGCCATACTGGTATAGGCAAGGCCTGTGGCATTTAAGGTGACAATATTTGGCAAGGCCAGCCACTGATTACACTTTCACGAAGTTGTAAACCAAGTTTGCTAGGACATGGCTCCTCGGCCAATTGTTTGTCATTGTTGCAATCAGGCAACAACAAGATCTACCCATTCTCAACAAGCGTGATACGACAAGTTTTCTACGATATTACAGGAGCACGGCTCCATCTACAGTATCTTCAGGAATACAATAAGCAAGCCAAGTAGGTACGAGGAACATCTCTTGCAAGTATTTTCTATTTTGCAATACAGTGTACAATTTGACAAGGTCGATTATCTGTGAATGATCGACACGGTCGACTTTCTTTTGGTATGACATCGGTTTGTTAGCATAAATATCCTTTGACTATGAGCTCTCAGGAACTCCATAAGTTGTTAAGGGTAACAAGGCTTCCAATTTGGCATCTTGCATTGAAATTTTCCCGTCTGGCTTATGCTATGAGCATAACACCTTGGAGGAATTTGTCAATTTGTCAGCGTGTTATTTCATTACATGCAAAGAGGGTGTATATGATATACACAACAACTCTCTCTCGCGCAGCAGCTATGGCTATGAGCCATCTTCCAACGAGTTTTTCCTTCAGAATTTCAAGACAACTGGCTACAACGGGATGACCACGTTAGAAAATTTTAAGTTTGCTTGTTTTTCCATGTTTTACGTGAAGCCAACAAGGCCCTTTTGTTTTGGCTCTCACGTTTGAAGCCATCACTCTCGTCAAGGGCTTACAATTTTGCATGCAAGGCATGCTAGTTAGGTGGATTCAATTCTACCGCCTTATAAAATACGCTTCCGCTATTACACTAGAAACTCTGTCAAGGACACAAAATAAGTGATGGACTGTTTTTCATTACTGTCCACACATAAAAACACTAAAAGGAAACTAAATCTAGTACTTATTTCACAGGCAAAGTGCCATATTTAAGTCATATTTGTAAAGTCACGACCCCATACATGGTAGGTGGGTCAAGCTGTGGCTTGTGTTTCCTATTACCTCTCTTGATGAGAGCGTTATATAGGCACATTGTTGCATGCTTATAGGATAAGCTACAAGTCGGGCATAAGATGCGTAAGAGCACACAGATTGGGTACACACTCTACAAATTTAAGGAAAGTTCCTCAGTCCAGCATGCTCTTCTTCTCTCTATCATTTCTCTTGAAGAATAATGAAAACTTCCTAAGAATATTTTGATATATGTTTTTTTCACGAGTCAGCCTGAGCGAAGGTGCTCTAACTCTCCGCTAGAAATTGGGCAAGATGCCATCCAAATTAGTCTTCATTGGTTCCACGATTGAACACTAATTGCCACGAGGGCTATGAGCCACACACGCTGGCTAAGAGTCATTGTCAGATCTCGAGTAAGACCCAACTGTTGGCATTCCGTGATTGTTTTCACGATCCAACAAATCTATTCAGTGGAATACACATTGATGTTAATGGACAAGCAAGAGTCTTGTCATTACGGATGTTTAGAGTGTCATTTTTGCACTACGTGTTTTTAGTGCGACGCTCAAGTTGAGTTTTTGATAGCCTTAAACTCACATCAACTAATCTCTATCACGGAGTCCAGCTACAACAAACTGCTACGATAGCATGGCTGTCCATAAGAGCTAGGCATTTCACTTTTGTTGATATCCTGCTCTCTTTATAGCACTATAAGTGTCTATGGAAGTCCAATTTTGGGGTAATACCCAGCGGATGTTTACTAAATCATCCCATCGGTAGTGAGGATCATAGTTTGATCCATTTTTGTTATGCTTTCAAGGAAAGAATTCCGCAATTTACCACACAGGTAGTGGATAAATTCAACTTTTTAAGTTGATTCCAAACGTTCTGTACACGGTTAACTAAAGTTACCGCTACCTTCTAGTTGAGCAGTTTCTACAAAGGGTCTTACCAAGGGATTTGACTACATAGATTCTAACCAACGGGTTTGGATTGCGAAGGCAACACCTAACGTTTCTAGTGCAATATTGCTTGGTTTTTTCTCAGGTGGGTGACATGATCCTCTGCATTTGAATACGGGTAAGTGACCATTAAGTTCAAATCTCCAGGTACGCATCTATTGATTTGGTCTTATTCCATTTTTTTGTATGTTTTTCTTGGTTTTTTCAAATTGTATAAATCTGCTTGAATATTTTTGAGCCATGCCAAGGGCATGTCGGAATAAAGTATTTTGGGCCGTAGTGTCCAATATACATTATGCTGTTATGAACCCACTTGTTGGGTTCGATTTGGCACATGTTATCACATGGGATACAACATGGTCTAAAAACTCAAGGAGTTTAGTTTAGCCAATGTGGAGCAAGGCTAATGAGGGTCCCTCTCACACCCGTCGTAGAGTGTTTGTAGTTACCTCCACACAGAAGTACATCTTGTACTTGTAGGATGTTCTCTTTCCAGACATATTCCACATGGGGCAAATATGAGTCTCTCTGACTGACACTGGTGCCCACTATTTCAAGTATGTGTCACGACAAAGTCCTTAGGTGCTGGTCAAATCTGTTTTCTAGACCATTTTCAGCACGACGTATCAGGAGCAATTTCGATGGCCAAAAAATGTCGGATACTTAGAATGACTTGTTCAGGTACAAGTAATGATAAACAACATTACAGATGGTTTTCTATACATATAGCAAGGCTCTAAGTTGTTAATGAAAAGTTTCTTTGTTTCTCTCCTAGGAGTGATTAATTTTTCACCTTCTATTATAGTTCAAACATTTCAGCAAGGCTTGCAAATGATTGCAACTGAAAGTATTTAGTTTCTTTGCAAAACTATTTACATTCCTCTTTACTGTGTGCTACGCACATCACATTTTCCATAATTATTGGCACGGATGATAATGGATATCCAGGTTTGGATCTGTTTTCTGCTAAATGTATGCACACTATGTGTTATGGGCCCTAGTGTTTAGCAAAAACTGATTTGGAACGGCATGCGTATTCATCGAGTTGTTTCTTACAAATCATTTTGCACTCTATGTGCAATATCTCTATGAGATTACTTTTGGATCTACCAATGAACAATAAACGTCATGGCTCGGTTTGGGTACTTGTGGATTTTTTAAGATAACCACGATGGTTATTTTGGACATTGTTGATTCCTCAGCAATGTTGTATGATATTGTGATCCCCGTTTACCAGCCATCTGGGAAGACTGTCTGTAAACCGTGGGGGAAACACAAGTATCTAAAGGATATAAACACAAGTTTGAATTCTAAAGGATCTGCTAAGCACATATGTTAGCACAACGCAATTTGAATGGTCGATTCTCTTCCTATTCTAGAATTTTCTTAGGTTAGGTTTTCAACTTTGAACACCTGTTGTGGTGGGGTTGGATATCGTTTCAATAGTTTCGTAAGTTAAAGACTTAGTAGGTGTGCTTACAAAGTATGTTGGCATGTAACCTACATTAGGGGTGAACGTTAATTCTGTTTGTTCCAAAATGTTCAAAAGTCTGACATGAGGACTCTCCCTACTCTATCCCGTAGTAGCTATGAGCTTTTCAAGATACTGACGTGAGTTGGAAATCTAGCTCACAACTTCATGGAAAGTTGCACCAAGGTTACCTTCAGAAGTATACAAACTTGCTATGTCTCTTCGTTGTGGTTACTCCTTTACAGTACTCAAATGAGTTATACATTGAGTTACCATTTAGATACATGTGGTTGCAAACGGACAACAATGTTGAAAATCAAGATGTTGCTCTTGGTTTCATTGAACCTCCTCACTGCACCAAGTATCAATCATATGGACAATTGGCTCGTGTATGGGATGCCAACACGGAAAACATCATGTTCTTACGAAGATACTATCACTTGTGTTTTCGATGAAAAAAATGCTTCTCGAAGGGGGAAGTAATGTCAGGACAAAGATCCTAAGCCTAGGGGGTGAGGGACCTAAGCCAGGGGCTCGGACTGCACCAGTGAGGACTGGGGATCCATATTATGGCTAGGGCTAAGAGCCAGTCTATATATAGGGTGGTAGGGTGGTGGATCCGGTATCACAGTCACCTAGGCCTTTCAAAAAGAACCTGACAGTAAACAACCATCGAGAACCAAGATCACAACTTTCACCATCAACCGAACATCAAGAAGTGGGGTACAAAAGCTGAGGGTTGCCACAGACAATAACAGTGCTGCCACCATGATATCATCCACCTTTGGTTCCCATGCCCCATAGATGGAGGAGATGGTTATACTATCTTAATGAAGTGCACACCTTGCATATGTTTCCCAAACTATCCTAATGGGTGATTCTCGCCATAGAATCGAATAAGTGTAATGATTGTGCTTGACCTATATGGTGTTTTCTTGGGATCATTTGTTTTCCATCACCCAGAGGACGAGGGAACCTATCATCTTAAAACAAATTGTTACATAATTTTCAATTTGGTGTGAGCCCCTCATCTACCTCTTAAAAGAGGGCGTACTATATAAATAACTTTCTATTACTACAATCATAATCGTGTTCTCTATTCATGAGCTCTCTCCCTGTGTTGTGCCATTCTCAAGCCTTGATGCGTTGTATACAAAACCTGCATGTCCTAGATTTTTTCTCTGTACCATATTGTGGTGAATACTATATATATGTCTTGATCGCTCTTTCCCATGTTCCAGATCACAAAGTGGATGAGCTAGCTCTGGTCTGATGCCGATTAAGGGCCGCGTCTACTGGGCTACCCCTTGATGGTTGTGCTTCTATGGTCCTCTGAGGACTACATGACTGAGCAACATTCAATAGGCCCTATTTGTACAACTATGCTCTTTCGAGGCATACTAGGCAGCTAGCTTCATAGAAGGAGTGCTCTGTTACCCAGTTATATTCCATTTGCATGTGGCTCCCATTTAAACATGAGGGTTTTTGAATCCCTCATAGCCTTGATTTATGGTTTCTTTAGAAAGGGAACGTTGTTGTCGAGCATGCAGTCTTGACTACTTCAATATGGAGCTTTGGTATGCTAAATACAATCTCTCAGGTGTGTGCCAAATAGTCTTTTGAGATTGCTTGATTTTCAGTCTTATAATTTAATTTGCAAATTGCATGCGTGTCCTTGAGCTTAGTTAACCCCTTCGGCTTGTCCTTGCGGTGGTTTGAACATGCAATAGGCTATGTATACATGTGTGTCACTGTTTATTCAGATGAACTATTATTGTTGGAAAGGTTGTGCCAAACCAAGTCATTATTATTTTAATTTCTTCACAATAGATAACACAATGGGAGTGATTGAGCGATAAGTGCTCCTTCTCAATGGTTTGGTTTCTTCTAAAAATTTTAGAAGTTTATACATCTTCTCAAATTTGTCTATGCAGCATTTAGATATACACAATGATTTTTTCTTAAATGCTTTACTGTTTGGTTGCTTTTTGAGAATTTTTGTGTTATGATTGACCATTTTTTTTTCTGGAGATGCCTTGATGGTATAAGGTTAAGAAGATTTTCTATTTGGAAATGTTTGGATGATAGAGTTAAATTTTTCTCACATATTGTTTGTAATCCGTTTGTTTCACCTGTCTACAAAAAACACATGGCTAACTTGTGTCGCATACCTTGGTGACAATTATTTCATAAACTTCCTAGGGTTGGCTGAATTTGGAAATTTGCAAAGTGAATTAGGGATTTGGAATAAATTGAACCAGGGATGGTGCTACTGTTTTAGATTCATAACAATAACGAGGATCGCTTACATTGTTGGTATTGAAATCTGCAATGAATGAGGTAATTTTCAGAGTTTTTACTACAGTCTTTAAGGCTTTACTTTGTCGACACTCCCATTTGGGATTGGTTGCAATTATTGAGCATGCCTCTGAGGGTTATTAGTTCTCTCATCTATATTTCAAGCTTGGGAAATATCACTTTTGTATAATCTACCAAAAAGAGTCTAAAAGACTAGTTGATTCTAATGAAATTCAATACTAGGACTAGCTAATGAGGTCACTTAGTGTTAGGACATTGGGATTCTTTTATCATTCTCATAAATAGGAAAAGTGGATATTGTTTACTTGGGTATTAGTTATTGCTATACAAGCTAGATATATGGTCGATTTTTTATAAAAAGATTTCATTGCTAGAATGCAGCCCTTTTTGACTCTTTATATCACTAGGAGTGGAGGATTTTTGGTTGTACCTAGATAGAACTCACCAATCGTAACTTGAAATGGTTCACTAAATTGAGTACTATTGTAGAACTGGAGCTCATTATAGATTATGAGCTGATACAGTGCATCATTGAAAGTGGTTGGGCAAGAAGGCTTCTTGGAAATGTTGCCTAGTGAATGTTAGCATACAATTTTACTGTCATTTTGGTTCCTTGTAGCTTAAGTGGTGTTGACCTCTAGGTGATGTCGGCCATCTGCTGGCTCAAAATGCTTAGTTGAATATGGTGCTATTAATCTTTCCTACTTTTGAGCTTTGAAATAATATACCCTATGGTAGGTTCAAAATGGGTTTTCTTGAATCCTCTACTCTCTTAGAATCTCAGTGGAGTTGTGATACCTGGCTAACAAAATTTGTCTTTCACATGTTTTTGCATACCATAATGATGACTTGTTTACAAAAACCATTATAATTTATAAGCGGTTTGGCAAGAAGGCTTATTGGAAGTGATGCATGTTGGATGTTAGCATATGGTTTTACTGACTCTAATAGGAGATTTCTACCTCAGATGTAGGTTTTCCGTGGCACAAACTATTACCTAAACTAATGGGTAGTGGTTGGCATACCTTTTGGCTAACATTGTGAGTGGAGCTCACTAATGGGGTGGATATTAGCTGGTTGAGGATATTGTGTATGAAACAGGTGTAAAATATTAGATCTATTTCTTGATTACAAAGAACCACTTTAAACTATAAGTGATTTAGCAAAAAGGCTGCTTTGAAATAATTCCACTTGCTAGCTCGGAATACTTGTTAGCTTCCACTTGCTGGCTTGAAATACCTGGCTAATTTAGGGCTGCTAGGCTCTCCTGCTTGGTAATGTTTTAGTATTATACATATTAAATTGTTCACTTTAGCCGGTGTTTCATCTGAAACCTAGCTTACCAGTGGTGCATACTTTGATGATTGTTGGTACATAAC
The DNA here is from genome assembly GCF_014529385.1 of Adiantum capillus-veneris. Taxonomy (NCBI): domain Eukaryota; kingdom Viridiplantae; phylum Streptophyta; class Polypodiopsida; order Polypodiales; family Pteridaceae; genus Adiantum; species Adiantum capillus-veneris. The sequence goes on from NC_140931.1 coordinate 120,764,497, forward strand.
TTGCCTAATGCATGGTTAATAATACTTTCTACTACCTAGCTTGTACTGATGATAGCAACTAGGAATGATTAACATTTGCAACTCATAAACTTTATGTCTTAAAAACTAGTTAGTTATATTGTAAAGATAGTGAATAAACCATTTTGTTGACTAAACCATATAATTTTTTGACTAAGAAGTGATTCAAGCATTTTTTGTCCTTATATTTCATTGGAGACAAGAACATCTTGAAGCTTGAAAGTGGTTTGACAGAAAGGCTTCATGGGGATAAAAATGGGTAAAACACTTGGATCAGAAGGGGTGATGGCCTTCTGATTAGAACTTAATCTAATTAATATGTATAATTTCCTTTAGCAAATTGGGTACTACTTGCTTTTACAACCTATTATAAAGATACCACTTGGATTAGAAGGGGTGATAGCCTTCTAATCACAAGCTTAAAATGAAATTTTTAAATATGAAACACACTTTTTACTTGATAAAGGAGGGGTATTGGCCTCCAAATCTCACTCTGACAACCTCATAACGTTTTTTTTGAAAATGAATACTTGGTGAATTTAACTCTTCATGGATGAATGGTATAAGTTAAAAAAGGTTTTAAGTAGGACATGGATAACAATTGAGAGGGTTTGTTGACCCTGTAAAACGTATTCAAGGCTTTTAAAAAAATTGTCTTGTTTATATGGACACATTTGAGGAATCTATACTTACTTAGGATCTTTTTGGCTTTGATGATGTTCGTCACTGTCCTCTATCACTTTAATATTAGTTGTTCTTGACTATTTGTTAACCACCGGCGTCCACTTCTAGTAGTCATGGACCGGGCTTGTCGGTCCAATAGGAAAAGGGTAAGAGTGATCGCCGATAAGAGGTGCACTCTAACTGGAACATTCAAGGGTTAGTTGGCTAAGCATGGGCGCCCAAGTGTGAATGGGCGAGCTCATATAAAAGTCACCTATATTAGTTGTTCTTGACTATTTGTTAACCACAGGCGTCCACTTCTAGTAGTCATGGACCGGGCTTATCGGTCCAATAGGAAAAGGGTAAGAGTGATCGCTAACAAGAGGTGCACTCTAACTGGAACATTCAAGGGTTAGTTGGCTAAGCATGGGCGCCCAAGTGTGAATGGGCGAGCTCATATAAAAGTCACTAAACCTAAAAATCACTCATTCTCTCATTAGTGCAATTGAAGAGTACTCTTGCTTCATCTCCATCTTCATCTTCTTCATCTCCTTGTGTGTGTGTGTGTATGTGTGTGAGAGAGAGAGGGTGTGTGTGTGCACGATTGAGCATTGCAATGACGGCACGGCGGCGGCGAGGCGGTTGAGCACGGCATGGCGGTAGCTCGTTCTTCTTCGCAACGAGGAATCCTCCACGAAGGCGAGCATAGGGCGGTGAGTGACACATCCTTGGTCTCTTGAGCTTGCTAGATTAGTTTGGTTGTGTGCTTGCAGCCATTTGTGGCTCGCACACAGTATACGGCAAGTCCCTTGCATTGACACGTGTGATAGACGTGTACATTTTTGGTGCCGCTACCGGGGAAATGCCCTGCATTAAGCTTGCGTAGAACTCTATGCTGCTTTGTGGTGCATTTGAAATGTAGGAAAGGTAGAGAAAGAAGGTGTGTGGCTTGTTCATAAGGATTTGTGACCTTTGTTTAGTTGCAGTGTACTGTTTTTGTTAATAAGGTTTTGCAATGTACTGTGTTTTCTCTGTTGCTAAGGTGTTAGAATTAAGGTAGTAGATCCATAATGTTAGTTTTGTAAGGTATAGTAAGTAGATTTGTTAGCTAATGAGGTGGTGTAGTATTGTGTTAGTGTGTAACAGTAGCTGTGTTAGTTGTAAGCACGTAGGTTAGGTGTGTGTGCTCACGTGCAGCGCGGCCACGAAGACCTTAGCCCCAAAAAAATTTATTTTAAAAAAATTAAAATTTTAAAGGTAGGATCGAGAGCAGGAATATTCCCCAGGTGCAAGCCCAAGCCCACGCTCAGGCTCAGGCCTTAGTCACCCTTTAGAATTACTTATTTTAGCCTCATGCCTAAGTAAAATTTACGTTGTGTTGTAAAGCACACCACGACTCCTAAGCGATACGCTCATTTTGAGCTATCACATGCTTTAGTCCGAAAACCAATCATTAAAAAATATAAAACCATAAAAAACGAGTGAAAACGGGCTGCAAAATGCCCAAAAATCAGGCTGTTACCCTTCGAGGGCCTCACAAGCAATGAATCAAATTGTTTAACTTCTCCCCTTTGCATTTGGAAACCAATGATTGGAAAGATTGTGTCTCTTGCTGAATCTGTGCCAAGGATTGGAAAGATTGTGTCTCTTGTTGAATCTCCCTTGACCACATGGAAAATTCTCCTTGCTCCGGCTAGTGCATTCTGTAGAAGCCCAATGGCACAGGGATACACAAACACACACACACATAGTTGCTCCTACCACCTTTGCATAATCTGGAATTTCTTTGTCACTCTCTCTCTTTCTCTCTCGGTTTCAAATTGATGTGGGTCTTCCCTCTCATTTGACTATTTAAACCTGCAAAGTGCAGGCCTATGAGACACCTCCCAATGACGACCAATTCTCTCTCCAAGTTGACAGTGATATGTGAATTTCTCGGTCTTTATGGACTTCTCAGCCTGCATGCCAACATGGTGACGGGGCATGCACCCACACTTTTGGGGTTCTGATTTGCAGGTGAATCTCTCTCTCTCTCTCTCTCTCTCTCTCTCTCTCTCTCTCTCTCTCTCTCTCTCTCTCTCTCTCTCTCTCTCTCTCTCTCCCTCTCCAATATTGGTTGCATCCATAACTGCACGCACCCTTTCAGGCTGCGCCACTACTTATATGCCACTCTCACTATGGCTATGGCTACACATGTTCTATTAAGCTGCTACATGTTGTGAACTTAATACATGCTACATCCTGTATGATTCCTGTTTGTTGCCTTGCTTCGTACATTTGGAAACCATGTATTGGTTTTGCAACTCAATGATTTCTTTCCGTGAGTTCTCCAAGAGAAGATTTCAAAAAACTAGATTAATTTTTCACTATTTTTCTCTCTTTGGGAAGGAATGTTTCCTTTTCCCTTTGCCCTCAACCGGAATTTTGAAATTGAAAACGGCATATATTGAGGTAAGACACATTTTTCCCGGACACTGCATGGCTGTGTTTTAGAAAAAGAAACAATTTCACAAACATACAAAATTTCCTTTAGGATATACTCAAAGAGGAAATTTTGCAAACTAATTGGAATTTTTTTCAATTTATATCTATTTTCTTAAAGTTTTCAAGCGGATTTTCTCCTTATCCCTCTCCCTTCATCTGACTACTTTGGTTTTTCAACCGGATCAAAGCTAAGCTAAGACACACTTTTCTTGAACACTACTCCATGGCCACAAACTCTTGGGATGCATGAGTTGCCACAATAGCCTCCCAAGTACATGCAACAACGGGTAGTACCACCTTGCTCGCTATTTTGGGCCACCTGCACCTAATCTACACTCAGCACTAATAGCCACCATGGCATTGAGGACCTCGGCATCTGTAACCTTAAATTGAAGGGACATAGGATCTATATGATGCATCTATGAAGTCCTAAAATTGAAGTTGTGGCCGTAATGAATGCCCATGATCATGCCGATCTCTACCCCTTCCAGGCTTCCACATTCTTATCTACACCAAAGATCTCTTATTTTTCATGATCAATACCACAACTAAGTCTCTTTCCCTACCACGGCACATGCCTAGAGCTGGCATCTCGGTCCCAGAACATCTCTGATTGTGTAGTGGAAACGGTCTATGAACTTTGAGAATGACAGAATCAAGATAATTAGAGTGAGCATTTTTGTGAGATTACTTTGAAAACATAGAGGGTGAACTTAATTGATGGTAGCAACATAAACATAGTACTTAATTAACTTGGTATGAGCAATACTTTTGCAGGAGAGAGAGAGAGAGAGAGAGAGAGAGAGAGAGAGAGAGAGAGAGAGAGAGAGAGAGAGAGAGAGAGAGAGAGTATTAGAGAACATAACAATAGTTGAGGACCGGATTTACTTGGAGCCGATCCCCCCTCCAAAAGGTGTTTGTATTATAGATTCTCCCATCAAGAGAGAATTGATACAATACAATCTTTGTGTTCCTTGTGACCTAGGTGATGCAATGAAGATGGAAAGTGTCATGCATCACAAGCATAACATAAACGTGGTAAAAAGCATTAACTATCCCAAGCCTTAGTCCCAAGGACTCAAACACCTTCGAAGGTGGAGAGAGCTAGCGGGGAATGAGGGTAGGGAAGAGGAAGAAGAATCATCCATAGGAGAAAGAAACAACTCCTCACTTATCATCACTCTTCTTGCTTAGCATAGCATAATAGCATAGTAATGAAGATGGAGAAGATGGCAAGCTTAAGCATTGAATCGTGTCTCTCATTGAATTTGAATTCCTTAGCCAAGAGTGTTGGTGTAGGCAATCCACTTCTCAACAAGCTTTGAGAAGGAGATGGAGCTCTTGCACTTTGCACTTCCCACAATGAGAGACAGTGTGTATGTGTGTGGGAGAGTATACCCCCCTCTCATGTTTGGCCCACCCCTCTCTCTCTCTCTCTCTCTCTCTCTCTCTCTCTATTTTGTATTATTTAATTATATCATTTGGACATGTGTCCTCTTTTTCCTCTATGGGACGCCTATCTACCCTCACTATCCTATCTTATTGCAGTTTTAGCGAGAACCACGATTAAACTGTCAATCCATGGGATGAAGCTGACTTGATAGTGCATAGAGGCTACAAGAGCTTGTCAATCTCTTGGAAAACAACAAACAACTTGCATCTAACTCAAGCTACACTCAAGTGACTGAAATCACCAAAAGCCAATCGCTCATCAACAAACAAATCACATCCGTTACTGCATCAAATGATATCCAAATGTAACAAAACTTCTAGGACATGTTTATAAGACCTAAGCACACATGCTTATGGTTTCAAACCTCAGTTTTGGTCAAGTGCCAAAATTGAAATTATTAATAGCAGTGATTTTTAACCTAGTCGTTTTTGACCCAGAATGCATCTAAATGCTTAGCAATGCTGCCCCAATACCCCGCCTATGCTTAGTTTTTTATTTTGAAATTTAAATTCCTAATTATGAAGAAATTAGGCCGCAAGTTGGTGACGCCAAAAGCTACAAAATATTGTGATGTGTTTACGTCAATGCGTAGATCAGCTATTACCTGCAGCTGCAATGCAACAAACACGACTGCAATGTGACAACCGGGGAGGAAGTAGGGAGTGCAAGAAGGAGAGAAGTGAGCGTTGTTAGCTCACGTTGTGTATTTCATTATCCAAAACTTAACAATAACTTACAAAAATTGGCTTTTATACCTTAGCCAAGGTTTTTGGTGGTCAAAACTTATAATCTGGGAGCTCTAACTAAAGATAGGTAATGAAAGGTTGATACAATCTGGAAGCTTGTAGCCCCGACGCATCAGTTACAAGGTTTATCCAAAAAATAAGAGTTACAATATTCTCAATTTATCAAAAATAATAAGTGTTTTTACATGGAAGCTCCAAAAAAGGATATCCGTGTTAGCTTGCTGCTAACATTCTCCCCCTCCTCGCATGTGTCGTCCCTTGACATAGCTTTATGGGCTGAAGTAGTCTTCGGGTTAACGACTGGCGAGGCGCCCTTTAAGCGCATTGAGTGCCCCTCCTCGCATGTGTCGTCCCTTGATATAGCTTTATGGGCTGAAGTAGTCTTCGGGTTAACGATTGGCGAGGCGCCCTTTAAGCACATTGAGTGCCTTTTGGTATCTGATCTTTCTCTCTTTATCGCGCACTTGCAAAAACTGCATGGTGACTCTGTTCTTCACCTCCATTGCTGAGTAGCCTACAAAGCATGATGTCACGTTGCTGATCACTGGCCCAATTATATTTTCGTTTGCCAAGTGAAGAATCACTTGTAGAATGCTTCCTCAAACACCAGCATATTGTGAGAAGGTAAAAACATGCATCTGGCATAGAAGCCATAGAGGACTTCTTCGGAAGGTTTCCCACTGAGATCATAGCACAACCCTTTGTTACCCTCAAGAAATGACATCCAAGGGGCACCTGCTTTCTTTGGCTCATGGAACGCTTCGATGCAAGTGAGAAGCATTTGGCAGATTTTGTATAACATTGCACATGACAAATTTGGTAGACTTTTAAAGAATGACATGGCACCCTTTAGGGTTTTCACCATGTAATATTCCGTCGGTGGTCCCTTGTCTGGAGCAAGAAATCTTGGGTAATTCAACCAAGTTGGCTTCTTCTTTAGTAGTGCCTCGTGTGCTTGCCAAGTCCTTACTCATAGTATAGGACAGAAAGTTGGATCCTTTTGTAGGGCTGCAGGCGATCTTGTGAACAGAATCAAGTACCTTGGATTCTTGTTCAACCAGCTCAACCTCCACTTCGGGTGGTCTTGATCTGCACCCTCGACTTTCATGTCAGTGCAAAGCCTTTCCTTTACTTGTAGCAGCTCTAATTTAATCAGAGAAAGGGTAGGGATTGTTGGTGCCATTGTGCATTGATTTGATTGGGAGTGAGTTGTGTGACATTGATGGAATGAAGTAATTTGAGCTCCCAATCCATTGTTGCCTTCCACTTCTCATCTACTTCTTATGTAATTTTTTCCTTCAGTGCATCTTCCTCAGCCTTTAAGAGCTGGACTATTGGCACTATGTCTGCTTCTGTAATGTGTACTTGAAACTCCTCCTTGCCACTTAGCTCTTCAGTTGGCTGAGTCTCCATCTCAGCGAATGCAACTGAGGGGATTTCTATCTGAGGTTGCTCTGAAGTGCCTGCCTCTTCTTGTGTTTCTGGCCTTCCCTCTCTCAATAGCTGGTTGACTCTTTTGAGTTCAGCTATTTCCTTCAGCAGCTCGTCTTCTCTTTGGACCCGCATTAAAGCCAGGTCTTTGCGTTGAGACTGCTCCAATTTTAGCTGCAGCTTGAGGTCTTTATTCTTCTTCTCTAATGCCTTGTAGACCTCATCTGCTCCTTTGATCCAGGCCACGACTGCATTCTCTCCTTTTTGCAGCAAGAGTATTGCCTAATAATTTATTCTTTGTTTTGAGTACTGTAGGGAAGCATTTGCCACATCTAGCTGTACCTAAATTTTTTGAACTGAGAGGGTTGTAGTTAGAATTTCATTTGTAACTTCTGTTAGTTGCTCATCTTTTGCCTTGCATGCATCTGACAATTTTGTAAGCAACTCACCAAGCTCCTCCATTTCTTTCTACTGCTTATCACTTGCGAGTTGATGTTATTCAACTTTCTCTTTCAACTCCTGCACTTGCCTTTGTAGATCAATGATGACGTTGAGTCAGTCTTCTAAGTCCCCTTGGAGTGCGTCAATCACTATCTCTAATTCTTTGGCCCTTGTGCTACGACTTAGTGTTGCTGAGCGAAGTCATTCAGTCATGTCCTGCATTTGCTTAGCAGATTCATTCACTTGTAGGATGACCTGGTCGTTTGATTGCCAGTCTGCATTTTGTGCCAGCTGACTTGATGTTTTTGCAACTTCTTGTATGTGCTTGGGTGCCATCATGGCGGCTGGTTTTTGTTGCCCTTGTGGCTGTGGCTGTGGCTATGGCTGATCTTTTTCTGTTTTGTCATCCTGAGGCTTCGTGGATGCCTCGGCCTTATCTTGTTGTGTTGACCGCAGAGGATGTTTCCTCGGCCTCTTGTTCTGTGGGTTGCTCAAACTTGTTGTCCTCTGCTGGTGCAGGACTGGCTACCCTTTTTGGTTCTTTGTCATGTTCTTTTTGTTGCTCTTCTGTAGACTCAACTGCATGTCTTGCAGTTTCAGCTGCCTCACTCTGTTCAGGCTTTGTCCCCTTAGTGGGTTCAGGTTCTTTGGCTTCATATGCTGGTGAAGGTGGTGGGCTCGGCATGGGGTAATCATGGTGTTATAAAATAGGAGAAGAGATGCGGGGAGATACATCTTGAGCATGTTGTGCTTCTCCTTGTGCAGTGGCTTCCTCTACTTGCTGCTGCTATTCTACCGCCTCTTTAGCTTTCCTTGCCGCTTCTTGTGCTTCCCTCAGCTTCAAGGCTTCTGCTTCTTGATATATTTTTTCCAGGGATTCCGTGGGATCTTTAGCCTTCTTCCTGGTCTGATGCTTGGTTCTTGGTCCTTTAAGCCCAATAGGCACCCAGTTTTTCGGGTCCTTTCCTTGTGCTTGGTGGTTGCGTTGATAAGAGTGTTTTTCTCATTCAAACATAGCTTGATTTTGTACAGGTTCCTCCTGGTGTGCTGCCACAAATTTTCTCTTCATCTCTTCTATCCGCGCTCTCCTTTCCTCGTTATACGAGCTTTCACTATTGTGCCGTTTTGGCGAGCTCTCAGCGAACTCTTCATCTGACTCTTGATCTCTTTGCAAATCTTGTAGCTCAAGGAGAAGGTTGTGCTGACACTATCCAAGTGTTCTGATCTAGGGTAGGTGGCAAGTTCTCTGATGGCATGGTAAGCAATTGGTTAAAACCTCTAGTGCACCCAGATATGTGATTTTTCCTTCTTTCTTTGTCCCTTTCAATGTGGACAAAACATATTGTGAGTGGTCAATTGGTTGCTTGGTCGTTAATTTGAGGACTTGCGTAAAGGTTGTGGCAATTGCATGATTGGGCGTTGTATACCTAGGTGGCCTCTTAGCAAGAAAGTGGAAGTGCTGGTGGTACAACCTTGCGGGCTCTTCCACCTGTTTGTGAATGAGGTCTGCAAATGTGGCTGCGGCGGTTTCTTTGGTGAAAGTTCCGGCCGTCTTCCTATCTGTTGCCATCATTGTCATTCCTTCTGTTGGTAGTCTAAGTGCTTCTACCACTATTTCCTTAGTGATCACCACTTCAACTTTATTCCCTTGAGGGTCACAGATCTGAGTGGTTCCATCTTCTTTGATCGTGGATAAAATCTCATAAGCTTTTTGGAAGTCCACTCCACACGGCTCTTGTTCATAGAAATCTTTGAGTCCTAGCCTTCTGTTGGCTTCTTTGGTTTTGGGCTTTGCGGCGACATCATATACTTATTTGGGTAGAAGTTGCAGTTCTACCCTGGTGCCCTTCCTCTCTCTTGAATCTGCCGGTGAACACTGTGGTGTTGTGCTCTTCAAGCTGTTCCTTTGAGAGATAGGTCGCTTTTGCATTCTTGACGGAATCAGGGTCCAGTTGGTATGCTAGTAGCTCTTGCAACTTTTCTTTTTGGTTGAGCTTCTTCTTGGCCCTCTTTGCTGCTTGCATGACTCCAGTTCAGTGAATAGAGTGTCAAAGTAGCAGATTTGACATATTTGTCTGTGAAATGTTCTTCAGTCTGAAATGCTGACAATTTTGGTCCAATTTGCTTCAAATTGATTTTTGAACAAGCATACATGCATAAAAACATGTAAGGAACAAAAATATAAAGTCCAAACAAAAAATTGCAACAATAGTAAATAATCACGATTATTTACAGCCTTGAAGTAGATACCAAATAGATACTCGAGTGAAATATGGGCTCATTTGGATACGTAGGATGAAAATGGTATCAGATTTTGACCTCACGTCTCTGAAACAATAGATATAAAGAAAATTTGAGATTTTGAGCTCCAATGTTTGTTCAAACTTGGCTAGTGGGCTTAACACATCATATACTTTGGATGTATGATGGCAAAATAGCAAAATTTCCCCATTTTGGTATGAAATTAAATAATCGTGATTATTAACTTTTCTACCAAAATCAGCATTTTTTGGCACAACTTGGTTCTAGGCATTGTATAGACCTTGTGTACGGGATATGTGGTGATTTGGATCAAGAAATGTGGCTCATAACTCAGAATTTGGCTTGCAAAGACTTCTTTGCATTTTTTGGCAATTTTCCAAGTTATATATGATCATTTTGGCTCATACTTGAATTTTGGCATGTATTAGGTGTGTATAAGTGATAGGTGATGTGATGATGCAACTTCCAAGCAAAAATACTGCAAAAGTAAATAATTGTGATTATTTACAACAGTCACATTTTTCTTGCAAGACTTAAAAATTTTGACCTAACACATTCTATACACCTAAGACAAGTCCTAAATTGAATTTGGTAAATTTTGGTCTTGCTGGTACCAAAATCACCTGAAATCATCGATTTCTGTGACTACACTGCCTGTTGAGTTGATCAGTCACTTTTGAGGCTTTGGACTTGTCCACAACATAGTTGTGAAGCTTATCAACTCTTAAATCGCTGATTTCTGTGACTACACTGCCTGTTGAGTTGGTCAATCACTTTTGAGGCTTTGAACTTGTCCACAACATAGTCGTGAAGCAACTCATCCAATTCTGGCTCATTTGGAGTCAGCTTGACCTCGTATGTCAAATTTGACGCTTTGTATCCTTCGAGCCATTTTTTGCTTTTTGAGGGCTTTGCTTGATTGATTTCATGAAACCAATCAATCATATAGATTGTATATAAACCTCGTAGGCAAGTTGTCTATGGAGTCATAACTGAATTTTGGCATCTGCCAAAAACCTAGCTTTTCTACTTGGGACTCCCTTGACCCCTGCTGAAGGTCAACTGATGATATAGAAGGGTTCTATTATGTTAGAGCATGCTACAGCTCAAATCCCATGTGATTTGGTTGAGATGACAGGCCGCTATGGCTAATTTTTGGTCTTAGATCTTCGTGCAGCACTGCTCGGATTCTAGGGTTTTTTCTAGGGGTTTAGACTAGCTACCGACCGTACAAAATGGATCATTGATGAGTAAAGAACTTATCCCTCATGTCTCATGTGAGATGGCGCTGAAAACGGGTGACTGTAGACTCCGAAAAAGACACGCGAAAGAGGTCGAAAAGCTCTCTCTCCAAAGGCAACAAGTGGAAACGAGGTGGTTTTAGCCTACCTAGGATATCTATACCCAGACTTCTCAAACCATTTTTCCCCAGATTCCCTCGTTAGTCCTACTAGGGCGTGAAATCTATGTTAGACTCAAAAAAAATTCCGATCGAATTCATGTAGTTCATTCTGCAAGAATTCTGCAAAAGTAGGTATGGCTGCCTAATTTACGCTTCCCGCTTCCATCTTCCGATTTCATTGCAAAATTTTTGTGCTTGTCCGCCTTGTCTTTTTTATCATCACAGTGTATTCAGTTTTTCCATTTGATCTCCCTAGCTATTTATTATTAATTTTTGACCTGTTTATTGAGAAAAATCAAAGAAAATAGCAAAATGCGTTAAAAAAGAAAAGTGAAAATCCAATAATTAAGAAAATCCATTGAAAAACATAGCTTTGTTGTTTTTTATTGGATTTATCCATTTTTAAGTCTCAATATTGAAAAAATTGATTAAAAATAACCAAAAAGGACTATTTCTTGATGATTTTTTGATAGTATACACACTTTTACACTCATCGTGAAGATTTATCAATGAATTTTTCCCTTTTGATGAATTATAAGGGCATTATTAGATAGTTTTGCAAAAATCACATGTTAACATCAAACTTTTTTCCTCCCTCTTCAAACATTGCCCTTAATTACTTAGTGCCCTTCCACCCCCCTAGATGTCATACTCCGGGACGGCTGTGTGCATGGGTTGAACAATCGTGTCTTATGCATAGCCTTGGTTGGCTCTACCATGATTTGAAGATCGCAGTTCAAACCATTATGTCGTGCAAGAGGTGGGTCTTGAGTGCTTAACTCAAGGGTTTCTGATGTCGAGGCTTTCTGATGTTGTCTTCCAAAGAACAAGTGCTCTCTGCTTGATTGTTCCATCAAGATTCTTCAACATGCTGATTTCCTGAGCTCTTGGCAGCAATAATAGTTGTTGTCGAGCTTTTACTCGCCATTGGTAGCTTGGTTTGCTTGGTGTAGAATGGTGTGGTGGAGTCTTCTGAGACTTAACTCTCCACTGCTTGATTGGTTTTACGGATTGTGGAGAAGATAAGTGCTCTTTTTTCTTCCAAACCCATTTCATGCTAGGTTTCTTGCTCGGAGAAGCTCATCTGTATGTTTTGAGCTTTGGAACCACCTTTGGTATTGTCGATGATGTTTTGGGTACCCAAATTTGTATCGGCTTATCCTTAAGCTTTGCTTTTGGTACCCAAATTTTTCTGACTCCTTGCATGCTACTTGTAGCACTTTCTCGTTGAGAGGATGGAGACGATTGATTGCTTCGTGGTTTTCTTTGCTGATAATTGCCATTCCATTCCTCCTTGCTTGGTGCAATTGGAACAATGAGTTGTCCGCCTTTAGGTGATAGCTTGAGCTGATTTGTATCCCAATCTGGTATTGCTTTGTATGTCCACATCGAGGGAATTCCAAGAATTGTCGTCTCATTCATGTGTTTATCTGGTAATCATACAAACTTATGACGGCATGAACATCCATGTACTATCACGTTTAAGTTGACTACTCAAAATGTTGGTGTTGGGTTCTTGTTGCATCCTTTTATTGTCGCTATTCCTGCTGTCAAAGATTGACTTGTTGCTTTCTTGTACATGGAATAACTGACTGCATTTACTCGAGCTCCTGTATCGACCAATGCATTTTTGCTATGATTGTTGAGTTGCACTTTGATGCGAAGGTCCATTCCATCTAACCATTCATCATCTGTTGACACTGCATCTTTCGGCAATTCCCATTGTCAGTCCTCTATTTCCAGAGTGTTGATGGGAATCGGTATCTATTGATTCTTGAGAGCAGCTTTCCGTTTGAGTACCGAAAGCCGAGCTTCCTCTTGGGCTTCATCAATAACCTGTTGTCATTTAATCCTCCTTTGCTTGGTTGCATGCATTCTTTCTAGCAATTCGTTGGTTATCGGCAAATACGACATCGACTAATCCAATTAGCCATTGGTTCACCATCTAGGATGGAAAAATTAACTGCTCCACTTGGAGATACATCTTCAATGATAAACGATCTGTTTCCTTTTTTCTTAGCCTTGGAAATGTGTTTCTTAAGGGAATAGACTAAAACTAAGTCCCCTTTCTTGAAGATTTTTGTGATTGAATGGGAATCAAAAATAGTTTTTGTTTCCGCTTTTGTGCATAGATGTGAGCTACGGCAGTTAGCCTTTGCTCATTTAGCTTTTCTAGATCTTCTAGTCTTTCTGACAATTCATGTCCAGTCCACTCAAGATCCTTAGCTACCCTTAGTGTCGGAAATAGAAATTCTATTGGCAGTATGGCATTAAGACCATAAACAAGGTTGAAGGGTGTAGCATTTAAAGCTGTTATTAATGAAACTTGATAAGCCCATAGAGCAGCATGGAGATTTATTTCCCAGTCTGTCCTTCTTGAACTAACCACTTTAGTCAATACTAAGCTAAGAATCTTGTTCGTATTCTCAGATTGTTTGTTTTCTTGTGGGTGATAGGAAGCTAACTTGTTATGGATGACCATAAATTCATTAAGCAGATACTCAATTAGCTCATTGAGGAAATGAGTTCCCCTATCACTTAAAATCTCTATTGGCAGTCCATATCCTGTGAACACATACTCATATAAGAATGCGGCAGTGGTTCTAGCATCCTTCTTTGAGTTGCTTTAGCCTCGACCCACATAGTCAAATAATTCGTAGCTACAATAATATATTGAGCTTGGGTTTTATAATCAGGTGGGTGTATTGGCCCAACAAAATCTATACCCCATTTTACAAAAGCTCTAGCTCCCATCATTGGTCTTAAGGGCATGCTATCTACTCGTGTTGGCATTTTTGCTCGTTGACAAGCATCACACCTTTGAACATATTCTTTGGCATCTGCAAAAAGTATTGGCCACCATATGCCTACCATTAAGATTGCTCTTGTGATGGTCTCACTAGAAAAGTGATCTCTAGCTAATCCAGCATGTGCTTGTTCTATAATTGGAATATACTCGTCTTCATTTGCACAAAGACGCAAATTTTGATCCTTACCTCTCCAATACAATTGGTTCCCAATAAGAGCATAGTCTCTTGCTTCGGTTTCAATTGCTCTTTGATGGTGTTTACTCATATCCTCACGAAATGTTCGGCTTGATAAGTAAGTAACTAGATAGTTACTCCACTTAGGAACAAGCGATATTTGAAACAATGTAACGTGAGGTGTGGGTATTTGTTTGTAACATTGAGGGCAATCGTTTACAAAAGATCAAACATCACTCCTCATAGTTGGCCAAAATACTCCAAGTCTCAAAATTCGTCGCATAGTTTGGTCTTTCGCAAAGTGAAGTCCTACTATGGTAATACGTGCTTGACTTAGGTATTGGGTTTTCTCTTCAGGATTAATGCATAAAAGCAATATTCCATCTCGATTTCTTTTGTATAGCCTACCAACTAGTAATTGATACATAGACAATTGCTCAATTAATCCGATTGTAATAGGAAGTGGTATTTGCAAATCCACTTGAGCTATGGTCATCAAATGATACCATATTTTCCGATCATCGAGGTATCATTTCAACAGAGAACAAATAGGCATCTGGTAGATCATCGTCTATCCCTTTAAGTGATTCTCCTAAAATAATCCTTGACAAATGATGTGCTCTTTGACGTGTAGTGTCCTTTTTTACAACCACAGTGAAATCAAATTCCAGAATAATGATGAACCATCTCACTATTCTTCCTGTGTTGCATGGCTTGTTGACCAAGTACAACAAATCTTGGTGGTCCACAAAGAACACAAACTTGTTGGCTAATAGGTAATGTGTATACTTTTTTAACGGCATAGATCATTCCTAATCCTTCTATTTTTGTGGTAGTCTCTTGGTTGAGCTAGTATAAAACCTATGGCAAAATTAGAAGCATCTACATGTATGTGGAATATCTTATTCTAATCTGGTGCTTTCAATATTGGAGCTGAGGTGAGAGCTTCCTTAAGTTTCATTAAGGATTCTTCACACTCATCAGTCCATTCAAAGTGTGTAATCAAGCTATACATGAGTTTTACAATTATAGCATACATGTAAATGAATCGTCTGTAATATTCACAATGTCCCATGAAGGCTTGAACCCCCTTGACTGTTGTTGGTCTAGGAAGATCATCAATAACATGAATTTTATCAATATCAGTAGCTATTCCATTTTTAGACACTATATGTCCAAGAATTTTTCCTTGTCTACCCATGAATGTGCACTTTTCAGGATTTAAGCAAATCCTATAAAGTCTATATTTTTTGAATACCTTTTTGAGGTGTTCAAAATGATCAGCTCGGCGGCTTGATGAATGTACACATAGATCATCCTTATACACTTCCAAGAATTTCCTAAGGTATTCTTTGAAAGCATGGCTCATCAATCTTTGAAAGGTGGTAGGAGCATTAGTTAACCCAAAGGGCATAACTTGATAGGCAAAAATACCCCATTCCGTTGCAAAAGCAGTTTTATGTTGATCTTTTGGGTCAACCAAAAGTTGATTGTATCCCGAAAATCCATGTAAGAAGCTGTAAGCTTCTTTTCCTATAACTCGTTCTAACACATGCTCAGTGATTGGAAAAGGAAAGTTGTCTCTAATGGTAGCTGCATTCCCTTTTTTGAGGTTGACACACACTCGTAAATTCTCCATTCTTCTTGGGTACTACCACAATTGGAGGCACCATATCTGTGTGTTCAATTTTGTAAATGAATTCAGCTTCCTTCAGTTTTTCAATCTCTTCTTTGATCTTCCTGGCAAATGTTTCATTCTATGTGAATGGCCTTTGTCTACTTGGTTTCACATCATCACTCATAGGTATGGTATATTGATAGATTTCTGGATCAACACCCTTGAGATCCTTATAAGACCAAGCAAAGATATCTCGCTATTCTTTTAGTAAGATTAGTAAAAGCTCTTCTTCATCTTTTGTTTGGTCATTTGCAATGTAGGCAGGCCTAGGTTCTTTCCCTGGTTCAGCCAAGTCTATCTTTTTCGCATTCTCACGCCCTTCTAGGACTCACCTTGTTTTCGTAGTTCTCTAACAGGTTGTTCTACTATGATTTTTCTGTTTTGGAGAGTATATTTTTTGTGATGGGATGGAACACTCATTACATCTTTACCATTCTCTTCTATGGTTTCCATTTTGGTTGTATATATCTCCTTTAGAGATTTTTTCAACTCTTGATATTTCTTTTTTCACTCAATCCGTGCTCCTTGCCCTGTCTGTTTGGCTTTGCTTGAGTATCCTTCCTTGTTTTTCTCAATGTTCTCAACATTTTTGGATTTTTGTTTGTAGGATATCTGCCAGTAATTTTGTCCTTGACACGATCACGTGCATCTATCTGCATCAGGAACTGTGTTATACTGGAGACTGATGGCATAGGTCTTGTTTTCACATTTTTGGTGTCTCTTTTTCGTCTACACCATTTTTTTTTTCTCGATTTCTGGTTAGGAAAGTCAAAAAACTTTTCCTCCCCTCCTTTCAAGAGTAGCTTAGCTCTCACATGTTCTTTTTCTGACCCCAAATATTTTGAGGTAGCAGAGTGTTCATCTAACTCATATGTTGCATTGTAGTAGAGGTCTGAAAAGACTTGTTGATCTTTGTGAAGGGTTGAAATCATTTGGATGGGAATTATGTCGTAGCCATCCTTATTGCAAAATTGAGTAGGCATAGACGTATTCACACATACATCCATTGTCGCTAAAATTTGAGTCCACTCAAATGGCTCAAACAAATATTCTGGAAAGGGTTCAGATACATAGGCTTCGTCTGTGCAATCCCTTTCTAAGGTACATTCTTTTCTTTTTAAGCTCCCATTTTATGAAGCTCCGCATATCCAAATAGGAATGTCTTTGTTTAACCAAGAAGGAAGCTTAGTTTTAGTCGAAGAGGCTGAATCAAACTCTTGTATGGGCGTTTTCATGACATCTCTAGAAGTGTGATATTTTAGATTAACCCTTGTTATAGATCCCACTTGCTTCAAGTACAGTTAGTTGTTTCCCCAATCTTGGATAAGTTGTACCTGTCGCATGAAAGGTCTTCCCAATATGATTTCGTAATTGAGTTTCTTCCCAAAGTCTACTATGGCAAAAGTGTGTTGATATTCAATCCCACAGGAATTAACTATCACCTTTTTTAGCAGTCCTAAGGGTCTTTCAATATGTCCATCAGCTAATTGAAATTTCATTCGAGTTTGCTTAATGGCTGGTTGTCCCCAGGATTCCCATACTATTTTTGTGGCTATGGCTAAGCCTGCTCCACTATCCAGTATTGCCATGGTTTCAATGTCATTATATTTCACTAGAAGCGTAGTGTTTCCTTCTTCCCCTTCATAGTATTCCCTGACTTTGTTCATTGAAACAGATCGAATCTATTTGTTATCCATTTCGTGTTTCAACCTTTCCAAATTTTTTACGATGAGCCCCGTTATCCCCACCTTCTCTAGGGTTTTTTGTAGGTCATTCCATAAATATGGTCTGATTTTTAACAGTTCTCCCAAAATAAAAGTGCATTTGATGGGTGTAGACATGATTGAATGAATATTGTCTACTTCTAGGGTCTGTTTTGCTCTTTTTACTTGAGTGGTCTTACACACTATGGATTCATCTTTGTTATCTCCCAAGTAAGAGGGCAATGTTTTCAAGGTCAATGGTTTAGACATTCCTGAAGCTTCAGATCCGCAATTCCTGTACAAGGATTGTACATCCATGTCCATATCAGGAGGTAGGTTGTCCAACCAAACTTCCTCTATAGGAGCTGACTTTAGAGTTAGGCTCCCATCATTGATCTCTCTAACTTTTTCCCATAAGTGTCATGGCCAGTCTTCCTCAATGAATAGAATTTCGTCTAAGGCTTCTTCGTTGTCCGACACTCTAAGTTCTGACTCTTTTGGTTCAATGTGGGGTTCTACCACCACTTTGTCTTTTTCTTTAGAGTCTCTTACCACAATCTCCTCAGGTTTTCCGTACTTTCGAGCTTGGGTTTTTGTTTTTCTAGCATTTCTTGCGTGATTCTTACCAAATTTTGATAAGCTTCAAGCTTAGCTTCTTCTATGTCTGGAGAAGAATAGTTTTTCCATGTTTTGGCCTGCTTTAAGTTCTGCTTGGTAGGCTTCCAAGGCTGCATTAACAAGCTCAAAAATTTTATCAACCAAAATTGATCCTCCAGATTTCACGATTGTTTCGTTGATTTTGCTTCCAATTTCTTTCACCTTTTCCTGGAATAGCTTTTTTGCTTTCTCCTCGATTTCAGCCCGTTGTTTTTGTTTGCTCATTTCATATCTTTTGCTTCTACTTCTTTTGGTCTTTTGAGAGGCAGCTTTTGTGTTCTCCGAATCATCAGAGGAGTTATGTTTCTTTTTCTTAGCCTGAGCTCTAGTGGTTACCTTGACTAGAACTATTGGTTCACTCTCAAATGAGCTACTAGGTATCACTTGGACTACATTTACTACTCTTTTTCCCTTGTTTAAAGGATTTTTGGGACAATCTTCTGGGAAGTGTCCTCCCTTTTTGCAACATTGTATGCAATAAGCTTCAATTGGATTGAGGTTCTTGTTAGGCTCTAGGCATTCATTTTTCCAATGATCATCTGTACCACAGTTATGATAGTTTCACATTCTTGGCTTAATCATGGGTCTTACAATAAGAGGTCTAGTGCCTTGATTAGCTACATAATACATTGGTACGAGCTCCAGTGGAGCATAAGTCAAAAGTTCTTCCATTGGTGGTGGATGTGAATTATACCAATATCCTTCTACCATTATTGTAAATGGACTAGGCTCAACATAAGGTGTAACAGGCACTAGTGCTTGTTCATCTATGACTCCTTCTGAATGCATGTACTTTACAAAAACTGCATTATGCCCTGGATACGAAGGTTGTTGACCTAGCATAGGTTGAGGTCTTTCCATACCTATCGGTGGTCTTTGATCTGGTGCCAAGTTAGGCTGGTATCTATACATGGGTTGTCCTTGTGGCCTCATGGGCACGTACTGAACATTCCCATCATACTTTGGTTGGAAGTAGCACTGATTGTTCTCATGGTTGGTCTATTTACTCTCGATTTCACACCATTTTTGTGGCCTAATTGGTTGTCCCTGTTGAGGTATCCCTTGCCCTGGTCCCCTCATAGGTGCTTTCTGCATGTTATTCATCATGTCATTCATCTTTTTAAGCATGTCTTCTATGGCTGAAAGTGGTGCTGCAGCAGCCGTTCCCACTTGTGCTCGTTTAGTGGATATTGTTTTCTCACTTTGATTATCCTTAGGTACATCTTCTTCGTTGAAAATATCACAATTGTCTCTTAAGTCAATAGCATCTAACACACATGCTTCTAGGGTTGTATGCTTCTTGATATACAGTATAGCATGAAGTTCCTTGTTTAGCAGTCCCTTTAGAAACAATGATACCAGTCATTCTTCTGTAGGTATCTCTAGCTCTGGGCATCAAGCAATGTATTGCTTCATTCGAGTTGCATAATCCCTAACAAACTCACCTTGGTTGTGTTTGAAACTGTAGATTTTAGCTACCGTATTGTGTTTGATCTCCGTTTTGGAACAAGCAGCTACAAATCCTTGAGCTAATGTGTTTAAGTCCATGATTGACCTCGATGGAATGTTTTGGAACCATGTGAATACTTTTCCTTCTAATGTCATTCCAAACCCCTTGAATTGAGTATAGAAATCGAATATATGTTCTGCTCTTAACACTTGTTTAAAGCTTGCTAAGTGGTTGTATGGATCCCCTGATCCACTGTATTTTTTGACCCATTTCTGAAAATCAGTTGGTGTGACGCGTCTGTTTGGTTCAACTCCCTGTCTTCTGGTCGTTGATCCTGTTTCGAGTCCTTCAAGCCAGACTCTTGAAAATAGTGACTCATGTAGCCCTGGACTGGCCTTAGTGTCACCCGATTTTCTGCGTGATGAGGTGGGTTTTGGTTTCTTAACATTACTCTTAGATGATCTCTCACGGTGTTCATCTCTTAGAATTGTTTCTAGTTTTTGAGTGAGTCTAGAATTAGAGCTGATCTCTTCAAATAGTTGATTCCAGTGTTAGAATTTACAGCTACTGGAAGGCGTCAGTTCAGTCAGTGAGATTGGAATGGAATATAAAACTAGGTTGGAATAGTTATTGAACTGAAATACTCTACTGGAACTAGGAACAGACTGGATGACTAGAAAAGTGTTTAAGATCTAGATTCAGAGTTTATAAATACAAGGTATTACAGACTGAAGCTTAATGGACCATTGTATTAATGATTACACAGTAGAGGTACAAGTGAAGAGATTGTCATTCAAGACAACTTTGAAGACTAGAACCAAAAGACTAGAAGTAAGAAGTCAAAGAGTGCAAACAGTCCAAAGTACAATCAGCCCGATTAAAATATAATGGGTCCTATTTATAGCCTCTTGAGGTTATTGTAGTAACCACCATGGTAATTATTGGCTAGTTCACTGTTCAGCTTCGAGGGAATGATTTCCACCTGTTGAGAATGTCTCCACCGTCTAAATCCTTCTCTCCTTTCTTGAATTTTGGTAAGATGCCATAATTTTTGGAAAAATCCACCGTATGATCCTTTTGAGGTGTTGAGGAACCTCTTTGCCTGATTGTTGGGTTGGCCGATGTTCCTCATGAGTCAGCCTATGTTCGTCATGAGTCAGCCTATGTTCCTCATGATAGTATTCTTCTGAAGTGGCTAGCTCTCTTGGTATTGCTAGCTTTATACCATACTTCATGCTTGTTGAGTGCTTGACACCCGTATAGTTGTAATTCCATGGGGTTCCAGCCAAAAAGACACCAACACCTTATTGAAAAATCCACCGTATGATTCTGAAATTGGCTGGAGAAAATCCAGCGTCTAATTCTGAGAATGGCTGGAAAAATCCACCATCAAATTCTGAGATGGAACTACCCAGTATCCTTCCACTGAACCCCCTTCCTCTTGCCCTTCGATCGTGTTGGTATTTCAGAAGTCCCAGTGCCAGCATTGTCCTTCTGGATAAGTCTGTAAATGGCCTCCTACTTAAGCTGATCCCACCTTGCAGTGGTCATTTCTACTTCATAAGGCGTGAGAGGATGATAGGTTTTGGTTTCGGGATCATAGAGCATGCGTTTGCCTTTTGTTAGACGAGTTATGGCCTATTTGTAACAATGCGAAGCTGTATGGATCCATCCTTCTGGAAGAGGCTGATTTGTTTTAATCCTAGCTTCAAAGAGAATCTCAGCCATCTCTCCAAACTGTGGTCCCAAGCTTGGTGTAGCCGTAACATACTTTTCAGGGATTTTAGAGGACTCCATAGTAAGTTGCAGCAGCTGGTTTGTGATCTTGATGAGACCTCTAAGCTGGATTTTCCATTGTCCCATACATAGCTTAATTCTATGTATCTCCTCCTTTAGTTCTCTAGGATCATTTAATTTAAGAGCATCATTGAGCAGTGTTTTCCAGGTTTTCCATTCGATAGTAGATCGCTCATACCAATCCGGAAGATCATCAGTAATATTGTAGTATGTGAGCCGATCTACGGGTTCTGGATGTTGAGGATACATTGCTGGGAAAAACCTAGGCAGTTCAGCTTCTCTGGCTGGTAAAGCATATAGGAGGACTGGAGAATCGGGTACGACTTCTAGAAAATTGAGGACAGCCTGATTCTCTTGTTGCATCATCTTTCTAGTTACTCTGACCAACTGAAACAATCTTCGGAGAGCAATTGCTTGTTATCCTACTGTCATTTGAGTTGAAGGCCCTTTATTGGTGGTAGCCTGATCTTCAAGGATAGCTTGTACCCTCTAATCCAGAACTCTCCTAGCAATTTGTATTTGCAGTAAAACCTCTTTTAATTGACCTCTGACATCCTTCATACATTTATAGGTTGGCCTGTTCCCCAGCAGGAGCTCTAATTCAATGGCTAGGGAATGACAGTCTGCAGTAGATTGCTGCTTCTAGTGTGGATTATCTATTTTTTCATCAAAGTTTAGTACCCATTTAGGTACTCTTTCTAACAATTGAATTCTACTAGGATGCTCAGTTAGTTGGCACACCTCTTGGTCATGGAAAGAAACTAATTTCCAATGTTGAACCATTTCTCTGGCGCCAACATACAGTCACTGAAACCGTTCAAAATCATTTAAAAGAACATCATCCTCAAGATACATCCTGGTTAAAGGAGCTTGCTGATGTCTTAGTCTCTTGTTCAGTGTGATGAGCTGCAATGAATGTTTCTCATCACCTTTTAATCCCTCAGTCACAACCTTGCCTTTCCCTTTCTCATCCGTACTATGTTGTGACTGGTGTACTGGTGAATTTCCAGTGTTGTTGGGTCACTGATCTCCTGGTGAATTTCTAGTGTTGCTAGGTTACTGATCTCCAGTTTGTTGATTACCCGACTGATGACCTTCATACTGGTCTCGTTGGTCTGTGTTGGGCTGATTTTCTTCTGTGGCCCCTATTCCACCAGCACTAGATCTTGAAGGTGGAGATGGAGGAGAGTCGTCATCATCATGAATTTCTTCTGGTTCATCCTCCTTCTCTTCCTCTTCTACTGCCTTATCATCATCCTCATCGAGGTTGTTCTACTGCTCAATGTAATCCAAGATAGCCTGATTTACCAAAGCACTATTGTATTCAGAGAGTTTATCCTGCAAATCACTCTGCATTGTTTCCATAAGCACTCTTTAGATTATCTATTAAAGACAACATTCCCCTCTGGATTCAGTATCTCAACCAAATTATTATAGATATATTATTCAGTTTTAAAGTGGCTTTCAAGGCAGTGTGACTAGTTAGCAATGAGTTGAAATCAACTCTTCGCAACATGGTTGCAAATCTGTCAGCAGCTCTTTCAGCCTCTACCTTTTCTTCTCGAAGCATCCACATCTCAAACTCCATATTGGACAACTTATCTTCTAAGTGTTGAATGGTCCTAGTTGATTGATTTTCAAGTACACTGTGCCGCAGGGACTGGGCTCCTCTCTCCTGCTCCAACTTTTCAACTTGCTTCTCAATATCCCTCAATTCATCTTTCAACTTGGTCAATTCCTCATTTGACACTGAATCATCTAGCATTTTTCCTATGGAATTTGTTCTATGGCATTCACAATAGTGTTTCAGGATGACTAAATAAGTACATAACATCCATCATTCACTGTGGCTGGGTCACAAGCAGCTGGCTCGTAAACTATGAGACAGGAGCCATATATGATAGTGTAGTGTAATCAGATTTATGCAGGAGTAGACGTCCTTTGAGAGGATGATTCAGCAGCTGTTGTAATCGGTCCTTCTTGGTTAAATGCAGAGCCACCTCACTGTAAGGAATGGAAACCTTACCAAGTGGACTTAAAGGTACCGATGGTCCTTTTTCCTTATCAGTCTGAACTGCTGGCTGCTCGGCACTGGTCCTATCTGAATGGTCATTTCTTGCACTAGTGGTTGCTGAAATTTGCCATGTTGTCTGGCTGATTCCACCAGTGGTCTGGACGAGGGGTTGTTCTGACTGACCAGCTAAAGTCTTGTTTGTTGGAGTTCTTTCAACATACACTATTTTCAATTGACTTTAGCTACCTGAGGAAAGCACTGCTTTTGGCCAATGTAGTTTTTGGCCTTTTTGAACTGTCAGCCTCCTCTTGCATGGCTTTTCTCTTTTGCCCAGTGATGGCTAGCTGGTTATCTAGGGCTTCTTCATCTGATGACAATTCCACATTGTTAGTTACCGGAAAGGGCTTCTGGCTCCGAGTCATCCTTACCTAGTCATGAGCATTCGGAGAAGTCGTCCAGTAAAGGAACTGCCAAACATGCCAGGCTTTTAAAAAAAATTTGGGGCTTCAACTTAGCAGTTTGTCTCTGCTGAAGTACATTATGTGACAGAATCTGACATAGATTGATTGGAATTGTGGCGTCCAATCTTTTTGCTAATAACATAGTAAATAATTTTTTTGACACATAAGTTGGGTTGTTTTTTAGACTCACAGCTTCAGCTAAGCGATAATCAGCAGGAATTTCTAGACCTGCACTGGAACCCCTTGCATACTGGCTTTGTGTTTCTTCTTGGCAAGATCATCTTCTTTCAGAGCTGCATTGATTTGTTCTGTTGTTGCTACAGATGTCTTTGGCTCATTTGGCATTTTGAATGCAAAATCAATATTCTTAGGTGTTACCGACACCTTTATACCATAGACCATAGCACTTTCATCCTCCACATCGAAGGTATCAAGAGCCTGTCTAATGATAGCTATGTCAAACCCAATTCTTGTTGCTTGCACAACAACATGCAAGTCCCACAGTCGGAGTAACACCTCGGCTTGCTTAGTAAACACATACCACTGTATTTTACTGTGAGGAATAAGTGGAAGAGAAGCTTTTGCAACACCAATAAGTGCTTGGGTTTCCTCTACAGTCTCTTGCATTCTTTCCGACATTTTCTTCCTACTCATACACCGTGAAGACAATGACTCAGCAAAGGAAGAAGAAGAAGACTTACTTGAAGCTTCAAATCCATATCCTGGTGTAGCTGGTAAAGATAGACAGTAATCAGCAGTTTCCTCATACGAAGAAGTTTGTGGTTGTAGTGACAAAACTTTAGAGCTTGGCGATGGCGAATGGATAACAGTAGGCAGACGTCGTGCAAGAGATTTACAAGGAAAAATACCTACACTCCTTATTGTTATCCTCGTCCGCGTCATAAAAGCTCCACTACTTACCATTCCTAGAGTCCTGTGCACCACAAATGACGTGGCGCACATGCATTGGCTAATCCTCTCCATCTTCTCTGAAATGATTACCACTAATAGTCCAACTGGCCCTTTTTCCCATAAAAGCTGATATTGATTTTGACACTTTACTGATTCTGGTACTGCCATGGTGTTATTGTACTAAGACTTTTTTGACATTTTGACTGGTTTTGGAACTGGCTGTAGATGAAAAAGGCTTAAAATAACTGATTCTAGAATTTCCTGGTCCTTAGTTCCCAGATTAACAGTACCCTTATTTCTCGAATTCTCTCTATCTTCTGAATAATAAAGCTTAATTTTGGCCCCATTATATACCCTGGCAACAGTAATCCAGATAAATCTTTGAATCTAACTATTCCACTGGAGAACACCCAATCAACTTCGTATGGACCTGCCGAATCTATTTTTAAGTTCGGTTTCTTAGAGCCTAGCTTTGATTGATATAACAGAACCAAATCTCCTTTCTAAAACTCCTGACTCCGATTTGTCTGTCATGCCAGTGTTTCCTTCTTTGCTGAACAATTTTTTGTTCCAGCATAGCCCTTTGTCTTAACTCATCCAATTGTATTAACTCCTCCAGTCTCTATTTCAGATTGTGATTAAAATCTAACCCATACTCGACTACCATCCTGAGACTGGTTATGACAAATTCCATAGGCACAACAGCTTTGGTACCATACACCATTCTAAATGGTGTCAATCCCGTGTGACCTTATAAGCTGTCCAATATGCCCATAGAGCTGTTTGAAGTTTCAAGTCCCACTGGTGTGGCTCTTTTTGCACAATCTTAGTGAGAATAGTCTTGACAATCTTGTTACTGCTTTTGGCTTGCCCATTGCATCTAGGATAATATGGTGTGGATATCTGATTTTTTGACTGAAAGCATATCCATGAGAATATCCATAGTGTTATTGATAGAATGTGTATCTTGATCTAATACAATCTCCACAGGACATCCGTATCGACAAAGAATATTTTCAAATAGAAACATAGCATTAGATTTTGCCGTGTTGTCGGAAAGAGCCTTAGCTTCTACCCATTTGGTCACATAACAAGTGGCCAGAAATATATACCTATTATTCCTTAGAGTAATTTTCTTGAAGGGACCCATAAAATCTAGAACCCATTTCATAGAAACACCCAGTGGGATGAACCGGTGTGAGAGGAGTCATATCTGCTGCCGTGGGTCTGCCCATTCTTTGGCATATATCACAAGTTTTACAAAAGCTTCTGACATCAGATATTAAAGTATGCCACCATAAACTAGGCTGCAAAATCTTTTTGGAAGTGATATCAGTAGAGAAATGTCCTCCAAAATCCCCATTATGTGCCTCCAAAATGACTTGCATTCGTCCCTCCATAGATACGCATCTGCGAAGAACCCCATCAACTCCCAATCTGTAAAGTGATCCTCTAATGATGGTGAACTTCAGACTCTTAATAATCAGATTCTTCTTCTAATTCTGAGTCCAGTTATCTGGGAATCCTCCTTTAGAAAGAAATTGATATACCTCGTACAGTTCTGGATCAGTTGATTCTGTCGTTGTTAACTGGAACAGTTCTGCATCTATTGTCTTGTCTCTTAAAGACACCTGAGAGTAGCCATCCGTACTCCTGGACAAGAAATCAGCACCACAATGGTTTTTTCCGGGCTTATGGAAGATATGAGATTCAAATTCCATCAGGAACATCATCAAGCGTATCAGTCTGCCTTGGATAATGACTTTATTGATCAGAAATAATAAGGCATGATGATCCACATAAAAATGAAATAGGTTTCCCAGCAAATAATGTCTGAATTTGGTAGCACTAAGAACCATCCCTAAGGCTTCTCTTTCAGTAGTTGTATACCCTTGTTCAGCCTGACTGAACCTGTGGACTGGCAAAATATACTGGATAATTGGTTCTTCCTTTGGGTTGAGCCACTATTGCTCCCATTTCCAGTTCTGAAACATCGACATGTACATGAAAAATGACATCCCAATTTGGTTGTCGAAGAACTGGCTTACTGATAATAGCATTCTTTAAATTCTGAAAACTCTCCGCACATTCATCAGCCCAATTGAACTTGCTGGTCTTCTTTGTAAGTTCATACAAATGCCTGGGAAGAAAACTTATGCACAAATCATCAATAGAAACTGATATATCCGAGAAAAGAGCTTAACTCTGACACATTCCGAGGCGCCTTGGCCTATTGGACACGCTGGATCTTGTCATTGGCCATTTCTATATCATTCCTGGACACTACATGTCCCAATAACTGTCCTTTCTAGACTAAGAAAACAGATTTGAATGGATTCAAACAAATCCTCTTTTCCTTACAGCACTAGAAAACCATTTCAAGGAAAAGCAAATGCTTCTTCTCCATGGAATATGTAGTAAAATCATCCATAAATATGGCAAGGAATCAGTGAAGGAATTCACTGAATATTTCCATCATACATCATTGAAAAGTGGCTGGTGTGTTGCAAAGATCAAATGGCATTACCGAATACATGAATGCTCCCCACTCACTAATAAAAGTGGTTTTACTTTGATCTTCAAGAGCAATCTTAACTGGTTATAGCCACTATACCCATCCATAAAGCTACACATCTCATATCCTGTGATTTCATCAAGCAACGTATCCGTAAAGGGAAATGGAAATGGATCCTTAATTGTTTGAGCGTTCAGCTTCCTATAATCCACACACACTCTGAGCTTGCCATTTTTCTTGGGTACCACCACAATAGGGAATAACCAGTCTCACTACTAGCTACTTCAGTAATGAACCAAGCCTTTAGAAAGTTATCAATCTCTTCCTTGATCTTCTTGGTGTAATTTGGATTCATTTGGTATCACTGTAGCCGTACTGGTCTAGCATTTGGTTTCAATGGTATTCGATGTTGACATACTTCTGGATCTACTCCTTTAAGATCAGTATGTTCCCATGCGAACACATCCTTGTACTGTTGGAACATATGTCAGGCATTCTCTTTCATCTTAGAAGTCAGATGCTTGTTGACTTTAATCAATCTAGGATTTTTCTAAAACCCTAAATTCCATTCCTCTATTTCCTGATCATCATTTAGGCCCTCCGCCTTTTCTCTTGGTTGACTCCTCAGCGTAATCCGAGGATGATCCTTTGATTTCTGAACTGCTATTATGATTCTCAGTAACTTCTTCCAAGTGTTTAGAATTTACTAGTATACTGGAGTTAACTGGTTCTTTTGGCCTTCTAGTTAGCTGAACTGGCCGTTCTCCAAGGTTTTTCTCAGTGAACTGGTCTAGAAATTGCTTCTTTTGCTTTTCAGCCTGATTTTTGTCCAATAACATTGCGTTGAGATCTATCTCGACTAATGGAAAAATATTCATTGTTGCCAGCATTCTCTCAATTTTCTTCACCTTATACTTTTGGCAAAGCTCTTCAGGTCTCAGCTCCTTTTTCCAGCTCCTAGTGTTGTTTGTCTGAATTTGAATTATGTCACTAGCACCTTGTATTGTCAGTGTCTGATTAGCATAGTCATGAACAGCCTGTGCCGTTTGCAACCATGGGCGCCCCAATAACATCCCATACGCGCCTTGTACGTCTAATACTAGGAAGCTAGTTTTGAACTTTTCCTTGCCCACTCTTATCTGCATAGTTTCTATCATACCAATTGCCTGCACTACCCAATGGTCCGCCATTCGAACTTTGAAAGGTGCAGGTTTTAGATTTGTAATTCCCATCCTTTGCTGAAGATGTGATCCCAGGATGTTTACCCCTGCTCCGCCATCTACTATGACACCAGATAGTGGCTCCCACTGTTTCCTAACTTTATAATCTACCTAGATCCCTAGCACTTCATCATCTTTGACAGCGGCCAAGTCAATCGTTCTGGCTTCCGCCTCAGTCTTTCTTCGGTGTCTGATGAAATTCGTTGCTTCAGGCAAAGTTTTTCTAATGTCTTCTAACTCCACCGTGAGTTTTTGAATTTTGTCATAAATTTTGACATGAATATCCTCCTTCTCATGATCGGAGTTGCTATCAGAACTTGAAGAATTGGTAGTATCTGCACAATATCATTTCTTTGTTGTAGTGTTTTTAGCTCCCTTGTCAGTCCCTAATTCTTCCATCAGTCCTTGAACTGCAGCCAACATGGTCTCATGTGTTCTAGACCTTGATTGATCTGGTTGTGCTTTCTCAGAAGATTTTGCTGGTATCTTTTGAATGACCCAAGCATTAGAATTCTCTGGCTGCTCTGGCGGCTTCTTGGCTAAATCCTCTGTGATTTTCACCGCCAATTCTCTCTACTCCTGCCATTCATCAACCACCTTTTCTTTACCCTTGGCTTTCCACACCTCTCTCTTTGAGCCCATTGCTACTTTCAAGATTAACTGGTTTTGTTGGATTATCTGGGATTTCTTCAATCACTACCCCTTTGCTGCGTGTGACCGCTCGTACAGGAACTAATTCTGGGGCTTTCGCCTCAATAGCCATAGTAACAGGTGTTTCTGGACACTGAGCCGCGAAATGCCCGTACTTACCATAAGTATAGCAATTCAGACTTCATCTCTGGAAATTACCACGACCCCGGCCCCAGTCAGTACCCCCTTGGTATCTTCCGCGCCCCGTACCAGCACCGCTGATACCTAATTTCTCTTCTTGGGGTACACTAGTAGTCTCCACTTTTACTGGTTCAGCATTAGTAATTACCACCACCGACAGATCTTTCCCCTTCTTAAAATGATTAATGCAAATGCCACAGTTGTTCCATAGATGGCCATAAGCTTTGCAGTAAGTACACTATGGACATTCATTGGAAACATGGTCTTTGGATTTACACTTTGAACACCAGGTTTTTGTTCTTCTTACTGGTTGTCTGGTCTAGCTGATTTCAGTAATCTGTTGGTCCATCTCATCAATCTTCGTAGACCAAGACCCCTTCTTAGCCTTGTCTTTTCTCTTATCATCTGAGCTGCTTTCAAAATTACTAGAGGTCTTACTAGAATCGGAATTCTTAGTAGAAGTACTACTACCACTGGACCTCCTGTTCTTATGACTTCTTTCCTTCTTCTCCTATTGTTCCAGCTTCAGGGCTCGCTAAACCATATCATTAAATTTCTTTATTGGTGCAGACACCTCCTGTTCCCTAAGCTTCTTACTATGGAAACCATTTTAAAAACATGCTCTCAACCATTTTTTTGATGGTGGTTCCTGTAGTTGCCTAGTGGGTTCCTTGATTTTCTCAACATAACTTCTAACTGATTATTTCCTTTGCTTTATCTTATCCAGTATCCTCACCCTTTGACTGTACATAGGCGTGTGTACATAGGCGTGTGTGAGTTAGGGGAGTTTTCCCATATCTCCTTAAAAACCCTCAATTAGCTAGTCACTGGGCTAATTGAACCAAAAAAATAAAATAAAAAGTATATTATAGCCTTTTTTGTGTGTAAATATTTCATTGTATATATCGCCTAAATCTAAGGATTTTTATAATTATTGGTATTCTATTTAAATATTCATACCTAGGTGTGTGTTTTATTGAACATATGTATGACTTCTTTCATCCTCTTGCACCATAAGTATATTTTTTGCCAATGTGTACATACTCTAACCTCATATTTTTCTTTTATATAAATCACCCCCACATTTTCACCCTCACCCTCGTGAAAGCAAAAGAATGATTTCTACTCCCTTAGTCATGTTTATTATATTATTTTTATTTACTTGCATACCTTTTCCTCTTTCACCCAAAATAATACAAAAGAGGGATCATATCATATGATTCCAATATCTTTTTCCATATTCAAAATTCTTCCATATTTTTTCTTATTATATACTCATTATTCTAAGACCGTGTGCTCATTGAGCTAAAATCCATGAGTAGTCCATACATTAGTCCCACCATGTATGTATTTCTTATTTCATCAATAACCCTCCTCCATGCATCTGTAAAGACAACTTGGATGCTTTGTATCATGATATGACAAAGGAGGGGCTCACTCTTGGATGCATTGTGCAAAATTCAACAAAGGAGGGGGACCACTAAAAGACTTTTGTAAACATAAAAAACAGGCTTTTTGGTGAGATTTTTGGAGCGCTCGGAATTTGAAGAAGTGGTCAACAGAGAAAATATAGCCTATAAGCTGAATAATCATCTCAAATGTTTTCATGATTTGTGGAGCTACCACCGGTGAGATAGAATTTTTTTAGTACACCCCAATCTGCCCACTTTTGTCACAAAGTAACCCATATTCTTCTCTCACCTCCTTTTCCACTTCCACATACACACACACACTCATTCCTCTCCATCCCTCACTCAAACCTGCAACTTTCATGGCTTCTTTCATCCTCTTCACTATTTCCATCTCTCCCTTACTCTATAGCTCAAAATTATCATCTCTATACACATATAGCTCAAATTCTCTCTCTAGAATCAAACTCATATTACCATAACCTCTTCATCCTTTCACAAAAAGAGAAAAAATTAGCAAATACCAATCTCAAGCTCTACAAAAGGAGTTTGATCATGAAAAATTCAACTTTCCCATGGTCACAAAAACCACAACGACAAAGTTCTACAACTGCTTCATTCACTGGAGGAGATAGGTGGAAAATTCCATTTCCATCTCGTGGTTTCCCCTATCAAATTGTGTATATTCTCATTCTTCTCTTACTTTTTATTATTGCATAAATCATGTAATGCACCTTGAGTGCATATGCCATGTAATTTTATCCCATTTTACTAATTACAAACTACTAACACTAATGACTAACCCTTCTTGTAAATTGCACCCACTCTACTCTACCTTGGAGTAGGCAACCTCACACAAAAACGCACTCACCTCTCTAGAATTGTCTCTATTTCACCTCAATAATTCTCTCCTCTTGAGCCCACATCCATGTGACTAAAGAGACAAGAGAGGCCCACTCTTATAAGAGCATATAAAAAAATTCATAAACATGGTTTTCTATGAAAATGTTGATTAGGTCTAATCCTAATAAGAACTCACCTCACCTATAAATAGAGCCCTTTTCCCTTTGTGAATAGCACGATCTCTACACTATTGCTCACTACCTTGAGCATACCATTCGCCATCTTAGTTGTAGGGAGAGAGAGTGAGCTCTCTATGCACCATTACTTGTGGTGTATAGGAAAGCTTCTTTGAGCTAGTTGTAGTATTGCAAGGGAGGGAGTGATTTATAACTTCCAATCAAAGTTGTACCTACTCTTGCGCATCAATTGAATAAATAAGTTGGGTGCAACCACGGTTCAAAACTCTCTTGAGTCTCTCCAATTCATGCTTGGTAACCTCATCTCGTTTGATTTAAGGTGACGCATTTTCATTTTGAGATTCTTTGTAGTATTTGCTTGTATGTGACTGAAGAGCTTTTGTGTTTATTTAGTTGCTTGGGAAAACATTATAGAGGGTTGTATGGTGAGAGGGATCCCATAACCCTAAGATAATGTGTAGATTGCAACGTCATCAAACTTAATTGTGTCTCTTGACTCTCCTCCAAGCTGTTTATACACTTGCGTCAATCATTTAAACTGAAGCTTAATTTTTGGACAAAACTCTCTCTCTCTCTCTCTCTCTCTCTCTTTCAGTGTTTGGTGTGTGTATTTGTAGCATTGATATTAGTGATAGTGTACCCTTCTTTTTTCTTGTAGTGCCAAGGATTCTCCCCTTTTGCGTCCTAGTTCGCTCTATAACTAGGTGTTGCCCCTTCACTAATTTGGTTGTGGATTTGTTGTTGTTGTTCCTTGCTTGTGGTCGTCCCAATCCCAATTGAGCATCACGAGAGCCTTGAGGGCTGCTTAGAGGTCGCCTCTCTTGTTGCCCGCCTCTAACCGCCTCACTAGTAGTTTTGCTAGTAGGACCCACTTATGAGCACATTTTCCTTTAAGTGGAAGATTGTTGGGGTAAATGTCTCAATGCCTTGCCTGACCGCCTAGGCCATGGGTGCCCCCGCCCATTGACCACCTCATTGCTTTGTATATGTACAAAGAATAAGGGACAGCTCATCTTGAGTCTTGCTCCACCCACACACCTTGCACTCCTTCTCCTTCTTCCCCTTTCTGTACGCATCGCACTGCGCATGCATTCCGCATTGCACGGCACTCTTCAAGGTGTCTTACCTCTTTTACCTAGACTTTACCTCCACTCTCTGATCCACAAGCATGCTGACGAGGGTTTTGTGGTTGAGAATAGATGTCACTAAATCGAAGGCAATTTCAATCGTTGAATTGGATTGATGAACCAATGGTGAGAACTAGGGGGAAACTGCTTCATCCTAGTTCACTAACCCAATCTGACAATTGAAGGCACACAGGACTCGTGACACCTAGTCTTCAACCGTTTCAGAAAATTTCTTTTCCCAAACACACACAGCCCTTCAAGAAAATTCAATAAGATATTTTTGCAAAAAAAAAGATTATATAATTATTTTTAACCGGATCAAGGTTAAGCTAAGACACACTTTTCTCAAGCACTACATCCGCTTCTTGTGGGAATCAGAGGACTAAGAAACATATTGGCACCCCCCATGACCTCCCCTTCAAAAGACTTGTGCTCTATCATGTGTCCATGTGGATTTTCTTGACCATAGAGCAAAACAGAGGCTCACATGATAAAACTGCATGCAAAAGTAGACTAGGACAAAGAACTTAACTCTTGCAGGGCACACCCCATTTGATGGATCTATAGTGCCTATTTTTTGTGCATCGTCATAGATTCCACTGCTTGGGCATCATTTACGACCCTATGTACTTTAATGATAAGGATGTGCGAGGAATGCCTTTGGTAGCCACCTCAGCTATTGCTCTCAACAGGTGTACTATCCAAAACTACTTTAAAAAGCCCTCTTTTACCATGGAAAAAATGTCAGGATAAGGGCCACCCTCCAGGTCAAGGACCTGGCCAAGGGCCAAGGGCCGGCTGTCCAATTGACAAGGGATCCTGCAAACCAAGGGGCTGGAAAAAGGGTGGTTGAGTGGAGGATCATTCACGGCAGTTCCCACGGTTCGACATTGGTATCAGAGCTCAGGGGAGAAGGAGAGGCATGGAAGAGCGAGCAAGGGTCGGCACGGTTTCCCTCTGATCTCTTTCTCTCATGCGTATTAATTTTCATTTTTTCTTTCGCCAAGAGACAACATAGCATTGGACATGGAGGAGCTGCATGTCGAGGGGCTGCATGCTGCTCGTGGAAGCTTTGCATGCTGCTCCGATTTTGCATGACGCTGGGATGCCACAAGGCGGGCAACGCCCCTTGCAAAGCTCAGCATGTAGGACCATGGGAGCGGCTGCTGTAAGGTTTCCAGTTTCTGAAACCTTAAAGGTTGTATAAAGCTTAATCAAACTGATATGATTATTGAAAAAGCAATGTAGAATTGTCCGACCATGGCAAATATTGGTATTTTTGGAATCTTAAGCACAACAAATTCTGGGCTAGAAATTTTCAGAATTGAATTCCAATAAAAGCTGGCATAGTTATGACCCCTAGAAGTTTACACTGTGAATTCAGTAAAATAGGTAAAATTGAAGGGTTGCAGTAATCATTTAAGCATAGACTTTATTAAAGTCCTCCTAGATATTTACAAGATATTAAGCAAAAATAGGTCAAAATATAGCAGAATTGACATTTTTAAAGCTGACAGGTAATGGGAGGGTCATCATTGACCTGCCATGGACTCATTTAGCAGCAAGGGGCGTTTTATGACTTGTTGGGGGCTGCTTGAACTTCAAGCAACTGCCTTTTACAGCTTGTGAGAGCTTGTGAGTGCCAGAAAACTATAAA
Organism: Adiantum capillus-veneris; assembly: GCF_014529385.1. Classification (NCBI taxonomy): domain Eukaryota; kingdom Viridiplantae; phylum Streptophyta; class Polypodiopsida; order Polypodiales; family Pteridaceae; genus Adiantum; species Adiantum capillus-veneris. Next base: position 120,798,852 of record NC_140931.1, read on the forward strand.
TAGGACCCCTCGCTTCATAATTTGACAGACTTGGAGCCTTGAAACACTCTCTCTCATCTAGAGAGACCGCTACGCAAAAATCATTAGAGATTAATCTTTAATTGATTAACCTAAACGGTAATTAGGTTAATCTTTCTTAATTAGCAAGGTTAGATTAAGCTATTTTGTTAATAAATCAAAGATTAGGCCTATGTATACTCTTAAACCCTGTCTTAATTAAATATCCTCTACTGATTGTTGTAATTAAGCTTGGTAATGTTAAGCTAATTAATTATCCTATCATATTAGAGTTGAAATTAGCCAAATTAACCATGAATTAATGGTAAATATATTAATTAAGCTTATATTTAGTTGAGGTAATTATTAGAGCTACATTAAACAGTCATTAAGCTAGGAAAATTATCCTATAATTTTTTCAGTAATTTTCCTAATTAATTAGGCACAATTACACTATTTTTTAGAGAAAATGAAACGGGAAAATAATCCAACTAGTCCCAAATGCTATGAGATATTTATCAGTGGTTAATTAGGTGTTAAAAAATCTTGATAATTAGGAAAAGCTCAGATTATTAATCTAACTAATTACTTTAGCAGAAATACTCTGTTTTTGGAGAAAATAAAATAGGAGAAATTAGTAAAATGATTTCAAATGGTGTGAGATATTTATCAGTGGTTAAAAAAATGTTACGAAACCCGTGATAATTAGGATAAGCTCAGAAAATTAATTTAGCTAATTACTTTATCATAAATACTATGTTTTTTGAGAAATTCAAATAGGGAAAATTAGTAAATTGATTTCAAAAGCCATGATATATTTTTCAGTGGTTAAGTAGGTGTTACAAAAACCATGATAATTAGGAGAATCTCAGAAAGTTATTCTAGCTAATTACTTTAGCATAAATACTCTATTTGTTTAGCAATTTAAATAGGGAAAATTTGTAAACTGATTTTAAATGCCATGATATATTTGTTAGTGGTTAATTAGGTGTTAAGATAATCGAGATAATTAGGAGAAGCTCAGAAAATTAATCTAGCTAATTACCTTAGCAGAAATACTTTGGTTTTTGAGAAATTTAAATAGGGAAAATTAGTAAATTGATTTCAAATGCCATGATATATTTATAAGTGGTTAATTAGGTGTTAAGTAACCCGTGATAAGTAGGAGAAACTCAGATAATTAATCTAGATAATTAATTTAGAAGAAATCCTCTATTTTTTGAGCAATTTAAATGAGGGAAATTAGTAAATTGATTTCAAATGCCATGATATATTTATCAGTGGTTAAGTAGGTGTTAAGAAACCCGTGATAATTAGTAGAATCTCAGATAACTAATCTTGCTAATTACTTTAGTAGAAATACTATGTTTTTAGAGAAAATTAAATATGGAAAACTAGTAAATTAGGTGCTATAATTTCATGCTATTTATCAGATTTATTATAGGGTAAAGATGCCGTGATAATTATGCCAAGGTTAGAAAAGTAGTATAGATATTTATCTAAGTCAAATTACTTTTTTTTAAGCTAAAAACTAAAGAGGGAAATGAGTAAATCATGCTATATGATTACATGCTATTTATCAGAGCTGTATTATAGGATAAAGAGAGCGTGATAATTATTCCAAGGTTAGTAAAGTATTATAGATATTTATCTAAGCCAAAATATACTAATTTTGGTGGAAATTTCAAGAGGGAAAATAATAAATCATACTATATGAGTACATTCTATTTATCACAGTTAGATTACGTAATACAAAGGCCGTGATAAATATGTCAAGGTTAGAAAAGTAGTATAAGTATTTATTTAAGTCAAATTGTCCTAATTTTAGCTGAAAATTGAAGATGGAAATTATATAACTAAGTTGGAAAATAATAAAATAATTTCGAGAAGTCAAAAATATCATAATCTACTTGTGGTAATTATACCGTAGTTAATTAAAGAGGTTATGAAATTATAATTGACCAAAAGTCTAATTTTTAGCAAATGATTAATTAAAATAAATAGACTTTGTGGTTAAAAGTTTTTAGAAAAATTATAGTAAGTGTAAACCTATGATATCAGGTTAAGGAAATGAAATCTTTAAGAGAAATTAAATACAATAAATATTGAGCCAAAATAAGTAGATTATTAGCTTAAAAGTTGATGGAAAAATTAGGAAAAAGATATAGAAAATTATAAGAAAGTTAGGAGAGCTTAGAAAACCCTTAAGGAAGCGGTGGAAAAAGTTATCATGCCTATATAGAAAAATAAGAAATTACTAGGTCAAGAATTTATCAATTATGACTATAAATTTAACCTTGGATGGGTTACGGTTGAATACAAAGGTTAAGTTTAGATTTTGAATTATTTACCTAATGATTAGACGTCCTTTTTATAAGGATAAGAAGTTATGGCACAAAAAAATAACTCAAGCAAATCCTACATCTGATGATGAGGACGTAGCTCCAAAACGAACTAGAGCGTCGCACGACGACGAATCCGGACCTAGTAGTAGGCCTACGGAGGAGAGTCTTCAAGCGCCAGCGCAGCAGCAGATGGCCAATCAATCCCAGGTGGGTGTTCCATTATTCAATTAAGTCTTTAATTAGTTTAAGTTCTTTTATAAGTTAGCATTGCATACGTAAGAAGGATAAACTGGCTGAAAACGGAAGGTAACTTCCAGCGTGCAATTGTTTATAATGTAGGAAAGAATTGTTTGGTTTAAAATTGGTTGAATTAGGAAAGATATGTTTGATCATCCTTAGAACAGCTTGTCTCAAGACACCTTCCACTCCTTAGTATAAATTGATGATAATGATTGGCTTTCTAGCCACGGTTAAGTCGGTTACCCCCATGAACGATGAGTTTCTACTCCGTGTCATGTCTTGATGTTTCTACGTAAGTTAGGATACCGTTTTTATCCTAGGAGACCCGCCCGGTTGTATGGGCAACTGGTTTGGTGTACGGGCACCCAAAACCTTGGGTAGGGGTTTATTCCACTCCGGATTTGAATAAGGAATGGTTGCCGTTTTTCACCCTTAGGTGGTCTTGAGACAAGATGAGTACTCGTCATGGTTATTATGGATAATGTTTTGATTGACAATATCCTGTCTTAAGTTTAAAGATGTCTGTTTGCTAAAAGAATGCTTTCAATGTTGCCTTCAAGGAATTACCGTGATGGAACGTTAAAAGAAACCATTATTTTAAATGTTAAAACAATGTGATAATAAGATAAACGAATCTTGTGTGAGTACGGGGTGGTAAGTGGGGATTGACTAAGGTTGTCAATCATGGACGGGTGGACCTGATTAGTCCGATAACTATCCATCCCTGCGCACTAAAACGTTTATAAAACTTCTTCACTTGGAAGAGGAGTCCACCAGCGGCTGTGCCCTCACATCTCTTAGGGGGAAAAAAGCGTTGGTTGAGGATACCTTAGCCCAATTGTGGCAGTTATAGGGCCGAAATAGTTTTTTTTGGACTTTTAAAAGGTTGTCCGGTTTTTGCTGTGAGACAGGACTAGGTCTTCTTCTAAGGCTATAGACCCAAGCCATTGTTAATGGTAAAGGTTTATTCCTTGGATTTTTCTTGATTAGAGACTCTGATTTTTATCAGACCTAGAGACCTGTCAAGGATCCCATCCCGATCTCAGTATAGGTGGGTTGGGGACCTCACAGTTGCCTGCACACAAGGAGGCCTAGTGGCGGACCTGCACGGAATCATCTTTGCTCGATGTCGTTGGGCTCGCAGGAGGGAGAGGAACGAGGTTCGTTTCTGTCTCGTCGGTGCTTGATGCTCGTAGCTTCACCTCCTTTACTTTTGATGATGCACAACATGCTGCCATAACATAATATTGGAGAGTTTGAGACTTCAAATCACCAATGTCTTCAAGATTTGGCCATATGAACAAATCTCAAACTATTTTTTAAGGCCAAATTCTTCCACAAGGTAGTACTCAAAAAGATCTTTCACACCATGCTCTCAGAACTTTGGCTAAGATTTGGCCATCTGGTCAAATCTTAAGATCATTTTGAAAGTGGGAATTGGGAAATTCCCAAATTCACTAATATGGTGTTCCATCATTGCAGTTGAGTTTTAGGTATATTTTTTTTGTTTTGCTTTTTGCATGTGGCTGCGGCCCAAGGGGTGACCCTTTGGACACCCTAAGCGGGCCCTCCCATGGTACGAAGCGGGACTACTTGCTCGTCCTTGCCACTGTCTTTTTTTGGTTGAGCAGACGATGCAGACATTCACAATCGTCAGCAGATATGGAGCCGATGTTGCAGACAATCAACGTCAACACTGGCCATGGCGCCGATTAACAAAAACCGCCATACTCATGCCATGCAAGGGCATGCAAGCCAGGCTATGGAAGCACACTCTGGTCAACCACGGATGTTGTCAAGGGTGCCTTGAAGGAGCTCAGTGGGTGATAAACGGCTTCTAATGGCTTATGGCTCGTACGGTAAAGGATCAACCCATGGTCGGCATGCCATATTCCATGGGTTTTTAAGGCTAATTGGCAACCAGTGTCTACACCCAATATTGCATAACTCAGGTACACTTTGTTTGTGCAATATTTTATCGATGATTTTATGTTTTCAGTGTGGTATCCGACTCGACACGATCCGCTCTCAAAGGGGTATATCAACCATGTCTTACCTCAAGAGCAAGGCTCCATACACCCAGGGTTCGAGGGGCATGGATCCCTATCTCTATATATTGGATGTATAATTATTTCACAGCTATTGTAGCTTGCTCGGGAGCAAGCAGTATAGGTACATGAAGCGTACTGGATATCCACCGCTATGAGCTGAATCTCATGTCAACCACCAAATGAATTTTCACAACACCAACTGCTTGTCCAGCAAAGGCTGCTTTGATCAAGCAGTGTTTGACAATAGCTGCCATTTGATAGCTCAGTTGTAGATGCTATCTCGCTCAATGTTGGGCAATCTCATGATTATCGATAGCAAAATTTGGCATGGCCAATTTTCTAGGAAATTTCGACACGGTCGATCTTTTTTGCTTGACATATGTGTGTCACCAAGAGCATTTGTTCACTATGAGCACCTAGGTTGTGTTCTTCTCTCATTTTTTTGGCAAGTTATTTCATTTTGTACAAGATGGGCATATATGACACAAGAGGGTGTACGTGCATACACGACAACTCTCTCGCAACAATATCTTGCAAATCAGATATGGCTATGGGCTGGTTTGGAGTGAGTTTTTTCTTCCAAATTTCATGACACCTGGCTACAACAGGACGACCAGGTTAGACGATTTTAAGTTTTTCTTGTTTTCACATTTACTTTGGAAACTCTTGTCTGTTATGCAAAGCAAAGTGTTTTGACCATTTCAAGAGAAGCAAGGCTTCTACGGTGTGCCAAGATCCAGCCCATTGCCTTCAAATCATGGCCATTGTCACACAAATTTGGGAAATGGGTACAATAGGGATGTCATTTCACCGAATCCCTACCAGTACCATTTGTGCAAGGCACTTATGATTTCAGCTTTTCTGCTAGAGGCCGTCACTGTAGCCAAGGGCTTACAATTTTGCATGCAATGCATGCTAGCCAAGATAACACCAGACACTCTGTCAAGGACAAGATAACTTCTGGATTTTTTAACATGATTTTTGGTTGCTGTTAAATCACAACAACACCACAAAGAACCTAAAACTCGGACTTGATTCACAGGCAAAGTGCCAATGCTAAGTCGTCCTCATACAATCATGCCCTTGCAAGGTAGGTGGGTCAGTATGTGTTTTGTGTTTTTATGTTACCTCTCTCGATGAGGGAGTCATACCAGAACTTACACTCGCATAGGCTGATCTATAGCATGGCGTATAGATGCAGCACACATTTCAAACAGCATGGCTGTCCATACAAGCTAGGAGTCTCGCCCTACGTGGATCTCTAGTTTTCTTTAAAGCACTAGGCATGCATATCGGAGCAGCGTTTTGTGGTACGACCACACATATGCTTACTCAATCACTCAATACGTGTTGATGGTCATTTTTTTGGACACCTTCACACTTTGTTTTTCAAGAAAATTGTCTGCCAAGGGGTAGTCAAACAGTTCTTTCCAAACTTTCACCAAGGGAGTTGGTTTGGTAGCATATACCTAGGGGTTTGGATTTCTAAGGCAATAGCCAGGGTTACAAGTTCAATTTCTTTATCTTCCCTAATCTCTACTTTTAGTGATTATCAGGTCAAAGAAATTTTGATATGGTACGCTTACAGGTTGAGAGATGTACTTGACTTCCGGGTAAGTATCAGGTAATTTCCACTTCATGGTAAGTACATGTTTTTTGGATGTATTTCCCTTTCTAATTAAGTTTTCTTAAGTTCTGTATAGGGGATGTTTGAGCTAGAAGCCTTTACTCCTGCTTGCTCTTTAGCCAAGTGACAAGGTCATGGATTGAATCATCTTTCAATGTTGGACAAAGGGAAGCTTACAATCGGGTTTTACAAGCAGCTGGCATGAGCAGAGGGACTGTTTTTTTCTTGGATGGGCCAGGTGGAACGGGAAAGACTTATCTCTACAATGCATTTCTCTCTTGGATACGTGGAGAGTCCAAAGTTTCTTTGGCATGTGCATCGTTTGGGATTGCAGCACAACTTCTCGACAACAGAAGGACTGCACACTCTAGATTCAAGATCCCTATTGATATAACTTCTAAGTCCACATGTAACATTCACGTAAACAGCCATCTTATTGAGCTGTTGTGAATGAGTTCACTGATCATATGGGATGAATCCCCCATGGATCATAGACACGCTTTTGAGGCTCCTCCTTGGTGGTGATTTCAGACAGATATTACCTGTTGTGCATAAAGGAGGAAGAGCAGACATTGTTAATGCATCTTTGTGCCACTCATACATTAGGCAAAGTACAGAATCATGCATCTAACATAGAATATGCGAGTGGTCAATTGTTTCAGTAATGTTATTGAAAGAGTGTTTGTTCAATGGACACTTGATCTTGGTAATGGTGATGTTTGTGATGGGAACATACTTGAAAATGTGGCTTTGCCGGCTTGCATGATGCTACCACAAAATAATTTGCAAGCATTGATTGCTTGCATATATGGAGACCTTGAAACACTCTCTTGCCATGCAACCTTCTCCACGGAACAAGGAGGTGGATGCTATAAATAATTTGGGCTTGCAACAATTTCCTGGTACTTATAAGGAATATGTCAGTGCAGACTTAGTGTGTGAATCAAATTGTGATAGCATTTTATTCACAAGTGAGTTTGTAAATAATTTAGATCTTAGGGGAGGTTTTCCACCGCATGTTTTTTTACAATTGAAACCGAATGCTCCAATTATGTTGCTTCGCAATTTGGATCCAAGAAGTGGTCTTTGTAATGGTACATGCTTGATTTGTAAGCAATTCCACCGCAAAATGATTGAAGCAGAAATCATTACAGGGTCACATGCAAGAAATGCAGTGTTCATTACAAGGATTGATTTTCTCATGGGATCTAGAGAAGGTCTCCCTTTTGATTTTAAACGCCGCCAATTTCCCCTACATTGTGCTTTTGGGATGACAATCAACAAGGCACAAAGCCAAACATGATGAGTTCTTGGATTGTATCTCCCAACACCTGTTTTCACCCATGGTCAATTGTATGTGGCAATGTCTCGCGTGAGATCCTCTTCTGCCATCAAGGTTGTGGTTGGTGATAGTCACTTAACAAGCGTTAGTAGACATGGAGATCAAAGAACATACACTTCTAACATTGTCTACAAAGAGGTGTTGCAATTGACCTTATGAAGTTAAGTGCATTGATAACAACAATCCATTGCCCCCTGCCACCCCCTTGCCATGGGTCTTAATGTGGTTGGATATGTTTCATCCAATAAAAAAGCAGGATGACTCTCGCAAGAAGCGATAGAGTGACTATTTCTTTGTCATTTATAAGCTTAGTATCTTCTTATGAATTATAGATGAAACATGGTGTAGTCTCAAGCAAGGTATATTCGCTGAGAAGCAAAGGACTAAGATTTCTAATGCTTTATATGTATGAATGAAGATGGATCCTAACGCCTCTGTGACTTACACACTAGGAAGATGACCTCAACACGTCCGAGGTAAAATATTGTATATGTATATTTGTGAAATTTTGATACTTTAAAGAATTTAAATCTCACAGTCAACAATTACGTATTAGATCCACCATTATGGAGGGGTGCAATCACAGCCATGCAGGTGATTCATCTACGCAAGGACTTGGATGTAGCAAGGTAACAATGTTGATGTTGATATAGTAAAGTAATAGCTTTTGTGTATCAAAATATCTATCTATATTAATAGCTTTTTGTTTCGCTATAGATTACAATATTACCCAGAATTCTTGATGGTGGGTATATATTATGCTTCATATGATCCGAGCTTGTTGTGCTACATTCAACTTCCTATTCCGAGAGGATTCAGAGCACATGTCACCATTGCAGAGTTAGGCAGAACTCGTCCAATCAATGCTATGTTTTCTCAGAATCTTAGTCTCGGTGCTTGGTTCCTACGTGTTTTTGTGTTAGGATCTCTTCCTTCAGTGATTGGTAGATGTGTTTTACATCGTAGACCATGGGTGGTTCGATACCGCAGTAGGGCATGTCCTAGGCTACACTTTTGAGCATAGAAATCTTAAGTCTCTACGCATGTTATATTTTTTGACATGAGAAATATCACTTACTCTATATGTTAGTGCAAAGTTAGTTTGAAAATATGTTGTGAAGACTTTTGTTTAGGTTGCTTCATAAAGGTTTTCATGTGAACTTGCAAAGATTCAAATGTTGTCTTCTCAAAAGCTTATTCTTTTTAAATTAAATATTCCGTCTTATAAATTTCCAACACATACAGTATTGCTCTCTCTCTCTCTCTCTCTCTCTCTCTCTCTCTTTAAGTCTCGCTTCAAGAGAGAGAGAAAGGAAAGGAGAGAGAGAGAGAGAGAGAGAGAGAGAGAGAGAGCTCTGTCTCTCTCTCTCTCCATTGCTCTGTCTCTCTCTCTAACCAAAGAGAGAGAAAGAGAGCCCAATACATGGACCACAAAGAGAGAGAGAGAGAGAGAGAGAGAGAGAGAGAGAGAGAGAGAGAAAATCCACCCAATATATAGACAAAGAAAAATGCTCCTAAAACACCAAGGTTTAGTGTAATCCCACCTACAAATTTTGAGATTTACCTCTAAATTTTAAATTTGAAGGAGGACTGATGAAGGAGGGCCCTATAGCCATTATGACTACGAGAGAGAGAGAGAGAGAGAGAGAGAGAGAGAGAGAGAGAGAGAGAGAGAGAGAGAGAGAGAGAGAGAGAGAGAGAGAGAGAGAGAGAGAGAGAGAGAGAGAGAGAGAGGCGGGGGGGGGGAGAGGGGGAAACAAAAGAGGGTGGCTATACTAGATTTCAACTCCTTCGGTGGTGTAGACTTCAACACTAGAGAGAGAGAGAGAGAGAGAGAGAGAGCAAGTAATTTGCTTCATTTGTTTTTATGAAATTTTCCAAGAGCAAAGATCTTGAGGGTAATAGAGGCCATGCCGCCGCCGAAGGCGGCACCGTTTTAGTAGTGGGGATAAAAAAAGGAAAGGCAAGGGATAAGCTTAAAGGCTAAGAAGAAAAAAAGGGGAAAGAATAAGGGGAGGCCCAAAAAGGGCGCCGCTGGAAAGCCTTTCCTTTGGGGAAATGTTGAATTGAACAAAAAAGAAGGAGAAAAAGAAAGGGTGCAACGACGGCACCGTCATTGCCCCTTCGGATTAAAAAGGAAAGGAAAAGTATGTATGGAAGGGAGAAGACTTTAGGGTAAGTGAGGTTCTTTTTGCTTCTTATGCTCAAGGGATTTTGGCTCATCGAGGAGAGGAAGCTCTCGTGCATGTGTGGCGGCAAGGCAAAGAAAAAGCTCCACCATGGGGATGGCGCCAACGAAGGCCGTCGAGATCATTTTCTTTTCTCTGGTGCTCATCGAGGTTGTGTCAACGGAGCAGGTTGTATTAGGTTGTCTTGAGTAAAGTGAAGGAACATTGCTCACTTGTTGGTGTCGATTCCCCCTTTCCCCGCGCTCTCGTCTTATGCTCTTGTGCAATTCGCGGTGTCGCGTACGTGTGTGTATACGCCTTGAGCCATCGATATGTGAATTTGGAGAGAGAGAGAGAGAGAGAGAGAGAGAGAGAGAGAGAGAGAGAGAGAGAGAGAGAGAGAGAGAGAGAGAGAGAGGTGTCCTTTGTGCTGTAAAGCACTACAACAATGGTTTCAAGGTATCCTCAGTTGTTGTGACCAGTAAGTACCCCCTAATCAAAACATGGATGATCCAAATTGGGATCATATTCTTCCAATACCACTGATAAATGTGCATGTGTGCATCCTTCATGCTCGTCTACAAATTCTTGAAAAGTTGCTTATTCTCCATATTAATTACGCTTGGAATATGAAGCCTGCAGAAAGAAGAGAAGACTGTATACGAGAAGTTGAATCTATTCTATCGAGCATTGGTCTACATGGGGGTGCAGTTGAGCTATCAAAGGACAAGAAGGTGTCTGGAAGTACACAAGATTTCCCTAATAAAGTATGTATGGGTGGTAGTAACGCTAGACATTTGATTTCAAACTATTCAGACTCCCAAAGTCCCAATGAGTTTCAGTTGTGGAAAAAGGTGTGTGACATTACCACCTACAAAGGTAATGAAGCAGCCCTAGGAATTAAGCGTGCTTGTGTGTGGAAGTCTACTGATGATATTTTTTGTCTTCTTGAAAAGGCAAAGCTAACCAATGATGAGATAACCACCCTAAAGTTTGTAATCAATAGTTTTACAACACAAATGGTGGATGCTTGGGGGGAGACACACATAACACATTACATGGTGTGTTGAACATTTGATATTTTCAATCGAAATATATCTATATGTGAAACTAAATTTTTTTTTCAGCACATTCTTTTTGCACATAATGCATTTTTTCTTGACACTTATGGTTCATTAGGCATTTGGAGCGCTCACACTATCAAGCAAAAGCAGTGTATTTTAAAAATACAGGACATGGAGGTGGAAGAAAAATGAGCAATGCCCTTCACGAGATGCTCAATTGGTTCTATAGATTTTTAGCAGGGAGAGAGAGAAAGAAGACAAGAGAACAAAGAAGTTTGAAATACAGGATAGAAAAAGTGGTTAGCTTGAGGCGATCACAATCATATCATGCTTCGAATGAAAAATATTGATTCCGATGCTGGTTGGAGACAAGGCGGCATGATGGCAGGCGTTGGGTGGAATTTTAATTTCCTTTTGACACTAACCATTTCTAATGTAAACATGCATTTTCATGCAAAGTGATTTGTAAAGGCGACAATTATTAATCCCATGGCTCAAGTTTCATCTATTTTGGACTCTTTTTTAATTTTGAGTGATTTTATTGAGTTTTTAAAATTTTTTTAAAGTTTAAATAATATATAAGTCAAAACTCACAACTTAAAGTTCATTTCTTGTTTGCACATTTTAGAAGATCCTCTCAAGCCCAAACGTACACGCATTCATATCTTACACAACATGGACGGTACACAAGACCACACCACCACACACAACGATGACACCACTGCCACTGACAACACTCAAAATCCGTAACCAGCACCTCATATAGAATCCACCAGTTCAAATCCACAGCCTCAACCACAAGAACCAGCTCCAAATACCCAACCACTTCCCCAACCTTCGACTACAGAGGATCAAAACACCATGCGGCATATTTTTGGTGATGTCCAACCACTACAGCATGCGAATCGCACACCTCTACTGGAGCTCGAACCATTTGATGCTCTTAACATACCAACACAAGAAACAAGACCTGGAGATCAAGCAACAACAGCAACTGGAGATCAAGCAACAGCAACACGTGAAGCTTAAGCAACGGCTGCACAGGAAGATCAGGCAACCGCAACTACACCGCAAAAATTCCCCCCCATGAGTCAAACAAAGGGTGATCAAGGTAATATCCGGTGATCCTGTTTCAATAGCACGAGATGCCAAGAGGAGGAAGAGAATGAGAGAGTTAGAAAAGAAAGAGGCAGCAGATAGAAAAGCACAGAAATTGCATGAATAACAAAGAAGGCTGAGAGGGCATGAAGAATGGCAGAGAGCCGAGGCTGAGAGAGCCCACTTGGCTAATTTACAAGCATGAGCAAAGGCCGAGAGGAGAGCGGAAGAGGATAGAGCTCAAGCCACCCAACAAGCAAAGGTTGGGAGCTCCAGACCTTCAAAAATTCCTCAAAGAGCAAAACAATGTGCAAAAAAGAAAAAGGATAAGCTCACACCTGAAGAGCAACAAGCCCAAGAAGAGAGGAGGAAAAAGTACGAAATTGACCCTCCTCAATAGGCCAGACAAGTGGCTCTTCCACCACCGCCAACAGTGTAGAAGAAATGGCGATGGAAGCCTGGCATAGTTTCTCTACGTGAAATCCAAAAATATCAAAAGAGCACGGAGCCAATTGTTGGAGCAGAGGCGGAGAGTGTGCAAGAGAGGGAAGAAGAGAATGGGGAAGGGGATCATACATAGACCGTCTCTATTTGGGTTAGTGGAGAATAAAGAGAGGAGTCAACACCCTCTCTTTTTCTCCCTATATTGATTAGGTGAAATAAAGTGTACAAGGGTGGTTTCCGATGGCCACCTGGCCTACACCCCAACAACCTCCCACTTGAAGGTCATGGTGGCCAATAGTGGCATTAGTATAGTTATTCTATACAAATTTGATGAAGCATCACCGAGGCTTCATCGTACACCCATAAGTTCTATACAATGTGTAAATAGCTCCGAGGCTAGACTCTTTGTGAGAGCATCTGTGGGGTTGTCTTCAGTGTGAACCTTGACAAGCTTGATGCGCTTGCCAGCCAATGCATCTTGTATGACATGGTATCTGACCTCTATGTGTTTCTACTTTGAGTGAAACACGAGATTCTTTGCCAAAGCAATGGAACTCTGACTACACAATGCAATACTAGAACCTCGTGAATGCCCAAATCTCCCACTAGATGAGCCAACCATGTGGCTTCCTTGCTGGCGTTAGACGCAGCAACATATTCTTCCTCAGTGGTAGATGAATACGTGCAATCTTGGAGACACGATTTCCAAGAGATAGCTGCTCCAGCAAACATGAACATATAGCCAGATGTGGATCTTCTACAATCCACACAACCCGCATAACCGCATCCGTGTAGCCTACAATAGCTGCATCACTATTTCCGAAGCGTAAACACTTGCTAGCTGTACCTTTCAAACATCTGAGGATTTTCTTCACTACTTCCCAATGCTTCTTGCCAGGGTTTTCCATGTACCTACTAACCACTCCCACTACATGTGCAATGTTTGTTCTTGTGGCTACCATAGCGTACATCAAATTGCTAACTGCTGAAGAATATGGCACTTTCGCCATTTCCTCCTTCTCAGCCATTGTCTTGGGAGAATCTTCCTTGCTAAGTTTGGAGTATGATTGCATTGGGGTACTCAATGACTCCCCCCCTACATACTAAAATGTTTCAAGACTTTGTGGATGTACTTTTCTTGAGATAATTCAAGAATTCCACGTTGCATGTCTCTCTTGATGTGCATACCAAGAAAATGATTGGCATCTCCCAAATCCTTCATGGAAAGTTGAGTGCTTAGAATCTTTTTTAGTTGATTGATCTCATCAATTGATTTGCCTGCGATAATAATATCATCTATATACAAGATCAAGATGATTAAAGAACCATCATTCAATCTCTTTGTGTATAAGCAGTGATCCTCTTGACTTCTTATGTAACCCTGAGACTGCATGAATTTGTTGAATTTTTGATACCGCTTCCTTGAACCTTGTTTGAGGCCATAGAGTGCCTTTTCAAGTCTACAAACCAATTCTACCTTCGTTGGCTTTTGGGTGTCACATATGAAACCCTGTGGTTGTTTCATGTAGACAAATTCATCTAGATCCCCCGTGAAGAAATGTTGTGTTCACGTCCATTTGGACAAGTTCCATGTCCTGGATAGCAACCAAACCAAGCACAGTGCAAAGTGTAGTCATCTTGACTACTGGAGAGAAAATATTATCAAAATCCACACCTTTTTGCTCCTTGAAACCCTTGGCAACTAGACGAGCCTTGTATCTAGGCTCGGGATCTTCCGCTGTATACTTCTTCTTGTATACCCACTTGCAAGGTAAAGCATTTTTTCCTTTTGGAAATTCAACCAAATCCCATGTCTCATTAGCCATAATCAAATTGTATTCTGATTGCATAGCCTACTCCCACCTAACGCTATCGTCGATTTGTATAGCTTCTTTGTAGCAGGTTGGCTCTCCACTGTCAGTGACCAAAATGTGGTGTATACTTGGCTCAAAGCCGGTGCACGTGATACTCTCTCAGAGCGTCTCAGTGCCTGACTACTGGACTCTACTCTCTCCGGAGCAATAGTAGTATCTTGCACTTGACGAGTAGGTGCAACACTACTGAACCGATTTGGTTTGGAGGCTACATCCTCAAAAAGAATGCGTTTGTATACTCAGCTTCTTTGATGGGCTTCTTGTGCATTTTTGATTCATTGAAAATCACATGTGAGCTACGAATGACTTTGTTTGATTCTGGGTGCGGGAGACGATATCCCATCTCTCTATTTTCACCATAGCCAACAAAAATGCATTTGTGTGACCTGGGATCGAACTTGTGAAGAAGTTATTTGGGCACATGTGCATATGCCTCACATCCAAATACACGTAAATGCTCATAGCTTGGCCTTTGGCCAATCCATAATTCTTCTAGAATTTTGAAATTCAAAGGAGAACTAGGTGACCTATTGATGATGTGCACTGTTGTCAGAACAACTTCCCCCCAAAACTCTAGAGTAAGATTTGCCATAAACATCATAGAGACAACTCACTCTTGAGTCGTGTGATTCATTTTTTTAGCTATCCCATTTTGTGCAAGTGTGTACGGAGCAGTAAACTGCCACCGAATGCCTCTTCTATTGCAAAAATCCTTGAACTCTGTGGAGACGTATTCTCCACCATTGTCCGTGCAAAAAGCTTTGAGGTTTTTTCCTGATTGGTTCTCAACCATGGCGAGGAATTTTTGGAATGTCAAAAAGACCTCTTCCTTACGCTTAAGAAGATACACCTACACCTTTCTGGTAGAATCATCTATGAATGTGGGAAAGTAGTTTGCCCCCCCTAGAGTTTTATGTGGCATTGGACCACAAAAATCACTGTGCACCAAGTCTAGAGATTCACCTAGTTTCTTATTCAATGGCGAAGATGTCAACCTAGTCTGTTTGCCGTATAGTAAATGCTCACACAATGGAAATTCCGTGTAATTTAACACAGGTAAGTAGCCAAAATGCTGAAGTGTTTTCATTCCCTTTTGGCTAATATGCCCTAGCCGGTATGCCACAACTCAGTAGACGGCAGCTTAGCAACATAGATGGAGTGTTCGTTGATACTCAAAGCAAACAAAGAGTACATGGATCTATTTTTACTACCTTTCATCATGATAAGGTTGTTTTTGCGGATCATCCAAGAACGATTACCAAAAATTGTAGTGTAGCCAAGATCATCCAATTGCCCTATAGAAAGAAATCTCTTTGTAAGATTGGGCACATGTCTAACATTTTGCAACACAAAAGCAGTGCCATTATGCATCTGAAGTTTCACATCACCAATGCCAATAATGTCAAGCTCATAGGAATCACCAAGCTTGACTATACCATGCATGTATGCATAAGAGGAAAACCACTCTCTATGCAGTGTGACATGAAAACTTGCACTAGAATCAAGAATCCAATTCTGTGCATAACCCTCATTCTGTGCAACTAAAGCATATGGAGTGAGATCTGAGTGATCTCCTGTCACCTCAGCATGAATCTCTGTGGACATAATGATCATCACTGGAGGAGGAGCATCCTCTACTGTAGTGGTAGGTATGGGAGACTCAACCAAAGTGAGCTCCTCAATCTTTACTGTACTTTTGACTTTGCCAAAATTATCCTTTTGCATGCTTTTCCGGCAGAGTCTCCTTTGTATGAGGAGTCAAAATTCAACTCAAAATACACATAAATATGTCAACTTCACTAACTGGGCATCTGCTGCACAAAACCACTGTTGTGTTACTGTCAGCTCGGCATCAAAAGCATAAATAACTGCCTAGATCTATATCCTATAGCGAGGGTATCGTAAAGGGGAACTCCAGCTACTTGTATCACTGTAAGTTGTCTCAACAATCGAGCACACCCCAAATCAAAGAAAACCTCACACTATCAACCCTCCAAAGGCTAATGCAGACACAAATGGACTAGCCACAGTCTCAAAAAGGGCTCTTCCGGTCCGAGTCTGAGAAACGGTCGGGAAAAACTGCCAATATAGCCAAAAATGGATCCACACGTAGTACAATGGGAAGTGTCCGCAACTCAATGTACATGAGTAAAACCGTGCTCAAACAGGCGCCAAGAACTGCTACATGCAGTGAAAGTGATCCTTGCGGGGATATCTTCTCTCAAAACAGCTCAAGAGCACTAGGTGTGCTCACGACAAAACGCATCTGTCCGCATTGTCAAAATGGCTGCTAAATCGCCTGTGAAAGCGTTGTGTCTAGTAACCTAGAGAATCTGTGAGTGAATGGGCTGAAAAACCCCCTCTAACCTGTAAAATGTATGTCAATGTCACTATGTGCCGATTTCTACCACCGGGCAAAAATGCGCTAGTCGAATAGCCGCCAAAGGTGTCGTAGCCAAAAATTGTGTCATACAGTGCGATTGGTGTCGATGATAGGTGTCACTTCTCTATGATAGAAACACCTCACTCGTGCATATCGCAAGCACGGTCGTCGATCACGGGAACGTGCTCGTCTGGGGGAATGCCCGATGTCTGGGTCGGATGTCAAAGATTGGCCGCAATGAGCACTCGATATCGATGTTGCCTTCTACCGCCAAGCGGAAGTGGCTAGTTGAGTAGCCGTAAAACGCCAATGCTCGAAGCCGGTGTCTGACTGTAAAGGTCGAGTTTGACCAGTGTCAAAAACCAATGCGCTAAGATCTCAAGACTCAAAGCCAAAGCCGAAGTCATCCACTCTCACCGATTTTGACGTCGATGTCAAAGTCAGTAAATCCTATTCTCTCTCTCAGTCGAGAATGTCAAAAGGGTAGTCGGGGTTGTCAAAGGTTTTTGATGCTCTTGTGGGAGCAATCCCCTCCACACACTAAAGTGTGCAAGCAAAGTTTTAAAAAAAATCAATTGCAATCTTTGTCGTTTTTTGCAGGTACTGACGAGCAGAGGCTGTGTGTAAGTGTGCTCGGTACTGCTCAGACGTACTACTACAAGGCTTGAGATTGTGTGTGTGTGTGTGTGTGTGTGTATTGCTTTGCTTGATCCTCTCCTTGCTCAACACAGCTCTACACACTACCTTTTGCTTGCTGCTCGATTTCCCTCAATTGCATCTCAATTATGTTGCTCAATTCTCCTCGATCTACGATTCTTCTCAAGCTCGAGATACTATGTTGTACCTAATTCAATGCCTTGCAGATATCCTTGCTGTTGAAGTTCATGCCCGCCCAACTCTTCCTTGCAAGGCTCTGCCGACATTTCCCTTTCACTTTGCTCGCTATACACAGTGTGTGTGTGTGTGTGTGAAGAGAAACACCACTAGCGTAAGATCTCCTTCTTGGTACGTCAAGTTTCCTCGTCGCAATTGCCGATTTGCTACTGCCAAGCCTTGCTATGAGCTACCAACTTTGCCTATTGCATAGCGCTGCAACAAAGCCTCCAACCGCTCACGATCAACTTGCTATCTGGAGCCCCTTTTGCCTTGCTCGGTTATGCTTGCAACTTCTTTTCGTGAGTTCCTCCCTCAATTCTCCTGCTTAGTCGACTTATCAAGGCTTCAATTGCTTCCTTTGCTCAATTCTCCGGATTCCTTGGCTGCCTTTACTTGCCTTGCTTCTACTTGATGTGCTTGGACTGCTCCATCCCTTCCCTATCCGGATTGCCCTGCAACTCGGCTTGTTTAGCTCAAAGGCTTTTCAAGCTCAAGCTTGAGATTCACATAGTCGAGCTGCATCGTTTTCTTGCTCGTTCCTTGTGTGTCGAGCTTTATTTGCTATGCAGAGCCTCAAGCTCTCAAATCTCCACTCCGAGCTTGAGCTCTCCACGATCTGCCATGAGCTCACTTCTTTCGAGCTTTGATTTGAGCTCCAAGATTTCATGAAAGCTTTTATGGATGAATTGTTTCCCTCTCTCAATCTGCGCGAGCTCAAGCTCCGTGCGAGCATCCCGTAGATCTGATACCAATTGTGGTGCACGTGTACGAAGTGTGAAAGAGAGGAAGAAGAGAATGTGGAAGGGGATGATACACAGTCGGTCTCTGTTTGGGTTAGTGGAGAAGAAAGGGAGGAGTTAACACCCTCTTTTTTTCTCCCTATATTGATTAGGTGAAATAAAGTGTACAAGGGTGGTTTCCCACGGTCACCTGGCCTACATCCCAATACCAATAATACCAAAGGCAACTTTCTCTCAGGTGGTAGAAGAAATTATGGACGAATATTCAGATTTTGGTACATGTATCCAACGTGCATCTCTTTTGGCTTTACAGGATACCACCGAGGACATTTTGGTACAGTTGTTCCAAGATGGCGTATCTTGTATGGTGCATGCAAAGCGAGTTACTCTAAAAAATACAGATCTAGCTCTAGCGCTAAATCTGAGGAATGAAGGGTGCCTCCATAAGAATTAGTTTCTCCATGTAAACTCTATTTATGAGATTTGTATTATTTCGATATAATATAAACGACTCGATTTTCTACCATTCGGTGTAACTCTAATAGTTAATTTGTGTACTTTTTGTTATTGAAGTATTTGAATTAATCAAGTAGTTAGATTTTACCTCCTCAACCATCCAAGCGCCTGTGTGACGTGGGATGCCTATCGATGAATATTTTGCAAAATGAAGCCGTATTGAGTGCATACGGAGGCCGTGGGACCACCAAAAGCCACGCTGGGGACCAGAGGCACGAAACGGCACAAAAAAATGCCCTATGCGCCACGGCACGCATGGGGCAGTTTTGACTGGCATTCTTTTGCCCCGTTCCACGCCGCTGGTCTTTGGCGTGGATTTTGGTCGTCCCACGGCCTCCGTAAGCACCCAAAACGGCTTCGTTTTGTAAAATATTCACCGATAGGCGTCCCACATCAGACGGGTGCTTGGATGGTTGAGGAGGTTTGAACGGGTTGAAGAAAAAGATTTATTGGCCAATATGTGCAATAGAAAAAAAAGTACATGAAGTGAAACAAAATACAAAAGACAAAATTATTGTATATTGCTCTAAATATTACATCATGGCTGGTTGGTTTTCTTGTAAATTACATCTTTTGGTATAGGGAGAATGACCGACTTGACACCAAAGGTTTTGACAATATCCTCTGGGTTTGTCACCCCTTGACCTAGGCTTAAGGCACAATGGGAGAGGATTGACCTAGAGGACTGACCCTGGGTGCTTTCCTGTAAAGGCATACAATGCCGCCTCTCAGTCCACCAAGATACACTTGTGAGCATTAAGGGTAAGGGAATCTTCAGCAAGGATGGCACTTAATGCCTTGCACTTGAGCAGCTCCACACAACCATGCTTGGAGAACTCTGTGTGGGTGCAACTTGAAGAACGGATGGCCCTAGATGGCCAAGGTAGTGTCATAGGGAGCTATCTCTACCCATAGGATTGTTGCGCGAATCTCCACTACGCATTGCAAACTTATCAACATGGTATGCGGTCTGCAAAATATTTTAAACAACTTCAACACTTGTTATAGGATACAATTTACTATTGATAAAGATAAAAAGTGGTTACCTTTTTTTTCACATCCATCTCTTCACGAGTTTTCCTTGTAAGTTCGATGCTAGAGAAATATTCTCCACCCATAATGATCAGTGGTTTGTGTGGAAGAAAAACGCTTTTCGGGATGCTTTCATAAATGAGGCACATGCTTTGATTTCCATAAGTGTATTTGCCACGGTTTGTACCAGATTCTGTTAATTTTCACTAAGGAGAAATGAGAGGCTTGGTGGGAGACCTTGGTCTTCAAAGTCCATTTGAAAGTTGACCTTCTCTTGCTTTCCACTAGGATCTTTCATGCCCGCATAGATAGCGAGCACTGAGAGAAACTAATCTTCTCTGAGTCCTAGTGTCCTTGTAATGTCATCAAGGAACAAGAAGTGATGACCATCCACCACCACTGCATGCAAAGTGAAATTTGGAGGTCAGGAATTTCCTCCAACACCTTGTCTCCTTCTATCATCCCATCTTCCTCCCTAGTGGAGCTAGGATCTTGCAGGAGGACGAGTGCCATAGATGCTTCAGCCTGCTCATCACCCTCTTCAATAAATTCATTTGATTCCTCCACAATGGTTACAGGAGATTTTTGGTCAGTCTTTTCCTTTGATTTTCCCTTCTCCATGCCCTCAAGCACAAGCAATCCTAGAACCATGTCCCAAGAGATGAATTGAGTGCCTATGCACCCCATGCCCAAGTCTATGAGGTCATCCTCATCCTCTGTCCTATAGTCCCGCTTAGTAAGCCCTTTTATAAACCTCAACAAGCAATAACGAAAGTTTTTGTCGACCACATAGAGGTGTTTGAGAAAATCCACTCGCAACCACGCCATGTTGGATCCCTCAAAGACTATTACATATTCTTTCATGTGCTCCATCATGTAGTCAAGAAAGCTTTGGAATCCCTCTACATGAAGGTTAGCAGTGGCATGCATGTTAATCGTCCCCTCAAACACACTAACTAGTTCATGCACACAATGTGCAAGTCCTATCTTCTGTAATTGTGTGAGAAGTGCATCAGAAGATACTGCCATGGATCTGTTCGCGAAGAAGATGGAAAGAGAGCTGAAAGCTTGTGTTTTGTGAATGTGAAAAATGAAGTTTAAAACCTACAAAGTCACTTTTATACTCATTGTAACTTTTTTAAAGCGCTTAAAATTAACGTCAAATTGACTTAAAACTATAATTATAAACAAAATCAAGCGACAAGCATTGAAAGACACCAACATTGAAAGTATTCATGCTCCAAACTAAAAAACTTGCATATTTCAAACAAAATATTGAATAAATTGAAAATGAAAAAGAGATTCAAAATGCCATATGTATTAATGGGAGCAAAATCGCTTCAGTTATAAGATTTTACATTAATACATCGTGGAAAACCAATGTTTTCACACAGAAATCTCTTCTCTTTTATGGAACGAACAATCTTTTCATTGATTACAAAAAAATATTGATTGGGCAAGGTATATCTAAGATTAAAATACTTGCAACGATGATTGAGATTACAGGCGTTATTCCCCGAGATGTCATGCACTGCATTGTCGTGGAGGCATATTTGCAAATCAATTGATTATCTAGGAGCAACATCAGAGTCTAGTGCCTCCCATTCTCCCTTTGTCAACTTCCATCTTCTGTAGGGAAAGACAATTGACAAGCTTTCCTTCGCAATATAGTATTTGCACGCGCCACATTCTTAGCAACTACAAAGCACTTGATTGTATCTCCCTGGTGGTTGACCACCTTAGTCTCCCATCCAACTACAAGGAAACCATTGATCGTACTTCCTCCTTTGCAAGTCCACATTGTTTGTGTCCTATGAACACTCTGCAGTCGAAAGATAAACACAAACACATGAAGGGACGTAAACCATGCTGGTGGAGCTTTATAGGAACCATAGGTGCACTTCATTACTGAATGCACATCCGCCTCAATCCCTTCTTTTGGTTGATGTGATCAAGGAACTATAAGGCTTAGGCCATTCCATACTCTGCAAGGTTGGTGGATGAACCGGAGAAAGATCACCATGCCCAGTTTGCCTAGGCGTTACATAAGTATTGTTATTAAAAAAAAAGTCCCATGAGACAAGCTCCGCGGATGGACAACCAACATAGATCAGCTTACCAAGTCAATGTGGATGGCCTCAAAAGTTCCTGTGAAGGACTCTATTGGCTCCCACTCTACAAAATCAGATGGGAATACATTTGCAAACATGAACAAGCAATGAAAGCCTTATAGACATCAAAGCAATATTTTGAACAGAAACACAAAATAAACAATCTAAGAACTTGACAGAGGAGTGAAATTATAGTTTGCAGGAAACCTTGATGGAGCCACTATTGTCTCTAGCTTCAATTGTGAAGCAATATACACATGTTGCACCTTTGCAAGACGCTTACCATCATGGGTTTGCTTGAACTCCATGATCCTTCCCTTCCAATGGTGTGCTCGAGAAGCCATGTGTTCTCCTTGAGACCTTGTGTGCACAATGGAGAAGGAGCAGGAAACCTATTGAGGAAAGAAAGAGGGATAATCTAGCGGAAAGATATGCTGCAGATCTTTAGCTTTAGGTAGAGGTGTTTAGTGAGGCTCATGGAGAACTTCAGCTTGAGGAGAATGCAGTAAGCTTGAGGACGGAAAGGAGGTTCAAAATTCTGTTACAGATCTTTTGGGATGGAAAACTGAAAGGAAGGAAAGAGAAGAAACTCTTGCAAGGTGAAGTGAAGAGAAGTGAGAGATGGTACAGTAGAGAGAGAGGGAGGGAATGATCAACACGTTTTGAGAGGCACCCCTTTTTAGGAGAGGGGGGGGGGGGGGGGGGGGAGAAACTGACAACCACTAAAGAGAGAAAGTATTGGTTTTTACTCAACCATTTAGAGAAAAGGTCATTTTTTTGAATTTATAAGAGATTTTCTCTTTGTATTTTATAAAAGAGTACAAGTTTGACCACTTACTTTTAGGCCCTTCCATACCCACCATTTTAGTCCACATGGCATCCACCCATTTGCCCCTACCATAATCTCCTTTTTAATCCCATGGCAAATAAAGAGGCCCCCTTAGACCCCATTCCCTTCCTAATGAAGGCACGGGGCCTCTAGTTGTGAGAGGTGAAAGAGAGAGAAAACAACAGACACAGATATATGAATTCCAATAGAATCCAGCAAGAGTGTTATTTCATTAAAACTAGAATATACTGTACAAGATGCGGACTCTAATCGACCTCTCACAATCACCATGATGGTAATAAGACTTTGAGTAAATCTTAATCAATAGTTCTAGATTTGACAATAGATCCAAACCACTACTTGGCTCCCAATCAACCATGATACCAAAGTCTTCTCAATGCACGTCCAAGCCCTCATAGACGCACACACTCAAGCCCCTCAATGGACATAGATTGACCATTACTCCAAACATCAATAATTGCCCATCTACTATTGTGAGCTCACTCTTACATTCCCAAAGCCTTCCTTTTCTTCTCTATCTTTAGCATTCTTGCAATCCTCAACATGGAAATTTTCCTTGAATATTTTTTCTTCTTTGAACACACCCTAGATTAAATTCCCTGCAACCTGATTCTCTTGTATCTCCCAAGTACAATAGAGAGACATTTTCCTCTCTCCTTCTTGCCTTACAACTCCTCATGCCATAAAAGCTCCTCTTCCCTTGCTATTTACCCTCATGTTAAGTGGAACGGTGCTTGCTTGAAACCCTCAACTCGAGAGAGCTTCCTTGTCTATGGTTCGTGTTTGAGAGCTATTGTTAGCAGCAAGCTAACACGGACACCATTTTTCAGAGTTCTCTTTGTAAAACAAATAGAATATTGTAACTCCTATTTTCTCGGATAAACTCTGTAGTTAATGAGCCGGGGCTACAAGCTTCTAAATTGTATCAGCCAGTCATTACCCAGCTTTGGTAGAACTCCCAGATTATTAGTTTCGACCACCCAAAAAACCTTGGCTAAGGTATAAAAGACAATTTTTGTAAGTTTTTGGATAAGAAATATACAACGTGAGCTAACGGTGCTCACTTCTCTCCTTCTCACACTTCCTACTCCCACTCCGATTGTCACATTGCGATTACGTTTGTTGCATTGCAACTGCAGGTAAGAGCTCTATGCATTGATGTAATCCATTCACAGTATTTTGTAGCTTTTGGCATCACTGACCCGCGGCCTAATTTCATCATAACTAGGAATTTATACTTTTAAATCAAAAACTAAGCATATGCCGGGTATAGGGGTATCATTGCTAAGCATTTAGATGCATTCTAGGTTGAAAACGACTAGGTCAAAAATCCACTCCTGTTAATAATCGCGATTTTTGAACTTGACCTAAAGTGGGTTTGAAACCATGAACATATGTGCTTAGGTCTTATAAACTTGTCTAGAAGTTTCATTACGTTTGGATGTCATTTGATGCTGTAACGGATGTGATTTGCTTGCCGATGAGCGATTGGCTTTTGGTGATTTCAGTCACTTAAGTGTAGCTTGAGTTAGATGCGAGTTGATAGTTGTTTTCCGAGAGATTGGCAACCTCTTGTAGCCTCTATGCACTAGTCGAGTCAGCTTCGTCCCATGGTTTGACAAATTAATCGTGGTTCTCGCTAATATTGCAATAAAATAGGATGGTGAGGTTAGACATGCGTCCCACATTTGGCATCGCTGTTGGGGATCGAAGAGACCTAAACTAGAAAAAAAATACGAGCATCTTGTGTACTTGTCCTTTAACTTCCTCTAGGTTCACCTAGAGTTCAAAACTTTTTTTTAGAAACTGCATAGCTTAAGATCGTCGTCTTTTGCTGTGTAGAGATAGCTTGGAAGTAATTGTACTTGTTGAGTACCTTTAGGATTGTAGGACAGTAGATTTAGATTAGGATTTGGAGAATGATAGGTAGACGAGACAAGTCTTAAGATCAAGGCTCTGAAAAACATAAAAGAAAAGAAAGCAAGGGTTTGTGAACACTTTCCAAAACCCCATTGCATGAGAATCTAGGAGTAGGGTAAGTAGGATCCAAGGTGGATTTCAGAACATTGCTCTCTCTGAAAGAATCAAATGTGAGTTGTTATTGGAAGTTGCAGAATTTTAGGACTACGGCTAGAAATAGCTTAAAAAGACTCGAATCCACTCAATCCGACTGGAGAGGAAGCCTAAGAGTTGTTTGAACAAGTTGGTAAGCTCAAAGACACTTCAAGGCAAAAAAAATTCAAGAGTTGGCCAAAACTCGGATTATTTACTTTTTCTTGATATTTTAGGCCAAATTAAGTTTTGACTTGATTCATAGCCTTAAAATACATCATATAAAGACTGTCTTTGAGAAAATTGCAAAAAAGTGGTCATTTTAAGCCTAAAGTTAATAATCGTGATTATTAACTTTTTGCTCTAAATTGGCCAAGGCTCATATCATTGACTCATTGCATGTGTACAAACAACTTTTCTAAAGGCCCAAGAGATTTGGATCACTAAACTGGCAAAAAACTAGGTAGAAACTAAAGTTTGTACTGACTTTTTGAATCTTGAGTATAAATGGGGAGAAAATTTATCCAAACTTGTTGAAATTTGATTCATAGGCTTATGTTGATGTGATAAACATGTGTGCATGCTCAGTTGACCAAAAATTTACAAAAATTTATCAGAAGTAAATAATCGCGATTATTTACATCTTCCCTATTTTTCAACTTTTTTGACCAAGTCTGCATACCACTAGTTAATGTACATGGATCGAGACGAAACTCAGTATTTACAAGTTGAAAACCCTGACGTGATAAACAAATGGAGATTAGAAGTAAACACCATAATTCCAAATATGTCAGCAAAACAAGGACCACCAATTTTAGAATTCGAGGAATACGATTAAGTAGACTTGAAACCTTTGAAACGGCTTAGTACGGATAATCCTAGGATCAGAGTCTATTGTTGGAAAGATAGAAACATAAAAGATCTTCTGTGGACTTCTCATGTCAAACCAGGACAATTAACGGCCATGAAGATCATCTATATCTTCAAGATCAAAGATAAGGGATCAACAGACCTACCAACCTACCTATTTAGGGATTGTTATAACAACAACTTTATTATGATGACTCTTGAGGAGGTAGAACAAACCAAATACCAAGGGTATTCCATACTAGATTGGATACTGGGACAAGGACCAGAAACAATTCCAAGAGATGAACACCGTGAGAGATCATCTGAGAGTAATGTGAAGAAACCAGAACCACCTCATCACGTAGAAAACCGGGTGACACTAAGCCCAGTCAAGGGCTACATGAGTCACTATTTCCAACAGACTGTTTTGAAGGACTAAGAACAGGACCAACTCCCAAAAGACCGGGAGTTGAACCAAACAAATGCGTTAGACCAGCTAATTTTCAGAAATGGGTCAGAAATTATAGTGGATCAGGGGATCCATACGACCACTTAGCAAGCTTTAAGCAAGTGCTGAGAGCAAAGCGTATATTCATTTTCCATACTCAATTCGAGGGGTTTGGAATGACATTAGAAGGAAAAGCATTGACATGGTTCCAAAACATTCCACCAAGGTCAATCATGGACTTGAACACATTAGCTCAAGGATTTGTAGTTGCATGTTCTAAAACATGGATCAAACATAATACGGTAGCTCAAATCTATAGCTTTAAATAGAAACATGGTGAGTCTGTTAGGGATTGTGCAACTGGAATGAAACAATAAATTTCCAGATGCCCAGAGATGGAGATACCTGTAGAAGAACGGCTTGTACCTTTGTTTTTGGAGGGATTGCTAAACAAAGAACTTCATGCTATACTCTATAGTAAAAAACATACAACCCTAGAAGCGTGTGTGTCTGATGCTATTGACCTAGGAGACAATTGTGAAATTTTCAAAGAAGAAGATGTCCCTAAGGATAACAAAAGCAAGAAAACAGTATCCACAAAACCAACACAAGTGGGAACGGTTGCTGCGGCACCACTCTCATCCATAGAAGATATGCTAAAAAGGATGAGCGACATGATGAACAACATACAAAAAGCACCTATGAGAGGATGAGGACAAGGGATACCTCCACAGGGACAACCAATTAGGCCACAAAAATGGTGTGCAATCGAGGGTAAATGGACCAACCATGAGACCCATGAGTGCTACTTCAGACCAAAGTATGATGGGAATGTTCAGTACGTCCCCATGAGGCCACAAGGACAACCCATGTATAGATATCAGCCTAATATGGCCCAAGCTCAAAGACCACCAATGGGTATGCAAAGAACTCAACCTGTGTTGGGACAACAACCTCCGTATCCAGGACATAATGCAGTGCCTGTAAAGTACATGCACTCTAAAGGAGTCATAGATGAAAAAACATTAGTGCCTGCTACACCCTATGCAGAGCCCAGTCCATCTACAATAGTGGTAGAAGGAGATTGGTATAATCCACATCCGCCACCAATGGAAGAATTAGTGACCTATGCTCCACCAGAGATAGCACCAATGTATTATGTAGCTAATCAAGGTGTCAGACCTCCCATGGGAAGACCCATGATGAAGCCAAGAACAGGAAACTGTCATAATTGTGGTGTTGATGATCATTGGAAAAATGAATGTCCAGAGCCTGACAAAAACCTCAAACCAATTGAAGCCTATTGCATACAATGTTTCAAAAAGGGAGGACACTTTCCGAAATATTGTCCTAAAAATCCTTTGAACAAGGGAAAGACTACGCGTAGTAAACGTAGTCCAAGTGATGCCTAGTAGCTCATCAGAGAGTGAACCAATTGTTCCAATCAAGGTAATCACTAGAGCCCAGTCAAAGAAAAAGAAACACCACTCCTCTCATGATTCGGAAAATACAAAAGTTTCTTCTCAAAGAATCAAAAGAAGCAGAACTAAAAGATATGAGATGAGAAAAAAAAACAACGGGTTGAAATCGAAGAGAAAGCAAAGAAGCTAGCTCATGACAAGTTGAAAGAAACTGGCAGTGAATTCAAGGAAACAATTGTGAAATCGGGAGGGTCCATTCTGGTTGATAAAATTTTTGAGCCTATTAATGCCGCCTTGGAAGCCTACCAAGTAGGACTTAAAGTAAGTCAAAACATGAAAAACAAATGGAAGAACTCTCCATCTCCAGACATGGAAGCAACTAAGCTAGAAGCTTATCAAAATTTGGTAAGAATCACGCAAGAAATACTGGAAAAACAAAAACCCAAGCTTGAAAGTATTGTAAAACCTAAAGAGCTTGTGGTAAAAGAAACAAAAGAAAAACCTAATGTGGTGGTAGAACCCCACCTTGAAACAAACGAACCAGAGCTTATAGTGCCTGACAACGAAGATGCCATAGACGGAATTCTATTCGTAGAGGAAGACTGACCAGGACAATTATGGAAAAAAGTAAGAGAGATCAATGATGGGAGCCTAACTTTAAAGTCAGCTCCCATAGAATAAGTCTCATTGGATAACCTACCTTCTGAAATAGACATGGATGTACAATCCTTATACGGGGATTGCGGATCGGAATCTTCAGGAATGTCGAAACCATTGATATTAAAAACATTACGTTCTTACTTGGGAGGTAACAAAGATGAATCCATCGTGTGCAAGACCACTAAAATAAAAAGAGCTAAACAGACCCTAAAAGTAGAAAACATCCATTCAATCATGTCTACACCCATCCAATGCACTCTTACCTTGGGAGAACTATTAAAACTTAGACCATACTTATGGAATGATTTATAGAAAACCCTAGAGAAGGTGGGGATAACGGGGTTAATCTTGAAGAATTTGGGAAAATTGAAAAATAAAATGGAAAACAAAGAGGTTCAATCAGTTCCTATAAACAAGGTCAGAGAATATTATCAAGGGGAAGAAGGGAACACCACCCTCCCAGTGAAATATAATGCCATTAAAACCATGGCGATACTGAATAGTGGAGCTGGCATACCCATAGCCACTAAAGCAGTATGGGAATCCTAGGGACAGCCAGCCATTAGATAAACTCGAATGAAATTGCAGTTGGCTGACGGATACATTGAGAGACCATTAGGGATGCTTGAAAAAGTGATAGTCAATTCCTATGGAATTGAATATCAACACACTTTTGCCATAGTGGACATTGGAAAAAAACTCAACTATGAAATCATATTGGGAATACCTTTCATGCGACAGGTGCAGCTTATCCAAGATTGGGGAAATAATTATCTGTACTTGAAGCAAGTGGGATCTATAACAAGAGTCAATCTAAAAGATCATACTTATAGGGATGTCTTGAAAACACCCCATCCAAGAGTTTGATTCAGTCTCTTCGGCTGAAACTAAACTCCCAACCTGGTTAAACAAAGACACTCCTATTTGGATGTGTGGAGCTTCTGAAAATGGAAGCTTAAGACGAGAAGAATGTATCCTAGAAAGGGACTACACGGACGAAGCCTACGTACCTGAACCCTTTCTAGAGCATTTATTTGAGCCCTTCGAGTGGACTCAAAATTTAGCAACAATGGATGTATGCGTGAATACGTCTATGCCTACTCAATTTTGCAACGAGGATGGCTACGACATAATTCCCATCCAAATGATTTCGATCCTCAACATTGAAAACAAAGATGAGGAACCCAAGGACTTGATGAAAGCTCAACAAGTCTTTTCAGACCTCTATTACGATGCAAATAATGAATTAGATGAACACTTAACTACCTCAGAAGATTCGGGGTCATAAAAAGAGCATACAAGAGCTAAGTTACTCTTAAAAGGAGGGGAGGAAAAGTTTTTTGACTTTCCTAACCAGAAATCAAGAAGACAAAAATGGTATAGACGAAAGACAGACACCAAAATTATGAAAACACAACCTATGCCATTTGTCTCCAGTAAAACACAATTCCTGATGCAGATAGATGCTAAGGATTGTATCAAGGACAAATTAACCGGCAGATATCCTTCAAACCAAAACTCAGAAATATCTCAAACATCGAGAAAAACAAGGAAGGGTACTCAAGAAAATTCACAGGATAAAAAACCACTCATGACCAGAGTTGAGCGGAAAAAGAAGTATCAAGAGTTGAAAAAAGCTCTAAAGGAGATATACACAACCAAAATGGAAACTGTGGAAGAGGATGGTAAGGATTTAATGCATGTTTCATCCCATTACAAAAAGTATACTCTCCAAGATCGGAAAATCATATTTGAACAACCTGTTAGGGAGCTCCGGAAATAGGGTGTCTTACGAACGGCTTGAAAACGCTAAAAGGATAGACTTGGCTGAACCACGAGAAGAGCCTAAACCTGCTTACATTGCAAATGACCTAACATAAGAAGAAGAAAAGATTTTTCTGAGCTTGTTAAAGGAATACAAAGATATCTTTTCTTGGTCTTACAAAGATCTCAAGGGTGTTGATCCAGAAATATGTCAACATACCATACCCATGAGAGATGATGCGAAACCAAGTAGACAGAGACCATACACATATAACAAAACATTTGCTAGTAAGATAAAAGAAGAGATTGAAAAACTAAAGGAAGCCGAATTCATTTAAAAAATTGAACACACAGATTGGGTGTCTCCAATTGTGGTAGTACCCAAGAAGAATGGAAAATTACAAGTGTGTGTTAATCTCAAAAAGGTGAATGCAGCTACCATTAGAGACAACTTTCCTTTTCCGACAACTGAGCATGTATTAGAATGAGTTGCAAGAAAATAAGCTTACAGCTTCTTTGATGGATTTTCAGGATACAATCAACTTTTGGTTGACCCCAAAGATCAGCATAGAGATGCTTTTGCAACAGAATGGGGTATATTTGCCTATCGGGTTATGCCATTTGGGTTAACTAATGCTCCAACCATGTTTCAACGGTTGATGAGCCATGCTTTCAAAGAATATCTTCGAAAATTCTTAGAAGTATATATGGATGATCTATGCGTACATTCATCGATCCGAGCTGATAATTTTGAACACCTCAAAAAGGTATTCGAAAAATGTAGACTTTATAGGATTTGCTTAAATCCTGAAAAATGCACATTCATGGGGAGACAAGGAAAAATTCTTGGACATATAGTGTCTAAAAATGGCATAGCTACTGATATTGAGAAAATTCATGTCATTGCAAATTTTCCTAGACCAACAACAGTCAAGGGAGTATAAGCCTTCATGGCACATTGTAGATATTACCAACAGTTCATCTATATGTACGCTATAATTACAAAACCCATGTATAGCTTGATTACGCACTTTGAATGGACTAAGGCATGTGAAGAATCCTTCATGAAGCTTAAGCAAGCTCTCACTTCAGCTCCAATATTGAAAGCACCAGATTGGGATAAAGTATTCCATGTACATGTAGATGCTTCTAATTTTGCTATCGGCTGTATACTCGCTCAACCAGGAGATGGGAAAATTGACTTTCCTATTTCTTATGCTAGCCGACAATTGAACATGGTAGAAAAGAATTACATGACCACCGAAAGGGAAGGACTAGGAATGATCTATGCTGTGAAAAATTATAGACATTACCTATTAGCCAACAAGTTTGTGTTCTTTGTGGACCACCAAGCTTTGTTGTATTTGGTCAACAAGCCATGCAGGACAGGGAGAATAGTGAGATGGTTCATCATTCTTCTAGAATTTGATTTTCACTGTGGTTGTAAAAAAATGCATTACTCATCAACGAGCAGATCATTTGTCAAGGATTGTTTCAGGGGAATCGTCTAAAGGGGTATATGATAATCTACCAGATGCCTATTTGTTCTCCATGAAAATAATACGTAGATGATCGGAAAACATTGTGTCATTAATGACAATAGCTCCAGTGGATTCACAAACACCACTTCCTATCACAATCGGATTAATTAAGCAATTGGCTATGTATCAATTACTAGCAGGAAGGCTATACAAAAGAAATCGGGACGGGATATT
This sequence comes from Adiantum capillus-veneris, assembly GCF_014529385.1. Lineage (NCBI taxonomy): Eukaryota > Viridiplantae > Streptophyta > Polypodiopsida > Polypodiales > Pteridaceae > Adiantum > Adiantum capillus-veneris. The sequence goes on from NC_140931.1 coordinate 120,830,519, forward strand.
TCTCTTATGCATTAGTCCTAAAGAAAAACAACAATATCTAAGTCAAGCACATGTTACCATAGTAGGACTTCACTTTGCGGAAGACCAAACTATGCAACGAATCATGAGACTTGGATATTTTGGCTGACTATGAGGAGAGATGTTAGATCTTTTGTAAAGGATTTCCCTCAATGTCAAAAACAAACACCCATACCTCATGTAGCATTGTTTCAAATGTCACCTATTCCTAAGTGGAGTAATTATCTGGATGCTTACTTATCGAGCCGAACATTTCCAGAGGATATGATTCAACACCGTCAGAGAGAAATTGAAGTGGAAGCAAGAGACTATGCTCTCATTGGAAACCAATTGTATCGGAGAGGCAAAGATCAACATTTGTGTCTTTGTGCAAATCAAAACGAGTATATTCCGATTATTGAACAAGCACTTACTGGATTAGCTGGAGGTCACTTTTCTAGTGAGACCACCCGCAAGAGCAATCTTGATGGCAGGCATATGGTGGTCAGTCCTTTTTTTCGATGCCAAAGAATATGTTCGAAGGTGTGATGATTGTCAACTAGAAAAAATACCAACACGAGTAGATAGCATGCCCTTAAGACCAATGATGGGGGCTAGAGCTTTCGCAAAATGGGATATAGATTTTGTTGGACCAATACAACCACCTACTTATAGAACCCAAGCTCAATATATCATTGTAGCCACGAACTATTTGACTAAGTGGGCCGAGGCTAAAGCAACTCAAAGAATGATGCCAGAACCACTGCTACATTTCTATATGAGTGTGTATTCACGAGGTATGGACTACCAATAGAGATTTTCAGTGATTGGGGAACTCATTTCCTCAATGAGGTAATAGATTATTTGCACGAGTTTATGGTCATCCATAACAAATCAGCTCCCTATCACCCACAAGCAAACGGACAAGCTGAGCATATGAATAAAATTCTTCGCTCGGTACTGACTAAAGTGGTTAGTTCAAGAAGGACAAACTGGGAAATGAATCTCCATGTTGCTCTATGGGCTTATCGAGTTTCATTCAAACACTACAAGAGGTTGTGTGCTCTTGTGATGCTGTTAGCGACGGAAATACACTGGGTTTTTATAACCCCCGGCGTCGATAAAACCGTTGCTAATAGCGTCGCTATGAGAGCGTCGCTATATGCGTCGCTCTAGGCATCGCTATAAGCGTCGCTATATAGAGACGCTCATAGCGACGGTTATAGCGACGTTTACACATAAGTCTATAGTGACGCTCATGGCGACGTTACAGAGCCATAAATAGCGACGGTTATAGCGACGCCCGAGAGAAATTTTTTTTGGTGACAGGGCATTCAATGCCCTGCCACCCATCAACCATATTGTACTTGATTCACTTTTTAAAAAAAGTGCAAGGGTAGATAATAGACCCAAAATAGTCACCCACAAGACGCATTGTTTGCAAAATTGACAAGCGTAAAATTGACAATTGTACACATCATAGGCAAAATGAATTGATTGGCAAATGTAATAATGACAATTGTACAACATCATAGGCATAAAGAATTGATTGGCAAAATGAACTGCGGTGACAAATGTAATAATATACATGGTTCAAAAAGACGTATAAAATCCGTCTCATGATACATAAGCTATGAGAAACCCTAAACTAATGCTATCTAGCTACGGCTAAACTGACGTCGTCTAGTCAGACGTCTCATCGCGTCCAAGCGGCGTATCTGTCGGATTCTGCAAAAAAAGACAATAAGACAGCTTTCAGTAAGTATAAACATATAACGACATTTATAAAACAATACAAAAAATAGAAAAGAGTAAACCCTAATACTAACCATGCCGCCGCGAGAACTGAGAATGTCCATCAGGGCGTTTAAGCCCTTCCTGCCTGCGTACTCGCGCTCGTACGGTGTGGGATCATATCGTGTCATCGACCACTGTCAAAACATACAAAGATTTCATTATGTTAGAATTAAAAAACTCATAAACCCTAAACTATCGAACATAAAGAGCAATGCGAAAACACTTACAAAATCGGCCTCAAATGATGCCCATCCACCGCTCCGCAAGTGGTGCGAGCTCTCTGCCTCTACTCGCGCTCTGGCTGCATCCTTTTGTTGCTTCCACTTGTCGGGATTCTTGCGCGCTGCTTTCTTCGCATTCTTCCAATCTTCTTTGGCCAGCCAATCTGGCCTGTTCCACCCATGCTTGATTGCTTTCCTTTTCCAGACCATCTCCAAAAATTGCCTGACTTTCCAAATGGGCGGTGGTTAGATGCGACACTCTCAGACGCAAAGAAGAGTGAAGTGTTGATTACTGAAGAGAAAGAGGAGATGTCAAGGGGTTGCGATTGGCATGTACATTTCACAACTTCCTTTTTGAGCTCCATATGAAAATTATTTTGCTTTAATAACTTTTAGTCTGTTTCAATTTTGTGGCTGCAATATCACAAATATGGAGCTTTGTGGCTGCATGGGAAGCACTTTAGAGTGCAATGGATCGACGAACAAAGGGTCACTTTCGACAGTGGTGTTAGGGCAAGCTTCGTCCAAGAAAGTAGGATTAGTGCCAGGGATGAGAATACAGAGACTAGCCAGCTTGAATACTTTGGCTACATCCAAGACATCTTGAAGATCAGCTTTAGAAAGTTTGATATGTTTATCTTTGATGTCAAGTAGTTCAAAGTTATTACCAACGTCCCTAATGCAACTGTGCGCAAAGACAAGAGTGGATTGATTCAAGTGAACTCTAGGCGGGTGTGGATAGATGCATGGGATACATTTGTACTTCCGCATCATTGTGAACAAGTTGTGTTCATACATGATCCACTATGGACAGGAAATGATGAGAATGATCTGTCTAAACCCTGTTGGCTCTATGTCGTTCAAGTTGCTCCATGTAGCAAGCAAGTGTGTGAAGGATTGGATGTTGAGCTCGAAGAGGTGATTCATGAACAAAGTGTAGGACCGACTCCAACTTTAAGTTTAGATTTTGAGGTGGATGTCAACATTGAGCAAGTGTCTGAACCTAGAGATGAGGTGTCAAACAGTGAAGCTGATGCGGAGAGTGACGAAGAAGTAGAGTTCGATGACGAAGATGCAGAAGTATAGATTGAGATAGATATCTTTGGTGCATGAGATCTCATAGAGGATAAGAGATTAACTAATTACTTTTGCTAGGAAACATGATGAGCCATACTCTCCTAGTTTTAATTTTCCAGTCACTCCGGCCGGCATGTCACCCGAGCAGATGGGCTCGTTTTTGTCTCAGTTCACACCAGAGCAGATTGCAATGGCACAACACCTTTGGGGTGCAGGTACCTCTAGACCTACTATGGCCGACCCTATGCCCGACACTAGTGTGGTCCCTACACCGAGCGGCCCCACACTTCAGTTTAGTGTGCCCCCTACGCCTAGGACTCATGTGCCCTCTACACCAATGGGTGGTTCATCCTTGAGACGATGTAGCCATCGTTTCGGAGGTGGTGGTTGTTGTGGTAGCGATTCTATCGATGTGTCCATACCACCGAGAGAGCGTCCACCACTCTCTTTGGTAGATAGTTCACCGATAGGCACACCACGTATACCTTGGGGATCACACGAGCATGATCCTAGCAAGGTGTACAGGAGCAAGGATGGGGCTATTGTGGCAGATAGGATCTAAAAGGAAATGCAACAGACGATTTGACAGTTGTGTAAGATTCAGTTTGGTCACTCTGTGATGGAGACTTGGGAAAACCTCAATGCTGAGAGAAAGAATTACATCGTCGACGCCATTCAGAGAGAGTACATGCCGGTAGAGGGGTACAATGCGGTCTTGAACGCCTGGATTTTGAGCATGGCGAGGTCCACAATGTCACACCGTCGGTCAGAGGCCAAAGACAGGTACAATGAAGGCAGTCCCAAGACAGCATGGTTGGACGCAGAGGAGTGGATGGGAATTGCACGAGAGACACAAGACAATCCCAATAGATTTCAGCAGCAAAGAGATGCAGCCAGAGCACGTTTGGAGTCTATTGGAGCGTCACATCTTGGAAGTGGAGGCTACGATACGCTTCGACATGATTTTGTAAGTATTATACGTATGCTTTAGATTATTGATAATATATATGTTATTTGAAGATTTATCTAATGATTAAACCATAATTTTGCAGGAAGTTTCCGTGAAGCGCCTTCCGACACGCGGAGAGGAGAAATATGGGTACAAGCATGGACTTGTGGCCCTTTTGACTGAGCTGTAGGAGGAGGGAGAGGACGGCGATTGGGAGGCATTACCATGAGGGTCTTCTCACTCACTGATTGTTTTCATATGTACAATTTTGTAGTGCTTATGTTTATGGCTTATGGTTATGTTTATGGTATGGCACAGATGTTATGGTTAAGGTTTGACAGCCAACTTAAGATTATGGTTTTGCTATGATGGTATGATAATCATTTGACGGTTATGGTTATGGTTTTGGTTTTGGTTATGGTTATGTTTATGGTTTTGCTATGGTTATGGTTTTGTTAAGGTTATGGTTGTGAAAGGTTATGGTTATGGTTTTGGTTCAGGTGATGGTTATGGTTTTGCTATGATGGTATAGCAATCGTGTGATGGTTATGGTTATGGTATGACAAGCAAGTTATGGTAATGGTTATGGTATGGCAAATAGGTTATGTTTATGGTTTTACAGTTTTTGACTCATGTTTTAATTATGTTAGCAAGTTATGTCATTCTTACAATTTTGCTAATTGCCATACACTCGCTCTTTAGCGTCAGCTTGTGGGTGGAGTGTGGTTGCTTGTGCACTCTTTCTTTGGACAGAGAGGGCTGTTTTCTTTTGCTGCAGTACATGCAACATTAGTTCCCAACCCTCTTTGCCCAAAAAAAAATTGCAAGTTTTTTTCGTCGTCACAGGTAACGGTATGAGTGTCAGTAGAGCCAACGGTATGAGCGCCAAAATTTAATTTTTAAATTTTGATGCATATTACATTGCGTATTCCAACGCCTATTCCAAAGTCTATTCCGACGCCAGCTATACCGATAGTCATAACGACGCTACGATACTGGCGTCTTTTACGAGGCTTATTTCAGCTTTTTAGTTTAAAAATTGGTGCTTTTTCGTCGATACCTGCGCCGATTTCTATGCGATGTCTTGTAGTGAATGACCATTCAGTAGGGGTCAAGGGGGTCCCCAGTAGAAAAGTTAGGTTTTTGGCAAATGCTAGAATTCTGACCTGACTCCACAGATGGCTTGCTAATGAGGCCCATATACAATGTATATGATTGGTTTGGTGAAACCATCAAGAAAGGCCCTCGAAAAGCAGAAAACGGCTTGAAGGTTACAAAGCATCAAATTCAATATATGAGGCCAAACTGACTCCAAATGAACCATAATTGGACAGGTTGCTTCATGACTATGTTGCGGACAAGTCCAAAGCCTCAAAGTTGACCGACCAACCCAACAAGAAGTGTAGTCATAAAAAGCGGTGATTTCAGAGTCGACAGAGCACAAAGTGATGCCGGCATGACCAAACTTGACCAAATTCAATTTAGTACTTGTATTAGGTGTATTGAGCATGTCTAGGTCAAAATTTGTAGGTTTTATAAAGTTTTTGTCACTACTATAAATAATCATGATTATTTTCTTTTGCATCAGTTTTGCTTGGAAATTGTCAAATCATCTCACCTATCATGTGTACACACCTATTACATGCCAAAAATCAAGTATGAGCCAAAATGATCACCCATTACTTGTAAAATTTCCAAAAAGCGCAAAGAAGTCTTTGCAAGCCAAAATTTAGGTTATGGAGAACATTTCTTGATGCAAATCACTTCATATCTCATACCCAAGGTCTATACAATGTCTACAACCAATTAGTATCAAAAGATGTCAATTTTGGAAGAAAAGTTAATAATCGCAATTATTTACTTTTTGGTCAAAATTGGGGAATTTTGATATTTTGCCATCATACATCCAAAGTACATGATGTGTTGAGCCCACTAGCCAAGTTTGAACCAATTTGGAGCACAAAATCTCAAATTTCCTATATATCTATTGTTTCAGAGACCTAAAGCCAAAATTTGGTACCATTTCCACCCTTGCATCCAAATGAGCCCATATTTCACTCAGAGCATGTATTTGGTATATACTTCAAGCCTATAAAGTCAAGTTTGCAAAAAGTTGAAAATTTTCCTCAGCTGTAAATAATCACGATTATTTACTTTGGTTGCAATTTTTTGTTTTGACCATACAGTTTTGTTCCTTGCATGCTTTTATGCATCTTTGTTTGTTCAAAAAATTGATTTGAAGCATTTCAGCCTAAAGGACATTTCAGAGAAAATTCCGACAAATCTGCTAACTCTGCACTCTATTCACTGAACAGGAGCCATGCAAGCAGCGGAGAGGGCCAAGAAGAAGCTAAACCAAAAAGAGAAACTACAAGAACTATCCACTTATCAGCTAGACCCTGAGTCAGTCAAAGTAGCAAAGGCATCATACCTCTCTAGAGAACAGTTGGAAGAGCATCGCACTACAGTGTTCGCTGGCAGATTCAAGAGTGAAGAAGGGCATCAAGTGGAGTTGCAACTCCTACCCAAAGAAGTCTATGATGTAGCTACCAAGCCAAAAACCAAAGAAGCTAATCGCAGGCTAGGACTCAGGGATTTCTACGAACAAGAGCCTTGCGGAGTGGATTTTTAGAAGGCTTATGAGCTTTTATCCACCATCAAAGAAGACGGAACCCCACAGATATCTGACACCCAAGGAAACAAAGTAAAGGTAGTTATCACTAAGGAGATAGTGGTAGAGGCACTTAAAGTGCCCACGGAAGGAATGACTATGCGAGCTAGAGACAGAAAAATCATAGGAACATTTACCAAGGAGACAACAGCTGCTACATTCGCAAACTTAATTCACAAACAAGTGGAATAACCAACCCGTCTGTACCACGAGCACTTTCATTTTATGGCAAAAAGGCCACCAAGGTACACTACACCAAAACACGCAGTGGCCACCACATTCACTCAGGTTCTCAAGTAGACAACAAGACAACCAGTGGACCACGTGCAGTATGTATTGACAACCTTGAAGGGCACCAAGAAGGAGGGAAAAATCACGTACTTGGGTGCGCCAGAGGTCTTGACTAGAATAGCATATCATGCCATCAGCATGGCCAACAACCTACCGCCTACCCCTGATCACTACCCCTGATCAGAACACATGGACATTGGCAGCACAACCCTCTCCTAGAGCTACAAGGTCAGATAAAAGATCACATAGATCTGATGATGAGTCAACTGATAGCTCGCCGGAACGGCACAACAGCGAGAGCTTTGACAACAAAGAAAAGAGAGCTCAAAGAGAAGAGATGAAAAGGAAAGCTATGGCCGCACACCAAGAAGGTCCAGCTCAAAAATAAACACTATTTGAAAGAGAGAAACATGCATACCAGTGCAGTAGGCAAGCACAAGGGAAGGACCCAAAAAAATTCTACCTACCGGACTTAAAGGCCCTTGAACGAAGCATCATACAAGAAAAGAGGCGGATGATCCAATATAGCGTTTAGAAAGAATGTACCAAGAGGCTAAATCTCTAAAGCTGAAAGAGGTAGAGGAAGCTGCTAAGAAAGCCAAGGAGGCGGAAGACCAAAGGCAAGCCGAGAAAACGGCTGGACAAGAAAAAAGTTATGGATCTCCCCGACCCACCTCACCGCCTACAGAACAACAAGACCATCCCATGCCTAGCCCGCCACCATCACCTACAAGCAAAGACACCAATGAAGTGGAGCCTGAAAAAGAGAAAGATTCTAAGTCCATCCAACAAACAAAATCTGCACAAGAGACTGACCACCCCGACGGACAACAAGAAAAAGAAGTTGAGTGGGAACCGAAGAAGGCAGCAGAAGATACTCAAAAGCCAGAAGAGGAAAATGCAAGTGGATCTAAACAAGAAACAAATAAAGAAGAAAATGCAGGAAAAGAGTCTACCACTGCACATGAGACAGAACCTGAGCCAGAGAAGGAATAAAGGCCGGCACCTGCTACAGAGACATCAAGGTCGGAACCCACACCCTCTACTTATACTCAACCAAAAACTACCAAGGCATCAAAGCCTCAAGATGGCCAAGAAGAAGACCGACCATCTACCTCCAACAAGAACCACCAGCAGTTACGATGCAGCAAGAAGCACATGAGCCTGCAGGCACATCTTAGCTGGCACGACAGGAGGAGTGGCAGTCCAATGACAAGATAATAGTCCAAGTCAATGAATATGTACGTCAGATGCAAGAAATGACGTAGAGACTCCGTTCAACAACTTTAAACCGCAACACAAAGGCCAAGGAACTTGAAATGGTAATCAATGCTCTCCAAGGAGAGTTAGAAGACAGGATGACAGTCATCACTGATCTCCAAAGGCAGGTGCAAGAGCTGAAGGCAGAAGCAAAACAGCATCAGTTAGCCAAAGATATACAGCAAAAAGAAATGGAGGAGTTAGGTGATCTACTCACCAAACTAACTGATGCTTGCAAAGCAAAACACGAGCAACTGATAGAAGTTACGAATGAACTTCTTACGACATCTCTGTCATTTCAAAAAATTCAGGTACAATTAGATGTTGCCAATGCTTCTCTGTAGTATTCGGAGTAGAGGATCAATGATCAGGTCGTTTTCTTATGACAAATCAGAGAAAATCCAGTTGTGGCCTCGATAAAAGGAATTAACAAAGTGTATAAGGCACTAGAGAAGAAAAACTTGAATTGGAATTAAAGCTAGAACAATAACAGCGAAGAGACCTGGCACTCATGCAGGTCAAAAGAGAGGAGGAGCTTCTAAAGGAGATAGCATAACTAAAGCGGATTAATCAACTCCTCAGAGATGGGAAACCAGACACACAAGAAGAGGCAGGCACTTTAGAGCCGCCACAGATGGACATACCCTCGGTCTTGTTTGTTGAGTTTGAGACACAGTCCACAACAGAGCCGAGTGGTGATGAAGATTTTTAGACAAACATAACGGATGAAGACACAGTGTACATGGTCCAGCTGTCAAAAGTTGAAGAAGATGCACTGAAAGAGAAGATCACCCTAGAGGTAGATGAGTAGTGGAAAGCTGCTATGGAATGGGAGTTGAGAGTTTTACACTCTGTCAACGTGACTCAACTCACTCCCAATCAAATCAATGCTCAATGGCACGAACAATCCGTGCCGTACCTTCTCATCAAAGTGGAACTATTACAAGTGAAAGAAAGGTTGTAAAATAGGGAGACATAACTGCTACATACTTGGTATTGATCTATATATGGGTGGTTTGACTTGGCTTGGCAGAGCAGTCTATGAGTTGGTTGATTGGTAAAAAACCATGGTGTGCGATGTCATTGGTAACACCACTAAAGGGTATTGGTGTTGAGATGTCGAGCTCTACACCTTGAGCTGGCATCCACTACGGGTCTTGGCCGCTTACGGCATTTACTCACTGGCGCGTTAGGTGACCGACACGGAGGATCTCTGCCAGTGATTCTACAGCTGGACTACACTTATAGTGCCAGCCTAGTACGCTTCTAGCGAGTTCACACTTAGTGATCGCATGTACATATGTGCTACTTTTCAGCTTTAGCACTTAGTCATTTTGTACTCTCTTTTCTGTGAAGAAGAAGAAGAAGCTTTCCATCTATGTGTGCTTTGTGCTTGTCTTGTGTAGCTCTCTTGCATCCTCATTCTTTACATGGTATCAGAGCCTGGTGCAGGCAAGAGAGGCTAAGAGAGCAAGAGCATCACAATCCCTTCGTTCGCAATCCACGACCAGATGCAAAAATTTTAGGGGTTTTTCGCACAAGTTTCTGAACAGGTCTCCAAAGTGCAGTATACAGAGATTTACTGTACAAGTACAGTGGTTGTATGTACGCTTGATTGTGGACACTCGTTGAGTGTAGAAAGCGTTACAGGTACCACGATAGCAGGTTCAACAGATTTGCAGGTTTTTGCAGATTGCAGCTATTTTGTCTTAGTGCTTCAAGATGTCTGACGGTTTCAGTCAGATTGTTACTGAGAAGCTTGAGAAAAATAACTACCCTGCATGGAAGTTCAGAATAACAAATTTCCTAAAAGAAAAAGGTTATGGGGACTATGTAGAAGGAGACAATGAAAAGGAACCAGAGATTCCCGAGGCAAATGCTACAGCTGAACAAAGGAAAGCTTTGAGAGACTGGCAACAAGGCCAGAGCAAAGTGATGTATTGGCTTTCTATGAGCATCACATATGGCATGATGGGCTATCTACAGGATGCTGAAACCCCCGCCATTGCATGGAGAAACTTAGGCAGAGTGTTCGAGGTGAACACCAAGGCCAAGAAGCTTCAACTAAAGTCGGAGCTAAATCAGGTTAAGAGGAACAACCTCTCAATCAATGATTATGCCTTGAAGATCAAGAGTATCATTGAGGCTCTTGGATCTATTAAAGTCTCAGTGGAAGACGATGACATTGTCCATGCATGCTTGGATGGTCTAGGAGATGAGTATGTACATTTTAGGTCTTCCATGAATACAAGAGACGCCATCCCCGTGTTCCAAGATTTGATTTCTATGCTTATTCTTGAGGAGAAGAACCTTGACACATCTTCTTCTCATGGTAGAAATAATTCTGAGCAGGCCTTCTATTCTAACTCCAACAGAGGTAGAGGTAGAGGTCGTGGTCGAGGCCCAAGGGGTTGCAGGGGCCAATTTCTGGAAGGTCAATCAAATCAAAACAATACAGGTGGCAGGGGAAACCAGTCTCAAGGCAGGGGGAGTCAAAGAGGTCGTGGTGCAGGATCAAGCAGGCAGCAACATACTCCAGATAGCAGAGAATGTTGGACTTGTGGTGAAAGAGGTCACATGTCACGTGACTGTCCAAAGGGAAAAGCAAGTGGAAAGAGAGAACAAGGCAACTATGCATCTACTAGCAGAGATGCAGATGACAGCAAAAACGAGCGCATGTTTGTTATGCAGCATGTAATGAATACAATGACTGCAGAGAATTCCACCCAAGATGATGTTTGGTATGTGGATTCAGGTGCCTCTAATCACATGACGTCTCATGGAGAGTGGTTTAGAGATATGCGCAAACCAGATGTGTCAGGCTATGTGCAGACAGGAGATGACACAACTCACCCCATTGCTCATGTAGGGGACATACCTCTAAATACGAAGAGTGGGAAATCAAAGTACTTAGCAGATGTACTTCATGTCCCAAACATTACAAAGAATCTTGTTTCTGTTGGACAAATGGTTGAGCAGGGTTTGCAGGTTCGCTTCAATCCAAATGGCTGTTATGTAGAAGATTTCCAGAATGGCTGTAAGCTGATCACAGAGGGCAAATGTGTGGGCAGAATGTTTACGCTGAATGTAGACATGCCTGAGGTAAAAGCTGCATTATTTGCACAGGGCACAGGTGTTGTGGCTGATGTTGACATTTGGCACAAACGCATTGGCCATGTCAATGAGCAGAGATTGCGCAGCATGCAATCAAAACAGATTGTAAAAGGTTTGCCCAAATTCAAGGTGGATGGTATGCATAAAGTGTGTGCAGCATGCCAGTTTGGAAAACAGTCAAAGGGCTCATTTCCACATGAGCGCAATGTATGTAAAAAGCCACTTGAGGTGGTGCACACAGATGTTTGAGGTCCAACCGATACTGCAAGTATACATGGTTGCAGGTATTATGTCTCTTTCATTGATGACCATACAAGGAAAGTATGGGTCTACTTCATGCGTAACAAAAGTGAAGTGTTTAGTCACTTTCAAGACTTCAAAGTCATGATTGAGAAGGAGACAGATATGCAAATCAAGACATTGAGGTTAGATGGAGGGGGAGAGTACTTCTCCAATGATTTTTCAGATTTTCTGCGAATGCATGGTATACACAGGCAGTTTACATGCAGATATACTCCACAACAGAATGGGGTCGCAGAAAGGAAAAACAGGCACATTGCAGAGGTTGCACGTGCATTGATGAATGAGAAGAACATGCCTCATCATTTCTGGGCTGAAGCCATAAATACAGTTGTGTATATTATGAACAGGACACCTACAGCTGCGGTGCATGATGTAACACCTGAGGAAAAGTTTACAGGTACAAAGCCTGATTTGGCACACTTGAAAGTGTTTGGCTACATAGCTTACGTGCATGTACCAGATGAGTTGCGTAGGAAATTGGATCCTAAAATAGAGAAATGTATTCTTGTGGGATATTCCCTTGAACAAAAGGGGTACAGGTGCTACAATCCTACTACACGAGAATTACGAGTGAGCAGAGATGTAGTCTTTGATGAGACGAGCAGCTGGTACAGTAATGCACATGGCACTATTGGGGCTGATGTAAAAGATGATGTGGTTGTACAAAATGTGAGGCCACAGTCACAGGTTTTGAGTGGACCACAAGAGTCCTCTTCTCGTGGCTCTGTTGAGAAACCATGGAATGGTAGACTACGTACGCAGGTTACTCCACCAACAGGTATAGGGAATGTATCACGAAAAGGAAAGGAAAAGGTTGATGAACCTTCCTTTATGGCTGATGCATCATCAGGTTTTTCACATGTAGAGATGGATTTAGATGGTTCTGAACAAAGTCTTGATGAGGAATTTGGAATTCTGGCTATCAGGACACCTGGTGTAAGGAAAGTACAAGAAGATGCTAGAGGGCAAAGGAGTGACCCAGGATCGCGCAGATCTAATAGAGTCAGAAATCCACTTCAGAAATTGACTTATGATGGGTATCTAGCGCATCACCAAGCCTACATGGCTAAGGTGATATAGGATGTGGAGCCCACATGTTTTGAGGATGCAGTTGGAAATGTGCATTGGGATGATGCAATGAATGAAGAGATGGCTGCATTGGAAGCAAACGACACATGGGAGTTGGTGCCATTGCCAAGTGGCAAGAAAGATATTGGCTGTAAATGGGTGTATAAAACCAAGCATAAGGCTAATGGTAACATTGAGCGTCACAAGGCAAGGCTGGTCGCAAAGGGTTATGCACAGACGTATGGCATAGACTATGAGGAGACCTTTGCTCCAGTGGCAAAGATGACGATTGTGAGAGCTGTCATAGCAGTGGCTGCATCTAGAGGATGGATTATGCATTAAATGGATGTAAAGAATTCCTTCTTGAATGGTGAGTTTCAAGAGGAAGTGTATATGGATCAGCCACCTGGTTATGTCGATCCAGGTTACCCATATTATGTATGCAGACTTCTCAAAGCTTTGTATGGTTTGAAGCAGGGCTCTAGAGCATGGTATGACAGGATTACCAAGTATCTTGTTAGTATTGGTTTTAGGAGAGCTCATGTTGATCATTCACTCTATGTACGTGAGAGTGATGTGGGGATTGTGGTCATTACCATATATGTAGATGACCTTATTATTGTGGGTGACAATGCTATGGAGATTGACCATGTGAAGGGTCTTCTCAAACAAGAGTTTGAAATGAAATATTTGGGCGAGTTGCGCTACTTTCTTGGCATTGAGGTGATCAGGACTCCAGAGGGTGTATGGCTGTCATAGAGACAATATGCTTTGGACATGTTGTCAAAGTATGGTATGGATGATTGTAAGCCAATTTCTATTCCCTTGGATGTGAAGGCAAAGCTGAGTGCAGAGAAGGGTGATGTTGTTGAGGATGCCAATATGTACAGGAAGATTGTGGGTAGTCTAATCTACTTGACTATCACGAGGCCAGACTTGAGCTACACAGTAGGCTTGGAGAGTCAGTTCATGCAGCTTCTGAGGAAGCCACATTTGGATGGAGTACGACGCACACTTAGGTATGTGAAAGGGACTCTTGACTATGCATTGTTCTATGTAGAAGATGCACCATTAGCATTGTATGGGTATACAGATGCAGATTGGGCAGGTAGCATTGTTGATAGGAGATCTACGAGTGGCTTCATGTTCTCTTTTGGGAGTGCTGCTGTTACTTGGAGCAGCAAAAAGCAGCCTACGGTTGCTTTATCGAGCACAGAGGCCGAGTACAGAGGTGCAGCAGTTGCGGCATGTGAGGTAGCTTGGCTACGCACATTACTTGAGGACTTGGGAGTGCAGGTGGACCAGCAGATTGTCATTCATTGTGACAACCTCAGCAGCATGCAGTTGGCTAGGAACCCAGTGTTCCATGCCAGGACCAAACACATAGAGGTCCATTACCACTACGTTCGAGAGCGAGTGTTGGCGGGCGACATCGACTTCGTCTACGTCAGCACAGAGGAGCAGATAGCGGATATCTTTACCAAGGCCCTCGGAGCTGAGAAGCTTTGACATTTCCGGTCTATGCTTGGACTCTGCGACATGCAGAGCTCGAGGGGGAGTGTTGAGATGTCGAGCTCTACACCTTGAGCTGGTATCCACTACGGTCCTTGGCCGCTTACGGCATTTACTCACTGGCGCGTTAGGTGACCGACACAGAGGATCTCTGCCAGTGATTCTACAGCTGGACTACACTTATAGTGCTAGCCTAGTACGCTTCTAGCGAGTTCACACTTAGTGACCTCATGTACATATGTGCTAATTTTCAGCTTTAGCACTTAGTCATTTTGTACTCTCTTTTCTTTGAAGAAGAAGAAGAAGCTTTCCATCTCTATGTGCTTTGTGCTTGTCTTGTGTAGCTCTCTTGCATCCTCATTCTTTACAATTGGTAAAGTGCTATAGCCTCGTTTTTTACTGGCTATGCATAGCATTATATGGTTAATGATTAGCTCTTTGGTCCTAACTTAATGATTTTCTGGCTTCTAGAGCAGATTAAGTTGTACCTTAATGACGATGTGAGCGGGATGAAAACACACACAGCGGCTCTATAACGACCCGACACACACTCTTGGAATGATACACACACACGCTATGGGGCACCACTCGGCTTACACAACACACCTGGCCGAGACAGGGAACACACCTCTGGAGTGAGAGGAGAGAGACTATCCACTTGCCCACTCCACACAGAGACACACACACACACACACACACAAAAACTCAGCTCAAAAGAGGAGAACTTCTGATGTTTAGATACAAATGAGCTTGGGCCAACACCAATGGGGCAAACAGCTCACACAATATGGGTAAAAGATACCAGATACAATCACAAATTGGAGAAGAAGCTTCACTCACCGGAGAAGATTACACAGAAAAATAGCAGAAAAAGAGTGAGGAATTTGGAAAAATGGACAGCGCCATCGCGTCCAGAACGGCCTAAAACCTCAGTCTACAATGTCAAAGTGCTCAAATCCGACATCGGATGAGCAGTTTACGGCCAAAACAGGCTCCAAAATGAGCAAAAACACAGCTGCGGCTGTTCCTCCTCTCTTCTCCACGTTTTTTCTGGTCTTCTCTCTCTTTTTTCAGTTCTCACACTTAGCTTTATTACTTGGGCACCCTTGGCCTTTTAGATGACCTCAAACGGACCCCGAAGAGGCGAAAAACTGACCTCGCAGTGCATAGTTGTCACCTTTTTGCATCATCCGCACACCTGGCACTCGACTTTTTCAATAATGCATCTCGCCACCACGTGAAGTGGACCCAAAAAGTGGTCTTCATGATGACCTCTCTGCATAAGTATCACAAGAAAACACCCACGTCGTGTCCATACTTCTCCGCGTGCAAGTATTGACCCCGTTCGCCCTCCTGACGCCACTAGATGCCATCTGACGCACCTGCTGACCTCACGTCGTCGGCCCGCGGATAGGTTCCTCGAGAAGTTTTACACGCTACCAACTCCTCATTATTGTAGAAAAAACACACTGGTACTGGTAATAGTGAAAATCGATGAACTATGTACATGTTGTCCTACCTGTACACATGTGGGCCCCACGTAACCACCTGGCTCTGGAAAATGGGCAATTCTTTATTTGATGCACCATGCATGTATATGTACATATGCGCAATACCTTGCTCCAAAAATTTCCTGACAACGATAACCCTAAAAATACCTTGGAAATTAGAACCCAACATTTCTTGGCTAGAAAAGACAAATATTGTATTACTTACTACAAAAATTAGTCTTAACCTCACTAAATTTTTTGATATACTGCAAACCCTTGCTCTCTCGCAGGGATTGGAATTGACCTCTGAACCCCTCTCTGTGGCAACTTCTCCTATCCTCAGATGTATTAACAGATTGGATGCATCCCCACTAATATTTGATTCGGTGCTTACCTCAAATTAAAAAATGTATATCTTACATATGTTATCTTTTAATGCTGGGTCAAAGTTTTGGCTACCCTAGACAAGGATTCCAAGAAAGGTGTGAATTTGATTTCCCAATACATAGCACAACTTCCCATTCTCTCTTTACAATACCAACAGGAGCTTGCTCTATTCTCTTATGCAGGGGAAGATCCATCTAACTTTTTGAAGAAACTATGAGGCCTCAATCCATCTTTCATTAGTACCCCTGGTACCCCTTGTATCCCTCAAACTGGTGGCATCTTTTGTAGGGACAGTGAAACACTTGAAGCTGTCAAGGAATTCCAGAGTAATCTTTGCTCCCTCAATGACTCTAACCTCTTAGAAATGGTACCAAAAATCTCTAAAGCTTTTCCTTTCCTACCTATTAGGCAGATTGAAATTGAATCTTTTGCGGTAGACCATCAGCTTTGGGTCTTACCTAACAAAGTGTTTTTAGCACCAATTCTAAGTGAAACCTGGGTTTACCTTGCTAATCTCCCCACCTCTACTATAGAAGACTACAGACTTAAGATCGTGAAAGGAGGACAGTTCCTCAACAAAGGAGAACTCATAAAGGCCCCCTTCAACCTCAATCTCATTGACCATTCCAAATGCCCCTCCAATACTAGCCTCTACATCCGTACAAAGGGTAACATGGTGTTTGCCAAAAGCAATCCAAATTTCTACACAAAATCTATTTGGAATGTTTTTTCGACCATATGTTAAATGTGCTAGTAAATTTCTTGACCCTAAAGCCTTTTGCAAATCCAGCATCATGTGGTTTGATCATGCCATTTGGTTTATTATCAACCATCTTGACCTACTTTTCCCTGAAAAACCCATGGGCTTTCACCTCTCCCTTATTTGCTCTTAGCTAGGCGGCCCAGAGCAAATAAGGGAGAGGTGAAAGTCCAAGGGTTTTTCAGGGAAAAGTAGGTGGTTGGGCGGCCAAGCAAAGCAAATAATGATTGCTCAGATTGCCTTTAACATCTTTCGTGGACTAATGCTAGATTTCTTGCAGGATTTTAAATCTGATGAACTTGGAATCTATCTAACCACTTATGCTAACTACAAAGGAGTAAAGATCATCACTAGCCTACTCAAAACTTACATTGATGAAGACGATTCCCCTTCTCTGAAAAGACCCAATTCTCTTGCTCCTCCCAACTCTTTTACGTCTTTTTTGACACCTAGTTCTTCCTCTAATAGAGGGAAATCACGTAGCTACACTAGGGGAAGAGGCAGAAACTCCTCTATCTAGAACTTTCTTGATATGTAATACTTGATAAACATGCACGTTGTTGTGAGCCCATGTGGAAGGAGGTTTCTCAACAAAAAAGCTCCAAGACATGACTCTATTTACGTGCACTATCTTTTCCATAATGTACTTCTTGACTGGATACAACCTAAAACACTTTTTTGTGAGTCCTTTGTCCTACTTTTTGGTTGTCATAAACTACTAGACAATGTACGTATTGGTTGGAAGTATCAAAAAACCCCATAAAAAACTTGGTCTACAATAATGATTTTCTTCGACAAGAATCCATTCCCGCATGTATTTGCAATCAGTTTAGCACATTTTGTAAAAACTTTGATACATATGGGTGCATGTTTGTACTTGCATCTTCGTATCATTGAAAATAGCAAAGTAAGAAGCATCTTGGCCAATGGGCTTAATCACATACTTAGCTTTTCCAAAAACCCATATCTAGCTCTATCAACTTTACTTAACTACTTAACTAACCTTGTTAATTCTCTCCAACTGGAGAAGACAATCCTATTGGACTTAACAAAGGTAGTGGAAGATAGTTTCTTTCAAAAAATCTCATAAATACCTAGAAAATGGTTATTTAATGATAACTCCTAGATAACACCACAACTTGCTCATGATTTTTGAAAATTAGCTAAGGATTGGATAGTCAGGATGGATAAAAGCTCTAACTGTCCCACCCTTATTTGCAAAGACCTAGCTTGGAAAGCTACTCATTTTAGGGTTTTTGGGAAGGAGTTCTCTAGAATTAACACATCCCTACAAACTGTTACCAATAACATCTCGTGACACTTGGAAGGTTTAGGCTATAGTATACAGGACACTAAACTACTAGTACTTTTTTCCACCTATAAAATTCATAAACATAAATTCAGATGAATATCAGGTGCCTCCAATTGCATCTTTTCAGATTTCACAAAAGATATCACTCTTTGTCTTGATCTTATATTAGCTGAGTTTGAACTTACCTATGCCTCAAAACAAGAAATCTGCCACAACTTTCTACAAATACAATACAACCCCTTCTAGATAACAAAAAACTCTACTGAAGTTTCCCTAAACCTCCCTAAACAAATCTTCCATCTCTTTACGGCTGATATTACTCAATGTTATGAGAATATTCCCCTAGATGGTAATCCTGGCCTTAAAAATGTACTATCAAAGGTCATCAAAATAGCTTTTACTAATTCTAGAAAGAATCGTCTCTTTTACATATCCGTGTCCAAAAAACCTAAATGGATAAAAAAGACTCACTCAGAACACCCCTTACATTTCAGTGAAGAGAAGCTACGTCAATACATATCATGGTTACTTGATAATTATACTATCCTTTCTAGAGGAATTTGTTACAACCAAAGTCTTGGCATCCCTATGGGGTCTCGTGTTCTCCACTTATGTGTAATATATACCTTTCCTTCTTTGAATACAAATGGTTTCTCAAAGCCATGGAATGTAAAAGCGACAAACTTTCACTATTTGGACACACTTACAGATATATGGATGACTTACTTAGCATCAACAATAAGGCCTTCCTAGATGAAATCTTCCATATATATCCTAACTGCCTTAGAATTGAACTTACTTCTTTACAAGAGTTCATAACACCTGATGGAGTTTTTTGCACTTCAGTTCAATTCCTTAACTTTTTTATTTCTCTTCAAATACCTTGTGCTGCAGGGTATGACCGGAAATTTTCTTGGAAAAGAGATCTTCTAAAGCTACCTCCGTTGGAGTTCATTAAAAGGAATAGTAATAGGCCCCACAAAGCCTCTCCTTAGCACTTGTATGAGCCTGCTATACTTAATTATCTACTCTTCCTCCACTTTCCTCGTAACATTTAATGGCCTAGTAACTTGTGTGTAGCGGAAAATAGCATGAACATAGTGAGCATTTCATTAGAATAGTTTCCTAATGAGCATAACAAGAGTGCTTGGGTGGAGAGAGAAACAAAAAGTATAACACCTAGCTAGAGAGCATGAACAATACTTCAAAAGAGAGATAAATTAAGCTATTGACAACAATTGAGGACCGGATTTACATGGAGCCGGCATCCCCTCCAAAAGTCTTTGTATTATAGGTTTCTCCCATCAAGAGAAACATTTTACAATATAGTTCTTTGTGTTCCTTCGATACTAGCTAGTGCAATGAAGATGGAAGCTTCAAGAACTAAGCAAAACACTTATAAAACACAACATCAATTCCCTCACAGTCCAAGACCCGCGCCGTCACACACCTTCGAAGATGGTGAGAGCTAGCGGGGTACGAGAGTACATTGAGAGGAAGAAGGAGTAGCCTTACGAGAAAGATGTACATCTCCTCATATAATCACTCATATTAGCATAGCATAGATTAGTAATTAGCATGGTAGATGAGATGAGCATGCATTGAAGCTTGGCTCTTGGTAGAATTTTCATCACAAAGCCAAGAGTTGTTGGTGTAGGCCTCCCTTCTCACAAGCTTGGAGTAGGTGATAAGCTTTCCATTAAAACTTGAGAAGAAGAGAGAGAGAATCTTATTGCTTCACACATGAACTAGTGTGAGTGTGTGTGATAATGCCTTGAGAAAATCAGCCCCCTCTCTCTCTTGGTTGACCCCTCTTGCTCTTTGCTCATATTGACACCCCATTGGACCTCTCCAAGCTTAGCCAATAGGATTTGAAGAGCATAAGTGATAGCCTTTTGAACTGTGTCCCCATTTTCCCTCTTGTGAGAGCTTTATGTAATTAATTAATGCTACTAAACTCTCATTGGACCCCTTTGTCTCCTGGCCAATAGGAATCAGGCAAGCCATTGGGCTGCTGAATGCTCATTGGACCCCTTGGGAGACTCTCCAATAGTCTTCTAGAGAGCTTAATTCTTATTGGTTCTTTTATTAAGTGTATTTAAATTAATCAAACTAGATTTACTCTAGCTTAATTCTCATTGGTCCACCTCCATGGCCATCCAATAGGATTTGAGTACACCTTGTGGGCATCTGGGCTAGGGAGATGACATGTGTCCCTCATTCCCTTTGTGTAAAGGAGTCTTGTGAGTGTGTGTGTGTGTGTGTGTGTGTGTGTGTGTGTGTGTGTGTGTGTGTGTGTGTGTGTGTGTGTGTGTGTGTGTGTGTGTGTGTGTGTGTGTGTGTGTGTGTGTGTGTGTGTGTGTGTTTCTCTCTCATCCCCTACTTGCAAGGCTCGCCCGTTCCTATGTAGGAAGCATGAAGACTTTTTGGTACACACACAAAGCATCCAATATTTATTAAGTTTTGACCATTGGTCCAACCTTTGAATTTGGAACCTTATCATTTTGGAAGTCTTAATGGGCTGAACCTTAGGGTCTTTAAACCCCATTGTTGCACCTTGCTCTTTTGCAGAGCCCCCACCCTTTGGATACCTATTTTCCCTCCTTTGGATCCCTACTGTAGCCGAATTTTCTAGCTTTTTCTCCCCTGGCACTTCCCCATATTAAATGATCAGTTTAACATGAAAAAATCATTTAGGATAATTAGATATTAGTTATTATGACATTACCTCTCTCTTGAAGTCATAGTCATCCTTGACTGTGGGGTAGAGAAGATAAAGCCTATTCATTATTCCTTTTTCTAGCGGGTAGAGGGTCCCTATGTTACCCTACAACATCGTTCTAGAATGGATGACTAATCCATTTGGTGCTTGAGAGCCTAAGGCTGCTGCAAGCATCTCTGGACATTAGTCCTATCAATCTTCCATAGTAGAGTGACAAGCTCTACTTGGTGTTTGGGAGACGTGGTATCTGTAAACTTGATCTAAGCATGCATACTACTTCATTTTTGTGCACAATAAAGAAAAAGAGATTCTTATAAGACAAAAACTTTGTTCATTTTAAACATGTGTGAATTTCATTACTCTAGGGAAGCATTGTAAGCATTGACAAGGTTTAGGTTCTTCTTTTAAGGTATGCCTTGCATCCATCTAGTATCTTCAAAAGGATAATTCTTAAACTTAATAAGATATCGTCGGCGGATAGTCTTACAACCTCCTAATACCTTGTCTTCATGTCGGAGATTGGACTTGGGTTGCAGCAACTCTTCTTGGTCCTCGATCTCCGGTGGGTCTTCAATAGTTGGTTCTTGAGGTGGCTCTCCTTTGTAAGGCTTTAGTGGGCTCACATGAAAAGCATTGTGTATGAGCCAATGGATGGGAAACTTGAGTTAATAGGCCATCTCATTGATTGGACTAAGAGTTTGGAAGGGACCATAGTACCTTTTTGCTAGCTTAGCATAGTACTTTTGGTGTCCCGTAGGATTCTTGCCCATCGTGTGCCTTAATCAAACCTTGGAAAATTTTAGTAAGACCCAATCATTTTCTTTAAAGGCTTGGCTCTTCTGTGCTGATCAGTAGCAGCCTTTTGCCTTTGTTGTGAGATAGAGATAGCATCCTTAATCTTTTGGAAAGATTCTTGTAGGTCTCGGCTATACTCATCTGCAGCGAAGATCTTCCCGTGTACCTTAAGTAGCAGGGGACTTTTTGATCTTCCCTCAATTACCTCAAAAGGTGCTTTTCCCGTGGAAATATGTACAGTGTTGTTGTAGACATACTCCATTAAGGGTAAGTACTACTCCCATTGGGACCTTTGATCTATGTACGTTATATAGGATTTTAGTAGATCAAGAATTTTTAGGTTAGCTATTTCACTTTGGCCATCCGTTTGCGATTGATAGGCCTAAGACAAATTTAGCCTTGTCCCTAAATTGTCAAAGAGACCGTTCCAAAAATTACTGGTCATTCTAGGATCTCTATCGAACACTATGGACATTAGCAAGCCATGGTACTTTAAGATTTGTGAAATGAAGAGGGTTTTCATTTGATGGGCTTTGATAGTCTTTTTGACAGGTATAAAATGAGTTTGTTTACTAAACTTGTCTACTATCGTCCAAATTCTTGTATTCCCATGGATAGACTTAGGCTAAGCGCGGTACGCATGCCCTTGCTCGCTGCACTTGAAACAGTGGTTATCCTTGCAATAACACTCAAGCTCTTCAGTAGAGAGTTTGTTTTTACCCTTGTAAACAAACTCTGTTGTCATTGCCCTTGGGAGACTTTTGGACATTGTCCCACTCATTGGAATCCTTGTTTTCTATGGGCTTAGAAATCCTCTTAGCCCCTATTTGGAAATTGATTCAACAAGCCACCATAGTATAGAGTATAACCGCGGATATGGTGCATGGCCTTTGGGAGTTGACATACTCCACCATTTCTTCAGTTAAGCCTGCACAAAATTGTTGTTTTTTCTCTCCAATATCCATCTTTTTGAAGATAGTTTCTTTGAGATGAAGGTCCCAAAACTTGTCTACATATTTGTGAATGGATTCGTAGGGAGAGAGCTTCAAGATTCTCCATTCGGGGAGTACTTTGTCTTTGGCATCGGAGGCCAAAAATTGCTTCATAATGGAAGCTCTTAAAGCTTTCCATGCCTCACCATTGGCCCGTAGGCTAGACCACCATTGCCTTGCAAACTTTTGAAAGTGCATAGCTACATGGCATAGCTTAGAGGACTCCGTGAAGCCCTTCTCTCCAAACGCCGCATTGAGCTGTTGGATAAAGGCCAAGACATTGTCCATAGCACTAAAGGTGCCATCGTAGGTAGGATGAGATCTTCTCTTTTCTCCCTCTTTGAACTTCTTGAGCTTGGATGACCTCTTCCATGAGGCATAGGATTTCCTATGGCCTCTTCTTTTTGATGGTTCAAAAGTTGCACCATCACTTTCTTTAGAAGATGAAGAATTTGAGGAAGATGGAGAAGAGCGTGACCTCTTTCTTGCCTTTTTCTTTCCTTGATCTTATTTGTCTTAACCATCACTTTCATAAGAGGAAGAGGATGAAGAAGATGGAGAAGAGGGTGTCGTCTTTCTCGCCTTTTTATTATCTTGCTTTTTGTCATCCCTCTTTGAATTATGGTGTGGAGAAGTGTGCGATGGCCTTCTCCACTTAGGAGGTGATGGAGAGCATTTAGCCTACTATCTTCATGGATCCATCTCCGTCAAGGTATCAGGAGACTCACTTCTTTCTCGTTCGTTTAGTGGGGGCTCTTATTTCTCCTTTGAGAAGGAGATGCATCATCAAGGTACAAATTTTTTAGCCCTTCGTATGGATCCTCTTCTTCTTCGTGAATCGGAGAGAGGCCTCTTTTGGAAGTCTCACAAGGAGGCCTCCTAGATACTCTCTCGGCATGTTGAGGAGCTTGGAGAATCCCATGAGCACAAAACTGCCGTTGCACTTCACTTTGGAGGGATGGATAGCCCGTAGCTTGTTGAATCCTAGAAAAAAAGTAGTTAACAAGCATAGGGGCACCATGAGTAGTCTCCTCATTAGCAAAATCAAAGCTATCAACATTAATTTCACTCTCTTTACTATTCACAGCCGTTCTAACAACTTTTAGGTGTAAACGTTTTAGGTGTACATTAGCACTTCAACCCCTAGTTTCTACTCCTCTTTACCCCTTTAGAAAAATCACTCAAGCTACTGTACCCGTGGCTCAAATACCATTAATTGGAAGGAATAGAAGAGAGGGTCGGTCAACACTAAAACAACACCGGCTCCTATCAAGCTTCTAATCGCTCAATAGTGGTTAAGCCCCGTAGGACTCCGCTATTAAAACCATAGCTCTCATCGGTGATGCCCCGTTATTTGCACGAAGGCAAGCACACTACAAGGCTGAAAAATCCCTATTGTACTAACTCATTTTCAATTAATAATAATAACCATTTATAGCTAGCTTGAGGACCTCCCTTATTGAGCAAGAAAAGAGAAACCTTGTGCTTTGATACTAATGTAACATTTAATGGCCTAGTAACTTGTGTGTAGCGGAAAATAGCATGAACATAGTGAGCATTTCATTAGAATAGTTTCCTAATGAGCATAACAAGACTGCTTGGGTGGAGAGAGCAACAAAAAGTATAACACCTAGTTAGATAGCATGAACAATACTTCAGAAGAGAGAGATATTAAGCTATTGACAACAATTGAGGACCAGATTTACATGGAGCCGGCATCCCCTCCAAAAGTCTTTGTATTATAGGTTTCTCCCATCAAGAGAGACATTTTACAATATAGTTCTTTGTGTTCCTTCGATACTAGCTAGTGCAATGAAGATGGAAGCTTCAAGAACTAAGAAAAACACTTATAAAACACAACATCAATTCCCTCACAGTCCAAGACCCGCGCCGTCACACACCTTCGAAGATGGTGAGAGCTAGCGGGGTACGAGAGTACATTGAGAGGAAGAAGGAGTAGCCTTACGAGAAAGATGTACATCTCCTCATATAATCACTCATATTAGCATATCATAGATTAGTAATTAGCATGGTAGATGAGATGAGCATGCATTGAAGCTTGGCTCTTGGTTGGATTTTCATCACAAAGCCAAGAGTGTTGGTGTAGGCCTGCCTTCTCACAAGCTTGGATTAGGTGATAAGCTTTCCATTAAAACTTGAGAAGGAGAGAGAGAGAGAGAGAGAGAGAGACAGAGTCTTCTTGCTTCACACATGAACTAGTGTGAGTGTGTGTGATAATTCCTTGAGAAAATCAGCCCCCTCTCTCTCTTGGTTGACCCCTCTTCCTATCTTCTCATATTGACACCCCATTGGACCTCTCCAGGCTTAGCCAATAGGATTTCAAGAGCATAAGTGATAGCCTTTTGACCTGTGTCCCCATTTTCCCTCTTGTGAGAGCTTTATGTAATTAATTAATGCTACTAAACTCTCATTGGACCCCTTTGTCTCGTGGCCAATAGGAATTATCCAAGACATTGGGCTGTTGAATGCTCATTAGACCCCTTGGGAGACTCTCCAATAGTCTTCTAGAGAGCTTAATTCTTATTGGTTCTTTTATTAAGTGTATTTAAATTAATCAAACTAGATTTACTCTAGCTTAATTCTCATTGGTCCACCTCCATGGCCATCCAATAGGATTTGAGTACACCTTGTGGGAATCTGGGCTAGGGAGATGACATGTGTCCCTCATTCCCTTTGTGTAAAGGAGTCTTGTGAGTGTGTGTGTGTGTGTGTGTGTGTGTGTGTGTGTGTGTGTGTGTGTGTGTGTGTGTGTGTGTGTGTGTGTGTGTGTGTGTGTGTGTGTGTGTGTGTGTGTTTCTCTCTCATCCCCTACTTGCAAGGCTCGCCCGTTCCTATGTAGGAAGCATGAAGACTTTTTGGTACACACACAAAGCATCCAATATTTATTAAGTTTTGACCATTGGTCCAACCTTTGAATTTGGAACCTTATCATTTTGGAAGTCTTAATGGGCTGAACCTTAGGGTCTTTAAAGCCCATTGTTGCACCTTGCTCTTTTGCAGAGCCCTCACCCTTTGGATACCTATTTTCCCTCCTTTGGATCCCTACTGTGGCCGAATTTTCTAGCTTTTTCTCCCCTGGAACTTCCCCATATTAAATGATCAATTTAACATGAGAAATTCAGTTAGGATAATTAGATATTAGTTATTATGACATTACCTCTCTCTTGAAATCATAGTCATCCTTGACTATGGGGTAGAGAAGATAAATCATATTCATTATTCCTTTTTCTAGCGGGTAGAGGGTCCCTATGTTACCCTACGACATCATTCTAGAATGGATGACTAATCCATTTGGTGCTTGAGAGCCTAAGGCTGCTGCAAGCATGTTTGCACATTAGTCCTATCAATATTCCATAGTAGAGTGACAAGCTCTACTTGGTGTTTTGGAGACGTGGTATCCGCAAACTTGATCTAAGCATGCATACTACTTCATTTTTGTGCACAATAAAGAAAAAGAGATTCTTATAAGACAAAAACTTTGTTCATTTTAAACATGTGTACATTTGCTTACTCTAGGGAAGCATTGTAAGCATTGACAAGGTTTAGGTTATCCTTTTAATGTATGCCTTGCATCCATCTAGTATCTTCAAAAGGATAATTCTTAAACTTAATAAGATATCGTCGGCGAGTGTTACAACCTCCTAATACCTTGTCTTCATGTCGGAGATTGGACTTGGGTTGCAGCACCTCTTCTTGGTCCTCGATCTCCGGTGGGTCTTCAATAGTTGGTTCTTGAGGTGGCTCTCCTTTGTAAGGCTTTAGTGGGCTCAAATGAAAAGCATTGTGTATGAGCCAACGGCTGGGAAACTTGAGTTGATAGGCCATCTCATTGATTGGACTAAGAGTTTGGAAGGGACCATAGTACCTTTTTGCTAACCTAGCATAGTACTTTTGGTGTCCCGTAGGATTCTTGCCCGTCGTGTGCCTTAATCAAACCTTGGAAAATTTTAGTAAGACCCAATCATTTTCTTTCAAGGCTTGGGCTCTTTTGTGCTGATCAGTAGCAGCCTTTTGCCTTTGTTGTGAGATAGAGATAGCATCCTTAATATTTTGGAAAGATTCTTGTAGGTCTCGGCTATACTCATCTGCAGCGGAGATCTTCCCGTGTACCTTAAGTAGCAGGGGACTTTTTGATCTTCCCTCAATTACCTCAAAAGGTGCTTTTCTTGTGGAAATATGTACAGTGTTGTTGTAGACATACTCCACTAAGGGTAAGTACTTCTCCCATTGGGACCTTTGATCTATGTACGTTATATAGGATTTTATTAGATCAAGAATTTTTAGGTTAGCTATTTCACTTTGGCCATCCGTTTGTGGGTGATAGGCCGAAGAAAAATTTATCCTTGTCCCTAAATTCTCAAATAGACCCTTCCAAAATTTACTGGTCATTCTACGATCTCTATTGAACACTATGGACATTGGCAAGCCATGGTACTTTAAGATTACTGGTCATTATCAAAGAGACCCTTCCAAAAATTACTGGTCATTCTAGGATCTCTATTGAACACTATGGACATTGGCAAGCCATGGTACTTTAAGATTTGTGAAATGAAGGGGGTTGCCATTTGATGGGCTTTGATAGTCTTTTTGACAGGTATAAAATGAGCTTGTTTACTAAACGTGTCTACTATCGTCCAAATTCTCGTATTCCCATGGATACTCTTAGGCTAAGCGCGGTACGCATGCCCTTGCTCGCTGCACTTGAAACAGTGGTTATCCTTGCGATAACGCTCAAGCTCTTCAGTAGAGAGTTTGTTTCTGCCCTTGTAAACAAACTTTGTTGTCATTGCCCTTGGGAGACTTTTGGACATTGTCCTTCTCCTTAGGCTCATTGGAACCCTTGTTTTCTATGGGCTTAGAATTCCTCTTAGCCCCTGTTTGGAAATTGATTCAGCAAGCCACCATAGTATCGTGTATAACCGCCGATATGGTGCATGGCCTTTGAAAGGTAACATACTCCACCATTTCTTCAGTTAAGCCTACACAACATTGTTGTTTTTTCTCTCGAATATCCATCTTTTTGAAGATAGTGTCTTTGAGATGTAGGTCCCAAAACTTGTCTACATATTTGTGAATGGATTTGTAGGGAGAGAGCTTCAAGATTCTCCATTGGGGGAGTACTTTGTCTTTGGCATCGGAGGCCAAAAACTACTTCATAATGGAAGCTCTTAAAGCTTTCCATGCCTCACCATTGGCCCGTAGGCTAGACCACCTATTGCCTTGCAAACTTTTGAAAGTGCATAGCTACATGGCATAGCTTAGAGGACTCCGTGAAGCCCTCCTCTCCAAACGCCACATTGAGTTGTTGGATAAAGTCCAAGACTTTGTCCGTAGCACTAAAGGTGCCATCGTAGGTAAGGAAAGATATTCTCTTTCCTCCCTCTTTGAACTTCTTGAGCTTGGATGACCTCTTCCATGAGGCATAGGATTTCCTATGGCCTCTTCTTTTTTATGGTTCAAAAGTTGCACCATCACTTTCTTCAAAAGATGAAGAATTTGACGAAGATAGAGAAGAGGGTGACCTCTTTCTCTCCTTTTTCTTTCCTTGATCTTCTTTGTCTGAACCATCACTTTCATAAGAGGAAGAGGATGAAGAAGATGGAGAAGAGGGTGTCCTCTTTCTCGCCTATTTCTTATCTTGCTTTTTGTCATCCCTCTTTGAATTATGGTGTGGAGAAGTGTGCGATGGTCTTCTCCACTTAGGAGGTGATGGAGAGCATTTAGCCTGCTATCTTCATGGAGCCATCTCCGCCAAGGTGTTAGGAGACTCACTTCTTTCTCGTTCCTTTAGTGGGGGCTCTTGATTTCTCCTTTGAGAAGGAGATGCATCATCAAGGCACAAATTTTTTAGCCCTTCGTATGGATCCTCTTCTTCCTCGCGAATCGGAGAGAGGCCTCTTTTGGAAGTCTCACCAGGAGGCTTCCTAGGTACTCTCTCGTCATGTTTGGGAGCTTGGAGAATCCCATGAGCACGAAACTGCCGTTGCACTTCACTTTGGAGGGATGGATTGCCCGTGGCTTGTTGACGCCTAGAAACAAGGTAGTTAACAAGCATAGGGGCACCATGAGTAGTCTCCTCATTAGCAAAATCAAAGCTATCAACATTAATTTCACTCTCTTTACTATTCACAGCCGTTCTAACAACTTTTAGGTGTAAACGTTTTAGATGTACTTTGGCACTTCAGCCCCTAGTTTCTACTCCTCTTTACCCCTTTAGAAAAATCACTCAAGCTACTGTACCCGTGGCTCAAATACCATTAATTGGAAGGAATAGAAGAGAGGGTCGGTCAACACTAAAACAACACCGGCTCCTGTCAAGCTTCTAATCGCTCAATAGTGGTTAAGCCCCCTAGGACTCAGCTATTAAAACCATAGCTCTCAACGGTGATGCCACGTTATTTGCACGAAGGCAAGCACACTACAAGGCTGAAAAATCCCTATTCTACTAACTCATTTTCAATTAATAATAATAACCATTTATAGCTAGCTTGAGGACCTCCCTTATTGAGCAAGAAAATAGAAACCTTGTGCTTTGATACTAATGTAACATTTAATGGCCTAGTAACTTGTGTGTAGCGGAAAATAGCATGAACATAGTGAGCATTTCATGAGAATAGTTTCCTAATGAGCATAACAAGAGTGCTTGGGTGGAGAGAGCAACAAAAAGTATAACACCTAGATAGATAGCATGAACAATACTTCAAAAGAGAGAGAAATTAAGCTATTGATAGCAGTTGAGGACCGGATTTTCATGGAGCCGGCGTCCCCTCCAAAAGTCTTTGTATTATCGGTTTCTCCCATCAAGAGAGTCATTTTACAATATAGTTCTTTGTGTTCCTTCGATACTAGCTAGTGCAATGAAGATGGAAGCTTCAAGCACTAAGCAAAACACTTATAAAACACAACATCAATTCCCTCACAGTTTCAGACCCACGACCTCACACACCTTCAAAG
Source organism: Adiantum capillus-veneris (assembly GCF_014529385.1). Taxonomy (NCBI): domain Eukaryota; kingdom Viridiplantae; phylum Streptophyta; class Polypodiopsida; order Polypodiales; family Pteridaceae; genus Adiantum; species Adiantum capillus-veneris. The sequence goes on from NC_140931.1 coordinate 120,860,212, forward strand.
ATGGTGAGAGCTAGCAGGGTATGAGAGTAGATTGAGAGGAAGGAGTAGTCTTATGAGAAAGATGTACATCTCCTCACATAATCACTCATATTAGCATAGCATAGCTTAGTAATTAGCATGGTAGAGGAGATGAGAATGCATTGAAACTTGGCTGTTGGTTGGATTTGCATCACAAAGCCAAGAGAAGGTGATAAGCTTTCCATTAAAGCTTGAGAAGGAGAGATAGAGTCTCTTCTGGCTTCACACATGAACTAGTGTGATTGTGTGTGATACTTCCTTGAGAAAATCAGCCCCCCCTCTCTCTCTTGGTCGACCCCTTTTGCTATTTTCTCATGTTGACACCCCATTGGACCTCTCCAGGCTTAGCCAATAGGATTTCAGGAGCATAAGTGATAGCCTTCTGACATGTGTCCCCCTTTCTGCTTTTGTGAGAGCTTTAGGTAATTAATTAATGCTACTAAGCTCTCATTGGACCCCTTTGTCTCCTAGCCAACTGGAATGAGGCAAGCCATTGGGCTGCTGAATGCTCATTGGACCCCTTGTCCAGTAGTCTTCTAGAGAGCTTAATTCTCATTGGCTCTTTTATTAAGTGTTTTTGAAATTAATTAATCTACATTTACTCTAGCCTAATTCTCATTGGTCCACCTCCATGGCCTGTTGGGGTGTAGGCCAGGTGGCCGTGGGAAACCGTCCTTATACACTTGATTTCCCCTATTCAATATAGGGAGAGAAAGAGGAAGTGTTGACTCTTCTCTTTCTTCTCCACTAACCCACACAGTGGTTGCCTGTGTATCTCCCCCTTCCCCATTTCTCTTCTTCCCCTCTCTTGCACACACTCCGTACACGCACACGGGCACTCATCAATTGGTATCAGAGCTACGGCGGAGAACCACCCATGCAACCGCTCTCTGACGATCGACTCGAAAGCACGAAGCTAGGCTATGGCAGCTTGAACGAGGTGACAGCAATGGAGCTCAGCGCGTCACAACACCGCATCGGATTGGATCGGATCAGCAACAATTGTGGCGAGGATTGAGCTCGTTTGGCATCCCCGGCCACGCTTCACGTGTGCAACAAACCCAAGCAAGAGGGATTCTTGAGAGATTGGTAGGAAGAATCGGCACTAAATCGATACTTAAGAAATCGAGCAGCGGGTGGAATCAAGGTAGATCTCAAAGCTGCATTGCAAGCATGGAATCGAGCAAAGCAGAGCCTTAAAGGCTTGGAAGCAAAGTCGAAGCAAAGTTGGAGCAACTCGAGCAGTCGTGTGCAGAAGCGGGGAGGAAGTCAATAGTGCAAGAAATTGAAAACATTGCATCAGATTCACAATCTTGGGCATCTGCAAGCAGCACGAGCATCTCACGGTCTGTAGCAAGCCAAAATCGATAGCAAATCGAGCAAGTGGTAGCAAGAAAGCTCTCGGGTAGTGAGCAGAAGCTTTTAATTTGAAGGCAATTGGAGCTTTGTCTTCTAGGAATTGAGCACGCACAAACACACAGTGAGGTTGGAGGCTTGGAATACCGAGCAGAGAGGGAGAAGCAAAGCAAGGTCGGCTTGGTTTGACATTGAGCTAATTTGGGCAGCGAGCAAGTGGAATTGCTTGAGAGCAGAGCAGGTCGAGATCAACCAAGAATAGGGGAAAGCGGGCAGTCTCAGCAGTGGGCAGAATCGTGCAAGCAAGGCAGCCGAGAGCACTTGCTTGGTGTTGTGTATAGCACACACACACACACTCACTGCGTGTATGCTTGGCCTTGAACGAGCTGCAACACAAAACAAGAACCAGTGCGAGCAAAGCTAGGCTGCCAAACCACACACACACACACACACACACACACACACACACACACAAAGTCGTCGACTGCAGGCAGCTTTCGACAGAGAGCAGCAAATTTTTTTTTAATTTCACACTCCCACAATAGTGTGTGTGCAAAGGCTCATTCCCACCGAGCCTGCGACTAAATCCCCCGACTCCTCTCCTCGAGCTCTTGAAAAGAAAGTTTCTCCCGAGCTTGCGAGCGAGCCCAAGCAACACACAGAGCATGTGAGTGAGTGAGAGACAAAGACCAGGGTCTCATCATAGACATTAGCGATTCTCCGATTTTGACATCGACTTCTTCGACATCGTCACCCGGCTTTGACGTCCGCACACCGAGTCCGACAAGCTTGAGAGAGAGTGAGAGAGCCAGATAGAGAGCTTGACACCGTGCTTGCGAGCGAGCACAAGCGACCGAGTCCAACGAACATTAGCATTTTACGGCTACCCGGCTAGCCACTTCCGCCCGGCGGCAGAAGGCGACATCGACATCGACACCGCTCATGCGCACCGGCTCGACACTCATCAATTGGTATCAGAGGCGGATTTTTGACATCTGACCCACACCGGGCGCTTCCCCACACGAGCGCGTTCCCGCGATCGACGACCGTGTTTGCGACATGCGCGGGTGAGGTACCTCTATCATAGAGGAGTGACACCCGGCATCGGCACCGAGCGCACCGATTGCCCTGTACGACACAGTTTACGGATACAACACCTTTGGCGGCTATTCGACTAGCATATTTCTGCCTGGCGGCAAAAATCGGCACATAGCGACACCGACACGCAGGTTATAGGCTACAAGGGGGTTTTTCAGCCCATTCACTCACAGACTCTCCGATTACCAAACACAACGCTTTCACAGGCGATTTGGAAGTCATTTTGACAGCAGATTCTCTGCGGACACATGCGTTGACAGATGCATTTTGTTGTGAGCACACCTAGTGCTACTGACCTCTTTTGAGAGCAGATATCCCCGCAGGGATCACTTTCACTGCATGCAGTAGTTCTTGGCGCCTGTTTGAGCGCGATTTTACTCATGTACGTTGAGTTGCGGACACTGTCCACTGTACTACGTGTGGAGCCATTTTTGGCTATTTTGGCAGTTTTTCCCGGACGTTTCTGAGACTCGGACCGGAAGAGCCCTTTCTGAGACTGTGGCTAGTACAATTGTGTCTGCATTAGCCTTTTGGAGAGTCGATAGCGTGAGGTTTTCTTTGAGCTGGGGTGTGCTCGAATGCTGAGACACCTTCGGTGATACAGGTAGCTGGAGTTCCCCGTTTTCGGTACCCTCGCCATAGGATATGTATCTGGACGGTTATTTATGCTTTTGATGCCGAGTTGGCACTCACTAGCAGTTGTTTTGTGCAGCAGATGCTCAGTTAGTGCAGTTGGCACATTTATATGCATTTTGAGTTGAGTTTTGACTCCTCATACAAAGGAAACTCTTCCGGATTTACTTCCTGCGAGTTGTGACTTCCATTGTTGGCACTTTCGAGTCTATTTCGGTTGAGATTTTACTCTCGATACAAAGGTTACTCTGTCCAAATTTCTATAGCTTCTCACCATAGTTTGGCACCTCTCAAACCCTCTTATCAGCGATGGATTCCTCTTCAGAAAAGGAGGAGTATTTCATTCGGAAGTTCGATGGTAGCAACTTCACCATGTGGAAAGAGCGCATGAAAGATGTTTTGATAAACAAAGGCCTCTCAGAACCGTTGAAAGAGCGCACAGAGGATGATGATTATACACAAGCTCAATGGGAGCTTTTGGATGCAAAAGCCATGGCTATGATACGTCTACATCTAGCCGAGTCAGTCTTCTTCACTATCATCAGGAAGAAAACAACCAAGGAACTTTGGGATAGCTTATGTTCAGCATGGGAGAGCAAAAGTGCATCCAACAAAGTTTTTCTCATGAAAAAGCTTATGAAGCTCAACATGAAAGAAGGTAGCACAGTTTCCAGTCATTTAAATGAGTTCAACTCCTTGTTCAGTCAGCTGACATCTCAAGGCTTTAAGGAGTTTGACGATGAACTCAAGTCTATCTTCTTATTATGCTCTCTACCCAGTTCATGGGATATCTTTTGCACAACCATTAGCAATTCGGCTCCGAATGGAAAGTTAGAATTCAATGCTATCACAGATGCGTTTCTCACTGAAGAGATTCGTCGTAAATCTCTCGATAATGCTATTCATGGAGATGCATATATGGCTGGCAGTTCAACAAAGCCAAGAGGCCGTGACAGGAACAAATACAAAAGCAAAAGTAGAGAGCGAAATCCTCGTAGTCCTAGCAGACACAGGAACCAAAGTAGAGACCGCAATGCCAAAAATGTCGAGTGTTACTATTGCCACAAGAAGGGTCATTACAAAAAGGATTGTCGCAGTTTCCTAAGAGATTAGAAAAACATGCAAAAGGATAATTATGGCAAAGGAAAAAGTACAGTAAAGATTGAGGAGCTCAATATTGTTGAGTCTCCCATACCTGCCACTGCAGTAGAGGATGCTCCTCCTCCCGTGATGCACATTATGCCCACAAAGATTCATGCCGAGGTGACAATAGATGCCTCAGATGTTCTCATTTTCACTTCAGATCTCACTCCAGATGCTTTGGTTGCACAGGATGAGGGTTATGCACAGAATTGGATCCTTGATTCTGGTGCAAGTTTTCATGTCACACCGCATAGAGAGTGGTTTTCCTCTTATGCATCCATGCATGGAATAGTCAAGCTTGGTGATTCCTATGAGCTTGACATTATTGGCATTGGTGATGTGAAACTTCAGATGCATAATGGCACTACTTTTGTGCTACAGAATGTCAGACATGTGCCCAAACTTACTAAAAGCTTTCTTTCTATAGGACAATTGGATGATCTTGGCTACACTACAGTTTTTGGTAATCGTTCTTAGATGATCCGCAAGAACAACCTTATCATGATGAAAGGCAATAAAAATGGATCCCTATACTCTTTGTTTGTTTCGAGTGTCGACGAACACTCTATCTATGTTGTCGAGCTGCCGTCTCCTGAGTTGTGGCATAGCCGGCTAGGGCACATTAGCCAAAAGGGAATGAAAACACTTCAGCGTTTTGGCTACTTACCTGTGTTAGATTACACGGACTTTCCATTGTGTGAGCATTGTCTGTATGGCAAACAGACTAGATTAACATCTTCACCATTGAATAAGAAACTAGGCGAACCTCTATGCTTGGTGCACGGTGATTTGTGTGGTCCAATGCCACATAAAACTCTAGGGGGGGCGAACTACTTTCTCACATTCATAGATGATTCTACCAGAAAGGTGTGGGTGTATCTCCTTAAGCATAAGGAAGAAGTTTTTTCGACATTCCGAAAATTCCTCGCCATGGTTGAGAACCAATCAGGAACAAAGCTCAAAGCTTTTCGCACGGACAATGGTGGAGAATACGTCTCCATAGAGTTCAAGGATTTTTGCAATAGAAGAGGCATTCGGCGGCAGTTTACTGCTCCATACACACCTGCACAAAATGGGATAGCTGAAAGAATGAATCGTACGATTCAAGAGCGAGTTGTCTCTATGATGTCTATGGTGAAGCTTACTCCCGAATTTTGGGGGGAAGTTGTTCTGACAGCAGTGCACATCATCAACAGGTCACCTAGTTCTCCTTTGAATTTCAAAATTCCAGAGGAATTATGGACTGGCAAAAGGCCAAGCTATAAGCATTTACGTGTCTTTGGATGTGAAGCATATGCACATGTGCCCACAGAACTTCGTCAGAAGTTAGATCCCAGATCACACAAATGCATCTTTATTGGCTATGGTGCAAACGGAGAGATGGGATATCGTCTCTGGCACCCAGAATCAAACAAAGTCATTCATAACTCACATGTGATTTTCAATGAATCAAAAATGCACAAGAAGCCCATCAAAGATGTTGAATACAGACGTGTTCGTTTTGAGGATGTAGCCTCCGAACCAACTCAGTTCAGTAGTGTTGCACCTACTCCTCAAGTGCAAGATACTACTATCGCTCCGGAGAGAGCGAAGTGTAGCAGTCAGGCACTAAGACGCTCTGAGAGAGTATCACGTGCGCCCGAGAGGTTTGAGCCGGGTATACACCACATTTTGGTCACTGTCAGTGGAGAGCCAACCTGCTACAAAGAATCTATACAAATGGAGGATAGCGTTAAGTGGGAGCACGCTATTCAATCAAAATACAATATGATTGTGGCTAATGAGACATGGGATTTGGTTGAATTACCAAAAAGCAAAAATGCTTTACCTTGCAAGTGGGTATACAAAAAGAAGTATACAACGGAAGATCCCGAGCCTAGATACAAGGTTCGTCTAGTTGCCACGGTTTCAAGCAGCAAAAAGGTGTGGATTTTGATGAGATTTTCTCTCCAATAGTCAAGATGACTACACTTCGCACCGTGCTTGGCTTGGTTGCTATCCAGGACATGGAACTTGTCCAAATGGATGTGAACACAGCATTTCTTCACGGGGATCTACATGAAGATGTCTACATGAAACAACCAGAGGGATTCGTATGTGAAACCCAAAAACCAACGAGGTCAGAATTGGTTTGTAGACTTAAAAAGGCACTCTATGACCTCAAGCAAGGTTCAAGGCAATGGTATCAAAAATTCGACAAATTCATGCAGTCTCAGGGTTACATTAGAAGTCAAGAGGATCACTGCTTATACACAAAAAGGTTGAACGATGGTTCTTTAATCATATTGATCTTGTATGTAGATGATAAGCTTATCGCAGGCAAATCAATTAATGAAATCAATCAGCTGAAAAAGATGCTAAGCACTCAGTTTTCCATGAAGGATTTGGGAGATGCCAATCACTTTCTTGGTATGCACATCAAGAGAGACAGGCAACGTGGAATTCTTGAATTATCTCAAGAAAAGTACATTCACAGATTCTTGCAACGTTTTAGTATGCAAGGGGGGAAGTCATTGAGTACCCCAATGCAAGCATACTCCAAACTTAGCAAGGAAGACTCTCCCAAGATAGTGGCTGAGAAAGAGGAAATGGCGAAAGTACCATATTCTTCAGCAGTTGGCAGTTTGATGTACGCTATGGTAGCCACAAGACCAGACATTGCACATGCAGTGGGAGTGGTTAGTAGGTACATGGAAAACCCTGGAAAGAAGCATTGGGAAGCAGTGAAGAAAATCCTCAGATATTTGAAAGGTACAGCTAGCAAGTGTTTACGCTTCGGAAACGATGATGCATCTATTGTAGGTTACATGGATGCGGATTATGCGGGTTGCGTGGATCGTAGAAGATCCACATATGGCTATGTGTTCATGTTTTTTGGAGCAGCTATCTCTTGGAGATCGTGTCTCCAAAATTGCACGTCTTCATCTACCACTGAGGTAGAATATGTTGCTGCATCTGACGCCAGCAAGGAAGCCATATGGTTGGCTCGTCTAGTGGGAGATTTGGGCAATCACGAGGTTCCAGTACTACATTGTGATAGTCAAAGTGCCATCGCTTTGGCAAAGAATCCAGTGTTTCACTCAAAGTCGAAACACATAGAGGTTAGATACCATGTCATAAGAGATGCATTGGTTGGCAAGCGTATCGAGCTTGTCAAGGTTCACACTGATGACAACCCCGCAGATGCTCTCACAAAGAGCCTAGCCTCCGAGCAATTTACACATTGTATAGAACTTATGGGTGTAGGATGAAGCCTTGGCAATGCTTCATCAATTTTGTATAGACTAACTATACTAATGCCACTATTGGCCACCATGACCTTCAAGTGGGAGGTTGTTGGGGTGTAGGCCAGGTGGCCGTGGGAAACCACCCTTATACACTTGATTTCCCCTATTCAATATAGGGAGAGAAAGAGGAAGTGTTGACTCTTTTCTTTCTTCTCCACTAACCCATGGCCATCCAATAGGATTTGGTCCACCTCCATGGCCATCCAATAGGATTTGAGTATGCCTTGTGGGCATCGGCGCTAGGGAGCTGACATGTGTCCCTCATTCCCTTTGTGTAAAGGAGGCTTGTGAGTGTGTGTGTGTTTCTCTCTCGTCCCCTACTTGCAAGGCTCGCCCCCTCCTATGTAGGAAGCATGGAGACTTTTTGGTACACACACAAAGCATCCAATATCTACTAAGTTTTGACCATTGGACAAACCTTTGAATTTGGAACCTTAGCATTTTGGAAGTCTTAATGGGCTGAACCTTAGGGTCTTTAAAGCTCATTGTTGCACCTTGCTCTTTTGTAGATCCCCCCCCTTTTTGGATCCCTACTGTGGCCGGGGTATGCCAGCTTAACCAATATTCTAGCCTTTTCTCCCTTGGCACTTCCCCATATTTAATGATCAGTTTAACATGAGAAAATCATTAGGAGAATTAGATATTAGTTATTATGACATTCCTTCTTCCTCTATTTAAGAGATGAGGGTGCACTCTGCCCCTCACTTAGCTTTGTGTGAGTTCTGCTTGCATAAAGTGTGAGGAGTGGTTATAATTTTCTTTACTACACCTTCAATGGAGCTTGCAACTACTGCGACAAAGGTTGGTTACCATATTTTGGTCTCACTGATTACACTATAGTTACTTTTTTGAGATAATTGTTATAGTATTTCTCTACGTATGGATGGCTTAACTCGGCTTGATAGAGCATGCTATGAGTGGGGTACTACCATTTGGCTGGAACATGCAGTATGTATTTTTTACAAGCTATACGATATATATTTTTTTTTAAAGGGGAAAGGTACTTTGACCCGGTGAGTACTGGTTTCAGTCACATGACATTGCTTGGTAATAGTTAAAATAGGGGGACATAACTGCTACATACTTGGTATTTCTCTATATATGGGTGGTTTGACTTCTCTTGGCAGAGCACGCTATGAGTTGGTTGATTGGTAAAAAACCATGGTGTGGGATGGAATTGGTAACACCACCAAAGGGTATTGGTAAACTCCTATAGCCTCGTTTTTATTGGCTATGCATAACATCATATGGTTAATGATTGACTCTTTGGTCTTAACTTAATGATTTTTTGGGTTGCACTAAGAAAAATATTTATTTTCTTATTGGGGTATTACCACCTGGCTGGACCATTCAATATATGTTTTTATACAGGTTGTATGGAAAAAATCTATAAGAAAGGATGGGTCTAGCCCGGTGATTACTGATTTCAGCTACAAGACAATGATTGGAAACACTGCTTAAAATATGATGGGGCATAACTTGCTATGTTCTCTAATAAAAACCACTTTATAGCTACTTTACTCTAACAATTAATGGCACTAACTAAAGGATTTTTCGGCGACTAAATAAAGATGCACTTAAACAAAGACGTTCTAGCAAGGTTGTACTTAAATGTTCTAGCTGGTGATTGATACTGCTTTGACTTAAAGCTATTCTGTTGAAATCCATGATAACTGGCTCACTGGCTTGGTAAAAGTTTTTTGCCCACTAAGTAGGTAAGTATCCCACATTAGAGCTTGGGTACACCCGGAGGGGTCTGTTCTTGCATATGGATGTATCGATATCATTACAGTAAGATGCTTTGGGATGAAGGTGTTCCATGCATGACTATTGTCTTCTATGGTTGGTACTATCGCTGTAATTTGTTAACAATAAAAAAACAATTGTCGCTTATGGAAGCTGGTGTAAACACCTATGGTTTGGTGTACTTTGAGAATATTTTTTTATCGTACATTGCTTGCTAAAACACACTATTATGGGCGACCCTATGGGGCTTTTTTCAGTTACACTACATATTGACACCTGGTTTTGATAAGACGGGAAAAAAAAACTTTATTTGCATTCACCACTTGATGGGAGTTTGTAATTTGAAAAAAGTAGGAAGGATCGGATTACTCTTTAAACTATATCAGTTTTGAATTTATACTTGTTTATAGCATGTTTATACTTCTTTACAAATGGAGCTCCATTAATTTACTCAAAGTTGTTTTGTGTTGGGTAACTTACCATTTGAAGTAGTAGGGGGTATGACCCTCTATGCTAAGACTAAAATACAAAAAAACTTTTGGGTTAATAAAACCCTATATATAAAAAGAACATAATTACTTTGAACTAAGCTAGAATGTTTTAAAAAATGTTAAAAGATGGACATGGATAACAATTGGTATAGTCCATTGATACCTGTAAAACACATTGAAGGCTAACATATCTGTTGTCTTATTTGGATGGATGCAGGTAAGGACTCTATCTTATCTTGGAAGGTTTTTTTGGCTTTTGACAATTGTCCAATACAAGATTATACATACACCCATTGCAAGGGAAGTACTTTTGATATTTGTATACTGGAATGAGGCTTCATTCATACAAACATTGTACAAAGATAATTCTAAGACTGAGTTGTTTTTGTACTTATCATACAAACATTGTACAAAGATAATTCTAAGACTGAGTTGTTTTTGTACTTATCATTTCTCTTTCTCTGAAGCCGGTTGTCTTTTGAATGTAAAAGTTCAATTATGTCTTATTATTTATGATAAAACAGCTACACACACACAACTACAACAAATAACAAAGACTCCTTTACCATCAATGTACTTGCTACTTACCCTTCACTTTTACATTTCAAACCAAATGTTTCTTAAGTTCTTGAAATGAAGGAGAGACTAACACATGGATGCCCTCTTGTTCCTTGAAAATTTTAAGCTCAATTATAAATAGTGTAAAAGGAAACAAGACCTGCCCTTGCCATTGCTCCCGTTGTTGTCACCCTTCTGTACTAAGCATCACCCATATTTAAGAAGGGGAGGCAATGGGATCAAAGACGGAGAAGCTCACGCGCGAGAACCGAGAAGATCACAGCCGTAAAAGTCAAATCAAAAACTAAACTTGAACACACACTAAACTTGGACATCTCGGGCAATACATGTTAACTTCTTACAATATAATGTTGTAAAAATAGATGTGGATACACAATGCATCCGCAGGTGAGGTGGTTAGCCTAAGTGACCCTAAACTCGAACATCGAGGTTACGAGTTCAAATCTCCCTGCCGCACCTCATTTTTCCCATTAGCCAAGTATAATATGCCTTGCTTTTTTGGCGGTGCGCCTCGTTTTTCTAGTTGGCGAGGTTTAGTGCGCCTCAAGATCTCACCCCCTAGCCTCGATCGTTGATCCCATTACCCCTCCCCGCATTAAATATAGGTGTCACTTAGTGTCTAGGGTTGTCGCCCCCACTCATGTACGTGGCCCTCCCTCTCATCCTCATGTGCTCCCTCCCACATTGTTGGCATTACTTGCTCTTCCAAGCATCATGGCATCCCCTTGTCTACCTTCTTCTCCACATGATACCCCATCACTTTTTCCTCTTGAATCAACAAAGGGGTATCACCTTAGACACCCTTTAATTAGACCAAGAATGTCACCACCTTTCCCCCAATAGTACACTTTTAGTCTATGCCAGTGTAGCACAAAAACCTCCTTGCTATACATGCAAGAAGGCTTGCATTAAAAAAATACTTTATGTGCTCTGATAGGCAAGGTTGTCGCTATGTGCGACATATGGCTTCTTGTACACGTTCTCTCTCTTTTCATGACACCGAGTGTCCCTTCTTGTCTTGAGCTTTCCCCTCCACACTGGCATGCCGGGGGGAGGGGGGGGAGGTGGCAAGATGGATGCACATGGGGAAAGGAGGTGGTCAGTGGCCGAATGAATTGCATGGCAGGTAGGGCATGGAGCCAACTTATGGAGACCTTGGCAACATGCAACAAAACAAGACAAAGGGGTCAGGGAAGTGCGATGGGTGTACAACTCAGGGGAGGGGAGGACTGTCGGGTTTTTTTGGTGAGAGAAATCACATTAGAGGGGGGAATAGGGAACACGCCCAACACACAAACAAAGGCCTTCCTATAGCTCAGGGCACTCACAACACCCCTATCCTCTCAAACACACCTTCAAAACAAGCACTACTTGCGAGCACAGCTCAGCCTGCACATCACCTAATAACACACACCTTTGGCAGTACCACAATCAAACACACCCATGCCACAATGTTCAATCCTCCACTGCTTGTGTAGTGGGCACACCTTTTGCAGAGTTGACTGTAACTTTGCCTCCCTTACACTTACTACCTTTCGACTTGCTGGCCTTTGTACCCTTGCCATTAGTTCCCATTGAAACTTTATTGTGGCAGCAATAAATGCATGGAAAGAGGGTCATTGCACCTTGATGGCACCCTAACATACACTTGAGTGTTTTCAAGTCTCCTGTCAAATTCCACTCAACTTGGAACGTTCCAAGACCTGAAACATGCAATTTCTATCCTTCTTGCTATTGTCGAATGACATCAACGATTGTTGTGTGATTGAAATACCATTTCAGAGTCTCCTGTGTCTCATGTAGTGGGAGATGAAAAGCTGCTAGTCACCAAATACTTTTCTCTAACTGAACACCTAAACAAGTGTTTCCCTTCTCATTATCATTTAGCTCCACATCGACATCCACCGAGGCCTTGCTCAATCAACATAACACTTACCCTTTCGAGCATTGACCTTTAACAATTTGGCACTCTCATCAAGCTTCATAACAAATATCACTTTCCCATCACACTCTTCTTGTGTCAACCCATAAAATCTTATCATTGACTCTTGGAGATTCAACAAGTCAACATACACATTGTTGAACTCATTGTAGCGGAAGAATTTGTTGTCTTCTAATGGCATGTCATCCTCCACATATTGAAATCCACCCAACAACTTGCAACATCATTATTGGCGCACTTTTTTGCAACACTGACATTGTAAGGCATTGGCAAAAACCGAAACAAACCTTTTGTCTGGTGACCGAGTGTGACACTTCTATACAAAGCTTCATAGGCCTTGAAACTTTTTTCTACGTTGTCACACACCTCCATCATCTCTTGAGGTGACACAATGCTCTTTAGCTCACTCAAATACTTTTGCCGCAAAACATTAGCAATGCCAGCATTGGATGGATCATCTAGTAGCTCAACCAACTCCTTTGGCTTGATTATATGCTGCAGAAGAGCACATCCCAGTTTTTTGAGCATTGGGATCAATTCCCATCATCATTCGAGCCAAGTTTTTTCATATTGAATTACAGTTACACCAACTTGCAAAACATGTAGGAAATCAGAATTTTGCATCAATATTCTTATCAAGTTTAATGGACATGTTTCTTTTGAGCTCCACCACTTAAGGATAGCAAGGACATCGCTTGTCTCTTGCGCTTACAAATGTGGTAGCCGAGGAGAATGTGTGTGAGATGATCAATTCGCCGATGCATATTTTGTGAAGTATGTTGTAGTTGAACATAATTGTCTAGTCAACCCTCCTGCTCTTTTTTTTGTTGTTGTACTTTTTCATTGAGATTTTCCATCTCATCGTTCAGTTGCTTTATCTTCTTGTTGGATTCCTCTGTAATTTGCTATTGATCTTTCGCAAACTTCTCTTGCAGTGATGAATAGGTAGCCAAGAGATGTTTACTTGCTTCCCTTTCATTGACAAAAGCTGAATACAATCTCCAGCAGTAGCCAAACAATCCGTCTCTTCCATCTCCAATAAAACGCACAAGCTCAGTGACATTACGAAAGGGTAGTGGTGCATTTGTTGTTGGATCACCTGGGTAAATGTGGCCATTAACCCATAAGTTGATTGCCTTGCACCCAACGCTTCGTAGCTAATCTACAGCATTGGGATTTGATGTGCCAAGTCACACAGTAGCGTATTCCTGCTCCAAATCAGCATTTAATCAATTTCGTTTTGGCCTATTAGTAATGTCTTGCAGTGGAAGGAGATTGAATGACATGTTTGTTAGCTAATAAAGAAAAATAGTGAGATAATTTGTAATGGTGACTGTTGCAAGCAGGGGAAGCTGACTATAGAGGGAAAAAGAGGAAGGTACTCAGAGATATTAGAAAAGGATTATGTTGTGGAGGGAATAAAGAGAGGGAGTGTAGCTCAACCTCCTTTGAATTCAAAATATTGATCATGAGAGCTTTAGAGAGAGAATTGCAGTTGCACACAGAGGTAATGGAGTTCTCCATTGCTCTCACCTGAAGCTGGAGTGGAAGGGGGAGAGAGAGAGAGAGAGAGAGAGAGAGAGAGAGAGAGAGAGAGAGAGAGAGAGAGAGAGAGAGAGAGAGAGAGAGACATAAAGGAAGAGAGTGGGAGAGAGAGTATATCTGCAGCCTTGGAGGATCTGCACTTTCTGTCAGCTGTAGGCAGCATAGAATGTCCTCTTAATGATTGTGAGTGAGAGAATATGCAAAATCTACTTTTTTGGCAGGGGGGACTAAAAAGTGCTTCTTTTAATGAGAACTAAGTGAGAGAGATTGTTTTATATGTTAGAGAGAGAGGAGAGAGATGGGGAAAAGACATTTTAGAATTCAGTTACCCACCTCTCTTTTGTGGTAAAATAGCCTATTTTCAAAATACAAAATATACAAATGGTATTTTTAAAAATCTCAGCATAGGCCTTTTTGCCCTAGGCTTTTACGCTTGGTTTAGGCTTGGTCAAACTTGGCTTAAGCTTTAAACATTTCCTTAAACTGCCAAATAAAGAGGCCCTCGTATACCCCATTCCCTTCCTATGTCTAGGCTCAACTCTCAAACCCATAGCCCCTGACATCTTTAATGAACTCGACGATGCAAAACAAGCGAGGGTGCTAAGGTGCAGATGGAGAATTCAAAGTAGATGATGATCCTTATGGAAACATTTTCCAAAGGATTTGATGAAAATATGGTAGCTGGAGATTTTTCAAAGATGCTTGAATAGGTCCAAGGATGTCTGCTTGATGTGGAAGCCATGAAGACAAAAGAGCAGATAGATGATGGGATAAAGATGGCCCTTGATGCCATATGGAAACATTGTGGAATTTTGCAAGGGCACGGTTCATAAGGTTTTCTTGCATGCTATAAACCAAAGATGAAGAGTTAAGGAGCTCCACAATAGCGAATGGTTGCAATTTTTGATGAGCTTGTAAGTTCCAAGTTTAGAGATCAAGTTCGAGAGTTGGTAGAACATACCCCACACAATGGGACTATTTTGCAGATGGTTTCATTCAGGCAAGATTGTGGACTTGGGAATGAAGAAAAGTATTGAGAAGAGCGTCCCTCAAGGCTTGGCATGAGCTTGAGACTCATTTTTATATTTTGTGATGACATTTTAATACAATCACTCACAATTGTGAGTTTTGCTAACTACTATGTCTACTCCAATTCCATTATGTTAAGAAGATTTTCAAAATCTCCACCCACTCTTCAATTGAAAAGCCACAACAAAACCACTCGTTATATCACTTTCCATTAGTCATATTTGAACCCATCACGTTGAATATGCAAGGATCAAGCTAAACCACTAGACTACAAGCCTCTAATGGTGTGTAGGGTGGTCTTACTCATCAAAAATAAAAAAATGGTAAACACCCCCCCCCCTTTTTTTGCACTTATCTTTTAGCACTCCCGTTAAAAACTTTTCATTCAAAGTTAGCCCCACCAACCTTTTTTTTGCCAAAACTCATAATTTGTGAGTGAATTTTATTAAGCACAACATAAAATTACAAAACAACATCAAGATTGGGCCGACCCTTGAGGTGTTGAAGATTACAAGTTGAATTTCTAACGTCTCTCATCGAGGCTTATCCTCAATGGCTTAACAAGGTAGGTGAAGTGTAATCCTAGGCTTCACTTATCATAGGTTGACAATACAACATGGGTAGCCCTAGACCAGTCTTCCGAGTCTTGCTTGTGTTCAAGCGTATAGATCACCACTCTGCTTTCTTGTATAATCTCTGAGAATCTTACCACGTTCAAATTTCCTTCAAACACACAACGGTTCCTCGATCTACTCTCCATTTCAAAGGCCACAACAAGACCACTTTTAACATCACTTTCCACTCAAGGTCGGATCGATCCTTAAGGTACTGAAGATTACACATCGATTTTATCCTCACCATCTTAACAAGGTAGGTGAACTGTAATCCTAGGCTTTACTTATTCCAGGTTGACAATACAGATTGGTATAGCATGGGTAGTGCTATACCAATCTTCATAGTCTTGCTTGCATCCGAGCATATAGATCACCACTCTACTTTCTTGTATAATCTCTGCAAAGCTTTCTTGGAAGAAGAAGTACCTGACAACTTGAGTGCAGATACGAAGAGTAGGACTTTCCACCTTCTTGCAACCAAGGACTTACTTGCTCTACATTGTTTGATCAAGCTGAATCTCCCCAGATGCTGTCGGCTGTCTCTCTGTCTCTCTCTCTCTCTCTCTCTCTCTCTCTCTCTCTCTCTCTCATGTATGTATGTAGTAGATTAAACCCACTTCAATAAACCAACAGAGATACCAAATAGTTGCAAAGTAAGAAAAAAATATATGGTTCTCACAATGCATAGACAATGGATTGGAGCGATTGATCATCTAGAGAGGTTAAGCCTACGACACACTCTACTTGGAACTCTCAAGATCCAAGGTCCAACATGTTGAACACAGCGATCAAGGCATCAAGGTGAGTCACCCAAAGAATAGATTCTAAACATCCATTCATTCACTCCATAGGGACCATATGAAAAGTTGCAATTTAAAGGGTGCAACATACCTAACTCTCATACAGTGAGTCACATATCATCTATATAAAAATCTATGTGATAATAACCTACAACACTTCTAAAATTTCGTGCTTCATACAATGCCAAGAAAAAATGTTTGTAGTAATATTGAAGCCTACAATGAAGATGACAACCACCCATTTAGGCATAAAAAGTAACAACTTATTTAGCATCATATGGATTCAAGTTCAAGCTATATGCACCGAAGGATCTCAAAATCCTCGATAATATGAATTATATCCTCAGCATGTGCAGGACCCCTCCATAATGGAGAATCTAGAAAGAAATGTTACACGTGTAAATACATAGAGTAGGACCATAATTTCTCATTGAGGTAAAAGTAAATGTCAAAGAGAAGATTTTTCATACCTCTTATATAAGAAGGTGCATCATTGAGGGTGTACGAAACCATGGGGCATTGTGCCATTCTTTATCTGCTCTAACAATGGAGATTCAAAATTTTAAGAGGAAGAGAGATATGAAATAGAATACAAAAGACTTTGATGATCATACCATAGAGCATTGTGACATTCTTTCTTTTGTTTAAAAGGAGGATTTAAAATATTGAGTGAGAGAGAGAGAGAGAGAGAGAGGGATGGAAGCGATTCAAAAGACTTATAAAATTCACAATTTCACAAAGATGCTTTGAACATTTTGAATGTAGTGATGACAATACAAAAGAGTTATCCAAAGTATGTTGTATACATTCTGCAAGATACGGGGGGGGGGGGGGGGTTGTTTCAACTTGAGTGAATATCCTCAATCGATATGGTGTAGTGTGTCTCCAGCAACCCCCACCTGTTGTGAATTGACTGGCCTTTCATCACTCACAAACCAAATATTAACTTGAATTTGACAATGCTAAGAAATGGAAACATGGTAGTATTCAAGAACTTCCATAGACATATCTCTACCTAGATATAGCATTTCATAAACACCTACAATGATAAATCCTTGATGATAGTGATCTCTGCAAAGCCATCCATGAATTATGTAGAGCAAGAAAAGCTTAAAACTACCAAAATACCACATAAAAACTCTTACAATATAATATGAGTTGTATCAAATAAGATCACCAAAAACATAGCAGAAACTCTTCCGCTCCATTGCAATGGATCTTCAACAAAGAATGTCAATGTATAAGCCAATCTTCTTAATCCAATAATGGGTCAAGTTAATAGTCTAATTTAAAAAAGAAGACAGATACCTCTAATAAATTCAGTGATGTGACCAACGACATGCGTCAAGGATCCATTTGTGGCCAAAACTTTGATCTAAGAGATATCAATCAGATTTAAAATCACATGTGTCTCACTTTAAGTGAAAAGAGCATCCATATAAAGTGGCTCACAAAAGACTAGTATGATTGCAAAGAGTTTCCTCAACTACCTTCCATTTTGAAAAAAAGATGCCTCTTGGAGGCAAAGTGACCATTCTTCATCCTCTAGCTATACATGCCTCCTTATATGTATCATAAATGTGACCATCATACGTCTGCAAGTATTCAAAAGATTTACATCCCTTGAAAATATTGAGTAGCATTGGTAGGTAAAAAACCTCACCAGCAGTTGGGATCATATTATACATTCTTCCAATAGAAACACCATGTTGTCGTGTGAAGGCCATGCCTTTTGATTTTTATTCCATACCCAACCACTTGGAAAGTCAGTATATGTGAGGCTATTTGCTTTTGGATAGTTTGATTTTCAATAAACCATTCTATCAAGGTAGTTTCTTTATTTTGCTCGTTATCTAGTAAATCTAATACATCATCACCAACTTGAAATGTGACCATATTCTACAATGAAAGGTGTACTTGCAATCGTTGAATAGTTGGCCTTTCACTGGGCATGTCAAAGCCAAATATTCTCCACATAGCCTCGGATGTAGAAACATAACGTGCATTGAGATAACCCTTGATCTCATCAATAGCTCCTCTAGCATCTTGAAGAACAACAGTGGCTCAATCATGTCCCTTGTAGACATACTTATAAAGATATTTAACGACAGTGACAATTGAGCATATCTCGACATTAATATGGGCTTTGTTTCATAGTGATAAGATAGGGCTATAAAGAACACATGATATCCACTTTCATTTATAGTCATAGACATAGAAAATGTTTGTGGAAACTTGATTAGACACTTTCCATCAACCATTGGCATGGAGAACTTGGGTTTAGAGGACCACATGACCCATGACCATTACAACGGCTAACCACATCAAATAATTATAGAAACACATTCTTTTCAGGGAGCTTTGCACAAACCAACTTGTCGTAGTGCAATGTATATATGGGCTTATATTTGGATGCAAGTATCAACAATATATGACCATGAGGAAGACCTCACTTTTGAAACTCTATCACTGTAGCATGTCCAATCACCTCCCCAAATACGGCTTGATTGATAAGTAAGTGCATCATATCTTGGAACTTCTAATAAAACACACTTGCAGTCACATTAGGACGATCGACAGCACTTTGTCCAAGCTATAACACATCATCTATTTCCTCCCATTGTGGATTACATGTGAATGTGATGAAGAAATCTGGTCTACCCCTACTACGAACAATTGCAATTGCACCTTGGAATAGTTGGCACATAATGCTTGGGCCTCCAAAAAAAAATGAAGGCAAAACAATTCTACAGCCAATTTTGACCTTCCGCCCTCTCTAAGCCATCTCTAGCCTCAACCATGTCAATCAATCCTTAATACACTTCAACACGAAGTGTTCTTTGGTTATTTTGCATCCATAATAATCACAAGTCCTCTATAGTACTATAAGTATCCACGACATATTGTTGTAGTAGCCTACCCCCTCAAAGAAGACCCATGACCATTACAACGGCTAACCACACCAAATAATTATAGAAACACATTCTTTTTAGGGGGCTCTACACAAATCAACGTGTCATAGTGCAATGTATCTATGGGCTTATATTCGGATGCAAGTATCAGCAATATATGAGTATGAGGAAGACCTCGCTTTTGAAACTCTATCACTGTAACATGTCCAATCACCTCCCCAAATACGACTTGCTTGATAAGTAAATGCATCATATCTTGAAACTTCTTATAAAACCCATGTATAGTCACATAAGAGCGATTGACAACATTTTGTCCGGGCAATAACGCATCATCTATTTCCTTCCATCGAGTATTAAATGTAAATGTGATGAAGAGTTCCAATTTACCCCTACTACAAACAATTGCCGTTGCATCTTGGAATAGTTGTCATATACATCTTTGGCCTCCAATAAAAGACGAAGGCAAAACAATTCTACGGCGAACATTTTTCCCTTTGGCCCTCTCTAACCATCTCTAGCCTCAACCATGTCAACCAATCCTTAATACACTTCAGTTATTTTGCATTTATGATAATCGTGAGTCCTCTATAGTACTATAAGCATCCACGACATATTGTTGTAGTAGCCAACCCCTCAAAGAAGACACTCCATTGTATCATCTCTTATTTGTAAGCGAAAGCCATAATATTTCTTTTGACTCATGTTTTTTCCATCGCTAGAGTCACTGTAGATAAGTATTCCACCCATCCTCTCCATTTGGAAATAATGAAACATACAATAAGGACATGTAAGCTTGATGCATATTGGAGATTCTTTTCAAGCTCCCATGTCAAAAAATGTGTACAATGTGGTGATGGCCAATAATTTCTATCATCTCCTTGTCCAAGAATAATTGCAATAACTTTAGAACCCCTTGGAGCAAGATATTGCCAGCCCATCACAATGGTGCTTTGCAATAACCATCCTAATATTGCGTACAATAGAATCTCTAGACAAAGAAGCAGTAGATTGTAGAGCATATGCATATGGGTTTACTCTATCCATCATCAATTGTAAACATTCTAGAGCACTACGATCTAAATTTAGAACATGATGCAATATGTTGCTCAACTCATGTTCGATATGAAAAAAATATAATTGTGCAAAGCGCAGAACTTCATTCTATCCTTTAGCTGGTGCCAAAGAACCAATGCTATGATACACAGAGCCATGTACTTTACAAGTGTACACACCACTCCCACTATAATTAATAGTCTCATCGATATGGGCACCAAGAGACAAAAATGTCAATGCATTATTATATCCCCGAATGTTTTGTAAGAACTATCTACTTCTTGTTGCGGTTGAGCTCTTCAAATCTTTCAATTCATTTAGTGGCTCATAAAAGGGAAGTAAGCTAACTCTTCCATCAGAGAAACAATATTTTCCTACAAATGTTTGGATAGTCTTCCCTTCAGCTTCAAGGCCTTTGCTCCACATTTGAAGAAAACAATCTTCAAGCTTCCTAAGTTGTGCAACACTCACTTTTTAGAAAGAATGTTCGCCATAAACATGTGATGTAAAAGAAGAGAAGGTGGGTATTCAAAGTGGGTGGACAAAAAATGCTTTGTTACTTTAGAATATTTTACCTCTTCAAGGATAAAAATAGGCTCTATAGTCTCTTGATTACACTGCAATGCTATTTTCCCAATTGTCCCAACATCCATGGCTTCAGAGTTTCTTTCATGTACATTAAGCAAGCATTGTCTTTCATTGCACCCCAATAAAGTTCCAATAGTATTTTGTAGTGAATAACTTGTTCTATCTCGTGCTATTTTGCGTCTGGCCTTTTGTGATTCATCACATAGTCGGCTGTGTTATGCATGACCAGGTGATAAAATACGTGGTCCAGATACCATCTGTGAAATCACGTGCAAGCAAATATCTCATATAAGCTACTTTCTATAGTTTTAATCAATATTTGACTATATTATTTATGAATTAGTGAGTAAAAGGACATTCTTATACATAATAAACCACAAATATAAACCGGAACATCAACAGAATACAATTTCCATATTGGTAGTGACACATTAAAAAAACTAAAATTTGGTGAAGATACAACATAGCACTACATATTTCTTCCATTAGTGGGATTAGGTCGTTGAGAAAACTGACGTTGCTTTGGTCAAACTAATGTAGCCAAAGCACTTAATTTATTCAAAGTAGCTAGGATATTCCTAAAGGTTTGGAATCTTGGACCTTTGTCAAAGGACCCAACTTGTTGATAGTACTCCTCAATCTTGGCATGATGTGTTGTAGAGTATTGTCATGATTTCTACCTTTTGATTCGTGTTGACTCCTTGAAACCTCTTTTCATCAATTCTCAATAGATGCCAATATCATCTTTTGAGAATCCTCAACTTAAGAAAGTTTCTTGAAAGTATGTCTCACTCTCTAATCTCTGCAAGTTTGTCGCCTTTGTCTCTTCTCGCAATTTCCAAAATATCCCACTTCCAATCTCCAGCGTAGAGCTTAAAGTTTCAACCACATCAGAGACATTGGTTTGCATTGTCTCGATCCTATTGCAGGTGACATTGATCTCTAGAAGGGTTTCAATAATCTCCTTTTTAGAATTCCTGATCCCGACATTTTGAGCTGCTCTCTTTGCCACACGCACATGTAGAATAGGAAGAGATGACAATATATCCTCTTCATTAGATGATGAACTTGCAGCTATTTGAGAAGATATCAAGCCATGGTTGCGATAGCAAGAGGAATGGCATGACTAATCTCCATTTTACTGCACACAAAATACTACATTGGTTGCAAAGATAAATGGGACAACCAAAAAGAAAGGTTTGAATGATTGTAGATAAGAAATTAATGTAAGGTTCCTAATGGAAAAAAATAAGAGACGGTGTAAGTGTAGTGGCTCTAGGACTTTACCCACAAAACTTGACATTACAATATGTCTCTTTAGATAAGTGCTCAAAGCATTACAGATTTCTAGCTCTCTCTCTCTCTCTCTCTCTCTCTCTCTCTCTCTCTCTCTCTCTCTCTCTCTCTATATATATATATATATATATATATATATATATATATATATATATATATATATATATATATATATCTATATATATATCATATGACACTAAGCATGTCAAAGAGTGTCCTTTAAAATTTGTAGGGTTTGAAATCAACACAGGATCTTTCAATTATATATGTTCTTCTCTCTATCTAGCCCTTTTTGAAATCTCTCTCTTGGTTTTATAAGTTCTCTACCCATTTGGTCACCTTTTAGTGATCAAACTATGGTTTCCCTTGAACATTAATGCATGTGTCTTTGGTCCTTGCATCCGAAAGATGCCCTCACTTCATATCCTATGAAAAACAACCTAGAGATTGTTGGCCCTGTTTCTATTGGACATATTCCACAAGCAAAACACTTTAGAATAATAGGTTGATTTTAAGACTCATAAAATAGATATGCAAGGTCTCTTTGGATTGTTTCTATGATGCTAACATCATCTCCTCATGAGCCTGAAACTCTCATCATGAGGTAAAAATTATCAAACCTAATACAACTTTTGGACTTGTTGGATTGTTTTAGCCTTTTAAGTTTAACCCCAAATGGCATGATGTATATAATACCCAGGTGTGGTAGCTTATTTTCAAGACACACCTTGCTTATTGTCAAGAATAGGGGGTTCATTATTGCAATTCCCTCTTCAGTATCATGCCTTCATCTCAAAACTCATTAGAGTCCTTCATGACTAATGGAATTAGTGATAGCGTCATGGCACTTACATCCTTGGGGTCTTTGGAAACTATTTGTATGACATTGACACCATACCTTCTCATGTTCGAGTGAGTGTGTATTTGTGGTAGATTGGTTATGTTAATTGTCACTTGAATAGCATAGATAGATTTTGAGCCCTATCATTAGATAGATCTTTCAATGCGTCCATAGACATGACGCTCAAAACCTCTTCCTTTCTACTGCATGAGGAGATCTTTTAAGATCCTTATTAAGGAGAAAACTACCACTCCCATCTTAGGTTCCTTGAATTTTTCCCGTCACTTAAAGTTCAAGTCTCGCAAGTGTAGTAGATTTTTCTCACATAAACAATAAAAGACTACTATCTTGATTATTCGAGTACCCTCTTGAAGAAAATATCTTGTTCAAGACCCATACAATAGATGTCCAAGGCCTCACTCAGTTGAGTATCATTCTCTCTTGGGATTGTCTTTTAAGTATCATGCCTTGATTCTCAAGACTAATCAAAGATTTCTAAGGTCTAATAAAAGTTCTCTAGGCATTTGCATCAAGCTCTAGGAATTTACATCAAGTGTGAGATATTTGGAAACCATTTTTGTGATGTTAAGTTCTACGTCTAGGTATATGTATACGTTTTGGAATAGAATTGGGTGAGAACTCAAACACCCTAAGTGAACTTATGAGGTCTGCTCTCATAGCCAATTTGGCCCTAATTAATCTCTCTCTCTCTCTCTCTCTCTCTCTCTCTCTCTCTCTCTCTCTCTCTCTCTCTCTCTCTCTCTCTCTCTCTCTCTCTCTCTCTCTCTCTCTCTCTCTCTCTCTCTCTCTCTCATGTGTGTGTATGTAGTAGATAAAACCCACTTCAATAAACCAATAGAGATACCAAATAGTTTGAATTTAAGTTAAAAAAATATGGTTCTCACAATGCATAGACAATGGATTGGATCATTTGATCATCTAGAGAAGTTGAGCCTACAACAAACTCTACTTGGAACTCTCAAGATCCAAGGTCCAACACATCGAACACTGCAATTCAGGGATCGAGGAGAGTCACCCAAAGAATAGATTCTAAAAATCCATTTATTCACTCCATAGGAATGAATTCTTTTCTCCATATCAGCATCTTGTGCAATACCGTATGCCTTCAAGGTGCAAGTGTACTCGATTGCATTTAGAGAAGAACAAAAAGAAGAAGAGGATTTTAACATCGTAGGAAACTATCCCAAGAGACCTGAAAGATCTATCCGACGAGAGTTGAACTCAAGATCTGTTATTGAAGAGAGATGCCCTCTCTCTACATCTTTTGAAAACAAATCTCTCCCTTCCTGACCTGACACCACTGCAATCAATGCACTCCTTGAGATAACATTGCATTTCGAGAGATGCCCTCTCTCTGCATCAGCTAAAAACATTCTAGAGCATATGTGATTGCATCTGGAAGAGAGCGGGAGCTTTGGCTATCATAAGCTAGCAGTTGTAGGTGAGACATTGAGGGAGACGGCCTAGCCACTTGTCCTAAAAGCTCAAGTCGATCTTCTCGATTGCCTCTGATTGATGTTGCTCATATGTGACTGCGTCTAGAGAGATATCCTTGCTTCGTCCACTGAAAAACAACCAGAGCTCCTTGGCCCTGCCCGCGTTGGGCATATCTTGCAGTCACTGCATTGCAAGAGACATCTCGGACATAAAGCTCCTCAAGCACTTCTTGTGCTTCATGAAGTGCACTATAGGTGGCATACATGTCGACCAAGTCAATGTCAAGCACGATGTCACAATCCGGTGTAAACAGCGTGGAGCTCCTTGGTCGTGCCAAGTTAGGCATATCCCACATTCAGACGACATCCGCGGTAGGAAGCTCCTTAAGGACTTTTTGTGATCTATGAAGTGCACCACATTAGGCATACATGTCGACCAAGGTAGTGCCAAGCACAACCACTGACTAACAATATCAAAATGAATTCTTTTCGCCCATATCAACATCTTGTGCAATGCCATATGCCTTCAAGGTGCAAGTGTACTTGATTGTATTTGGAGATCTCTGTGCATCTGTTGAAAACAGATCTCTCTCTTCCTGACCTGGTATTGTTGGACATATTATAGAGCATTGGTGATTGCATCTGGAAGAGAGCAGGAGCATAGGCTACCATAAGCTGGCAGTCGTATGGAAGACATTGAGCGAGACGTCCTAGCCACCTACATGTCTTAAAAGCTCAAGTCGTGCTGCTCGATGGCCTCTCACTGCTGCTATTCGATGGCCTCTATGCTCGACAACGAATTCCAAGTTTGCCTTTATTTTCTTTGGTTATGGAAAGTGTATTTTTCTAGCCCTGTTGGACAGCTGCCTCTCTCTCTCTCTCATCTCTCTAACAGTGTGTCAGCACGTCTCTCTGTCTATCTGCGTTGTCCCCCTCGGGGCTACAAAGAACACCGTCGGAATAAGAAAAACGCAACACGTGGCCGGGGAGGGAGCCCGAATCCCTCCCCCTTTTTGTGATCTATAAAGTGCACCACATTAGGCATACATGTCGACCAAGGTAGTGCCCACTGCCAAGCACAATTACCACTGACTAACAAGATCAAAATGAATTCTTTTGCCTATATCAGCATCTTGTGCAATGCCATATGCCTTCAAGATGCAAGTGTACTTGATTGCATTTGGACAGATGCCCTCTCTCTGCATCTGTTGAAAACAGATCTCATCCTGCAATCAACGCACTCCTTAAGATAACATTGCATTTGGAGAGATGCCCTCTCTCTGCATTAGCTGAAAGAATTCTAGAGCATATGTGGTTGCATTTGGAAGAGAGCAGGAGCGTAGGAGCTGAAAACATTCTAGAGCATATGTGATTGCATCTCAAAGAGAGGAGGAGCATATGCTACCATAAGATGGCAATCGTAGTCGAGACATTGAGGGAGACGGCATAGCCACCTGTCCAAAAAGTTGCAGAACAAGCGTCCTTTCATCGAATCGGTGCTCGTAAGCGATTAACGCAAGGGCTGAGAGTTAACGCAAAGCTGCAAATTAGGCAAGGCTTGTGTGTTGGCCGCCAAGAACAAGATCTTAGGGCTGATCTGGGGTAATCCCTTCAGGGATGAGAGAGAAGGGAGTAGTGATGGCTGATCTGGCTCCATAGAACAGAAAGCACAGCCTAAGAGGTGAAAACGTTGCTATTTGTAGAAAACACAGCCACCAAGGGGGAGCGATCTCAGTTTTGAGGGAGTTTTTTGTGACGGAAGCAATCAGCGGGGGATCTTCGGCTTCGGAGAAGAACCTCAGCGTCTGATACCATGTGAGAGTAGGTAGCGAAAGCGCTACCAACAACAGCATATAGCTCAGGTTGAGTCCTTTCCAGGAATACATCCAGGTCTACTTCATTTTGTCCACATCTGCCATATGGTTATAAGCTCGTGCTGCATTCGACCACAAACCATCAAATCCCTCATGTAGCTTACTCTTGCATTGAATTTGTTATTATGCGTGTTTCTCTTTTAGTTTTGCTACCTGATCTTGCATTTGATTCATAACCTTTTGAAGCATCTCTAGCATTCTTGTTTGATCTATTTTGTTGTAGTCCACTCCATTCATGGCTGCTTCGACATCATCTGTAGATTCTTGATCTATTAATATTTTTACTTGCATTGATGTTACATGCAAATACGATGTTTGTGTTAGTCTGACATATGGTTTGTTTTAAATATACAAATACGATGAGTGACCAGGGTCATAGAGTGAAGTTGACGTTCATCAAGACTTTGCTACGTACCACTGGACTATCAGGAGAGGCTTTGACGGAGGCTATGCCAAATTATATGGAGATGGATGACGCCAGTTTAGACAGCTCCATTGAGTTTCTTGGGCAATTTAGTTTGCCTGTACGTCCTAGAGAGGGTACATCCTCCCAGCCACACACAGGAGTGGAGACTTCCTCCCAGCCACACACAGGAGTGGAGACTTCCTCTCATGCAGTTCAGACCATAGCACATCGGTAATCTTCTCGATTGATAAAGTAGTAATGTCATTCTTTTTTTAATATAGAAATCTTAATATATGTATTCCCTTGATGTCTTTGTTTGCTTAGGACTCCTATTCTAGGTACATCACATCATGAGAGTCAGCGGCTTACACCTAATGTACCTCCTCTCAGTTAACACCCGATTCACAGGCTAGTGGCCATCAGTCTCGGAGGTATATCTATTATGGTGATTATGGATTAAATATCAAGTAGTTTTTTAAACTCTCATCTAATCTACCATATGTTTATATTGCATGTAGGCATCATCGGCAGAGTAGCACGCCACCAGGCCGATCGACTTGTGAGACACCACCTCAGCCGCCATCTCCCCCATCAGTGCCTCCACCTCCACCAATGCGCACATGCATTGGCAGCTTGGGTGTCACATGCGACATCTTGCCTGACGGGGCTATCCTCCAGCTCAGAGCCGGCATCGCACTCAAACGTCGGATGGGAGACCTTTGCTCATCTTATCTAAAGTAGGTTCATATACCATGGGAGTAAGTATTAATTAACATAAAAAATATAAATTTTAGTTTTTTAGTTGAATTACTAATCGACTTTATTTTGCACTGTAGTGATCAGCATGAGGATGACAAGACATATGTTATCAACACACTAGAGACATAGTATGGGACAGGATGGAGCTACAAGTGGATGGTCAAGCAAATGTGCAAACTCATGGGTCATCGATGTGATGCAGCACGGTAAATAGAAAGAAAGAAATATTATTAACATCTCTCTCTCTCTCTCTCTCTCTCTCTCTCTCTCTCTCTCTCTCTCTCTCTCTCTCTCTCTCTCTCTCTCTCTCTCTCTCTCTCTCTCTCTCTCTCTCTCTCTCTCTCTCTCTCTCTCTCTCTCTCTCTCTCTCTCTCTCTCTCTCTCTCTCTCTCTCTCTCTCTCTCTCTCTCTCTCTCTCTCTCGCTCGCTCGTCTCTCGACTCTCGATCTGCCAAGGTGGAAATTGGTCGGAGCTTCTCTCTAAGTAGTTGTAGCGTATAGTAGAGGCAGGCTGTATGCAACTTTTGCAAGGGTGCACCGTGCACTGTTGGGGTGCATGATTTTTCCTCTCTTCTATCATGCTCACCGCTTGGGACCATATGAGACAAATCAAATGTACATGGTGTCCAGCCAAATGAGCATCCTCAACACTTCTAGCTATCCCAGAATTTTCGTGTGTTGATGACACAAGGTCTAGAAAAGGTGCATTCGTTGCAACAGCCACTCCTCTTAGATCAAAATCTTTATCTTCCCAATGCTCAGGTCCTTGAACTATTGCACCTCCTCCAAACATGCTGCCACAAGTTCTTCAGTTCATTTTTCCTCATTGGTTTCACAAGAAAGTCCACATCTCCCTTTGACAAGCAATTGAATACCACATTCATGGAGTCATGATAACCGGAATGTGCTTGAGGGCCCCATGGTTCATAATTCACCCCAATAGACCTATGCATGATAAACAGGGCATCACGACCTCCGTCAGAACAAGGTCGACTTGGTTTATTCGGTCCATTAAAAGCTCCCATGCTAGTAACCCATTGGAGGTAGGTGTAACTTCATAGCTGCAATTGCGTAGAAGAGCACCAACTAGATCAAGCTGAATGCATGGAACTGATGCAAGTCTAGGCTATGTCGGCAATGACGACGGGGATGAAGACACCGTCCTAAGGGCTGAAATTTGTAATCTCGTATGTGCTGTCCAAAAACGCTATGGGCTGAGATCTGCGACTATGTCCAAAAACGTTGATTCTGGGACTGTTCTGTAGGTCTTTGACACTGAAAATCTGCAGGTTTAGGGCTAAAAACTGAGGTTTCTTGGGGCTGAATGTGCTACTCTTTAGGGGCTCAATCTGCTGGTCTTTCATTGCTGAAAAACGCCATGTTGAAAACTGTCAAAATCGCTAGGTGATGGGTCTCCAAAAATGCTAGGTTGTTGAGCTTCTGCTGTCGATGGTTGCTGAGCTTCTGCTGTCAATGGATATGCATCTACACTAAGTGAATTCATAGCTGCAATTGCGTAGGAGAAGTGGCGTCACTGATTCTACTGTTTTAAGGGCCAATCTGTTTTTTCAAGCGTCTTTATGTCTGTCTTCAGTGATGGAGACACCGTCTGATTAACATATGAAGGTTTTTGAGCTGGGAAGTTGGCAAGTAGAATTTGTGGGAAACAAACAAACAAGCCAGTATGCATCAGCCAAGTGGATGTAATTAGACAACTTTGGAGCATGGTGCTGCTCAGCTTTGCTCGACTTCCAAGCAATTTGGGCTCCAACAAAAAATGACACTGAGCAAGACAAACCAAAGGAGTGCTAGCTGCAAATTTGATATATCTGGTGTTGGTTTTATTTTGTGAAGATCCATGGTGCACAGGATGCATTTTCTGAATAGTCTATCTATGGACAATGTCGTCCTGATCATTTACGATGGTTTCCAGGATGTTTGCAAGCAAACTACTACCTTAAGTAGATGGATTCTTTCAGGCTTTATTTCACCCCTTGACAAATGCTATGATGCTAAGGTTGAATGTCTTTAGCCCCAAGCTGGGCATACTGAGGGAAGTATGTTGTTTATGTACTTGCATACTGATTCTACTGAGAGTCTACCAGCTTATTACTTCTGCCTGAGAAGACATGTTTTGAGGGCTAATGAGTTGCTCTTGTTGTTGGTTTTTTCCAAGTGTCTTCATGCCAATCGGTGACTGAGACAGTGTCTTAGAAACTGTGGATGACACATATGAAGGTTTTTGAGCTGGGAGGTTGGCATCAGTCTATGCCTTGCATATTATACAAGTATTGTTTGGCATGAGGTGGAGGAAGCAACCCAACCATTGTTCATTATGCTTGTGGAAACCCAATCAAATGATATTTGTAGCCCAATTATTTTTCATTCCCTATTTTTTACAATAGCAACTTTAGTTTGTTGCACGTGAAGTACCATATGAGCTTGTTACATGGAGTATCCTCGCAAAACAAAGAAGCAATCGAAGTATCATATGAGCCTGTGACACACAGAATTTTACAAGAAAATGTGGTCTTCCAAGAAGAGTGTGACAAAAGAGATTGATATTGGAACAAGCTTTCAACAAATTTGGAAAGGAAACAGGGAGAAATCTGTGTATACTCTGATGCAAGTAGAAGTTTGTTCTGTAGCGTTCACATGTCGTAGAATTGGAAGATTCTTGAAGCAAGTTATGCATTGTAGCTTTGTCCTAGATTACAAAATGGCGTTGCAAATTCTGATGCCAAGTTGAGTTACTTGCATCCAAATTCTTGGAAGGTTAGAGGCATTGAATTTTTTTCCTTATGGTGTACAAAATGAGCAACTTGAACAAGCAAAGCTCTTCTTTCGTCTGCTCTTCTTCTATGGAATCATGGATCTAATATGAGTAAAGCTTCAACAAATTTGGAAAAAATCTGGAAACTTCGTCAAGCAAATTAGGGCATTTTAGCTTTGTCCTAGATTATAGAATGTTGTTGCAAATCCTGATACCAAGTTCTCATTCCTGAAAGGTTAGAGGCGTTGCATGATGAGGGGTGATCATTGAGGGTAACCTGGACAAAGCAATCCCGCAAGAAGAGGCACAAGATGGAAGCGAGCATGTGGGGATATTTCTGGACGGCTTGAGTCATGGTGGTGTGGACTATGGTTTGTAGGGTGATAACTCTTGTCGTAGAATGTGGCAGAAAATTGAGGTGAAAGAGCTGGAGCTGGGGAGATTAGCAAGGAAAGAGGGAAGGAAGATGATAGAATTCAAGGAGGCGATGATGTAGCAGGCTTTATTTGACAAGTGGTATGCTAAGGTTGAATGACAGACTAAAGCTGGGAAGTTCGTGTACCAGGTCATAACGAGTATACTGATTGGGAAGTTAACTGTTTTGCCTGGGAGGACCAATCAATTTTTTCCAGGTGGAGACACCGTCTCAGAAACATATGAAGGTTTTTGAGCTGGAAAGTTGCCAAGTAGAATTGCTGGGAACCAAACAAGCGAGCTAGTTTATGTTTCTTTTTTGTCAGAATTTGACAAGAAAAATTTGGACCTATCTATACTCATTTGAGCAGCTTGGTATTGCTCAGCTTCAGATTTATTATCGTGGGTGTTGGTGGTTTTTCCTTCCATGAATTTTTAAGGATACGTTTTGGAATAGCCTGTCTATGGACATTGTATTGCATGTTGTTTTGATTTGAGGTCATCTCTCAAGTGTTGATGCCTGATGCCAACAGCTTCCTGGAACGTGGGCACGAGCGAGAGAAGCCATCTCTTTATTAATATGGTGAGTGCCATGCACCTATGCAATTCTGCCAACTATGGAGGTATCCTTTCCGCAGCTGCAATTGTGTTTTGCATGAGCGAGAACTACATTGTTGTGAAGAAGTTGATCCTGAATGTGGTGATTGCCACTAGCATGGCGATGTAGCCATGATTGTTGGTGCGTATGTGATGAGGAAAGGATGCATGCGGCTGTAGTAGACGTCCGTTCTTAGTGAGAGATTGAAATGATCACAAACAAGGTAAATGGACACTATGCGTGCAAGTGAATGAGACTGAGAGATAGAGAGAGAAGAGAGATACGACACCAGAGATGTTGTAAAACCCTCCTCCAAAGGCCCGAGTCTCGTCGGCGAGAGCGGTCTACTTATGATTGCACAAACTGGATCAAGCTGAATGCATGGAACTGATGCAAGTCTAGACTATGTCGGCGATGACGATGGGGATGACGACACCGTCCTAAGGGCTGAAATCTACAATCTCATATCTAGTGTCCAAAAATGCTATGAGCTGAAATCTGCGACTATGTCCGAAAATGTTGATTCTGGGACTGTTCTGTAGGTCTTTGACGCTGAAAATCTACAGGTTTAGGGCTGAAAACTGAGGTTTCTTGGGGCTGAATGTGCTACTCCTTAGGGGATCAATCTGCTGGTCTTTCGTTGCTGAAAAACGCCATGCTGAAAACTGTCAAAAATGCTAGGTGATGGGTCTCCAAAGATGCTAGGTTGTTGAGCTTCTGATGTTGATGGTTGCTGAGCTTCTGCTGTCGATGGATATGCATCTACACTAAGTGACTAGGCATGCACGGTCTACGAATAGACTCACAAAAGTGCCAGATCACTTCTAATCTATACTGACTGGACTGACTGAACCCTGATCATGTTGTAGCTTATCCACGAACACATAGGGTTGGATGTGTCACCTGACAGAGGGTGGTGAATTCATTGTTTTTTCTGTATCTCGTCCATTGCCTTATGCCTCACAATGGACTACACAATGATCCACTACCGTCCTTGGTTAATAGTCCTTTTGGTGCCAATTAGGCATTAAGAATTATGATTTCTCATAATTTCTCTCCCCAGTATCTTTGATGATCAACACATAATGGAGACTAAATCATATGCTATGGACTTGCCGAGAACGTCGACGATAATGAGGATGACAATGAGACGGGCCAGAATCTGAAAAACGCTATGGCTGAAATCTGCGAATCTTTATCCACTGAATTTTGACTATATGTCGATGACGACGATGCAACGACGACGCGCTGAAAACGTAGATATTGAAATCTACGTTTTTTGGGTTAAAAATGTAAACGCTCGTGGATGTGACCATGCGGCGAGGAACTGCTGCGAGGTTCGGTGGTTCTACGATGGAGTCTGATTGCTGAAAACTGAAAACGTTGGTCTAGATCTGGGTTTCGTCGCGGTGTCGAGAAATTTGCGGTCTTGCCAGAAAATCACCGGGCTTATGGCTGTGAGAGTTTGTGAGAGAACTCAACAAAAACTATATGAAGGAGTTAAACCATAGATGCCATGAAGACTAGGGTTTGGAAAGAAGTGCAATCAAAGAAGACTCACTCTTTCTCTCTTGCATTCACACACACAAAGAAAGAACACAAAAGAGAATGTCAAAACAATACGAAGATGAAAACATCAAGGCTATGGTCATATCGTATCATGGGTAATATGAAAGGGTTAATGGATGAGTTAATGGCATTCAATCTTGGCTGACCAAATAGGCTACGAATTGTTCTTTGGAATTGTAGTTTTGTGCTTACCATTATATATATATTTTGTCTAGTGATTGGGATTAATTGTGTATACAAATCCTCTTAGTTCATAGCAAGATAACTACGCTTACATCAAAAGAAAAATTATAGTCTATGAGAGGTAGTATGATGGGATCTGGTGATAGAAGTATTTCATTGAGCCTTTCAGGGCCAAAGAGAAACACTATACGTTGTTGAAAGTGTATTTTACGGCTAATCCATACGTTAATTCTAATAGATTGTACAGAGTGAAAGTGATAGAAATGATCATCATGTGGGTTATTCATCTAGGATAATATGTGAGAAATGTAGATATGAGAGAAGTGAAGAGATGAGAATTTTCCCTCCCAAGCCCTATTCTTGCCCGTAGACAATAAGGATACTGCGGGGAGAGATGTACCTGTAGCAAAGAGAACCTAAAATTTGTAGAGAGGATGAATTACTAAGAGTGAGAGAGATAGATTTGGTTAAGGAGATGAGATTAGATACATATATATATATATATATATATATATATATATATATATATATATATATATATATATATATATATATATGTCGGATTAGAGATGAAAAAGAAAACAATAAGAAATCAAGAAAACATCAATGTAGAACACATCTTACTTGACAAACCCTTCGGCACCATTATTGATGGAGAGAGAAGAAGAGGGGAGCACTCCACTTTGATTGATACGCCAAGTACAACACCTTCTTTGATTAGATTTGATCTTCCAAGGATAGCGTACAAGAATGGCTAGTCTTCCTCTAGGAGAAAGTGTAGGCTTGGGCTTATGTTAATGGGGCTAAGTACAATTAGGCATTACTACTCACTCCCTCAAGAATTCCTCTCATCAATGGCTTGAATGCTTGAGTTACTTCCAAGGAAGAAGAGGTCCCCTTTTATAGGTGAAGGGAACCCCCAAGGGTTTACACAAGAAGAGAGGAGCCAGTGTGAACAGGAATTGGAAAAGTTGGAAATGAGCTGTCCCTGCATGATGTGGGCAGATTGGGGTCCAGTATTTTGATCATATCTCCTCAACCGTGGCCCCAAATAAAAAAGTAAAAATATGGGCAAAACCTTCAGCTCATTAGCTACGATTTTCATTTTAAAATCGTTTTCCAATTCGCATTGGAACCTTGTGTAAAAAAATCATCAAAATAGGGTCCATTTATGGCAGCAAAAGTCTTCATGTGGTCTCCTTAGCCTAGACTTTCATTTAATTCCAAAGGACACCTCATGCCATATGAAATCATGACATTGCTCCTTGACAAAGTTTTGTAATCATGCTTGCAATAATGCATTAAAATAAGTGTATCTTTGAAATCATGCCACCTAGTGTCCCACTAGGATTTGATTCTCTCCTAGTAGCTATTTAAAAAGAAATATAAGAAAAGTATAAAAAATACATAGAATATATATATATATTGGAGTTTACCCTAGATATAGGATCTAGCTAGGGTGTGAGATGATAATGAAATAGTAGAAATAAAGAATCAATGCTTTTTGCCCCAAGTTAAAGAGGCGAAGCTATTGATGCTTTTCCCATAGTATTTTCTGATGGTAAAGTAAGGATATGTTACCCTTGAGAAAAATAATAGGATGAGATAGAAGGCTTATTATTATACTTAAATATGCATATGTACACTATAGGAAATATAATTATGTATCTAAAAAAATACAAGATAGATCTTGTAGCATGCGTTCCCACTATGTACGTGTCACAGCACGACATCCACTCCCTCTAAACCTGCACAACCTCCGGTATGTGCCACATTGTCTCTTTGTAAGATTAGACCTCTTGTACATCTTCCTTGTCTTCTTCTTCACTGGATGATTCCAGAGCTTCATGTTCACTTTGATCTTCACCTGTGTTTTTCTCTTCTTCCTCATCCATATCTTCTAGATCATTGTCTCCTCTTCTCTTAAACATTTTAATCCTTTTTCCTGCAATGGGAATCTTTACTTCTGTACCATCTAGTTCAGACAAGCTGTAAGTAGCATTTTCATGCACATGCTTTACAACATACGGTCCAAACCATCTTTTTGAGAACTTACGCATGACTGTGTGCTGGTTATCAAGGCTACTATCATACACTAAAACCGAGTCACCTTTGTCAATTGCTTTGCTCCTGAGTCGATGTCGCTTATCAAAATAGTCCTTGTTTTTCAACCTTGCATTTTTGAGTCATTCTTTTGCAGCTTCAATGTCTCCAGGTCTTCTATCTAGCTGCCTTATACGCAGTGCAAGGAGATCTTCCCTACTAAGCCCCTCTTGCCAAGGTAGTACATTCCATGTGGGAATTGTATCCTCAATCGGCATCACTGGCTTTTGACCATGCATTAGCTCCGCAGGCATGTAGCCAGTTACTGAGCTATGTGTTGTACGATCAGCCCATAAAGCATATGGTAACAATTTTGGCCACTCACCAACTCTTCCTTCGCAAGCCTTGGCCAAAGCTTTGATGATAGGAGGATGACCTCTTTCACTCTTTCCATTGCCTTCAGGGTTGCAAGCTGTAGTAAGAGAAAGCTTGATCCCTAATCTAGAAAAGAACTCCCTTGCTTCTTCGGCATCCAGTTCACCTCGATCTGGAGTGATTTTTCCCACACAACCATAACGGCAAATCACCTCATCAAGAAGGAATTTGCACACAGCTTCTGTGGTCTTAGCTCTTAATGCTCTTCCTTCAACCTGGTTAGTTAGGTCCTCTCCTGCAAGAACCAAGTATCTCATCTGCCAGAGTCCTAAAGGCATCGTTATTAGATCCACAACCCATTTATAGTGCATGGCTAGTGGATATGTAGGGTGCAATCCATCACGATGTCGAACATTTGAATACATTTGACAAGTTACACATGACTCTACAAACTGAGATACATCTTTATACATACCCTTCCACCAGTATTTTTCTTTCAACTTGGAGAAGGTTGCCCACACACCCCTGTGTCCAGCCCATAGACTCTCATGAAACTCTTGCATGAGCTTTACTTGAGTCTCTTTTTAACATATAACCCGTTGTGGTGTAGCACCCTTTTGTTTAGGATGCTTCCACAAGTAACCATCCCTTAAAAAGTACCCATATGCTTTCCTGCGTATCCTCTTGAATTCTTGTTCAGACCAATCATCCTGTTTTGTTAGAGTACTCAAGTACCTTCCAATAGAAAGCCAATCACCTTTATAAAGATCTTTCAAGAACAATTCAAGTGAATTAGTCATGCAGACATTGTTACCTTTGACATGAGAGATAGAATAGAATTTTGTGCCTACATCATCTCCCTCATCAATCATTTGTGACTCATCTTCATACCTTGCCCTTGATAGCATATCTGCCACTGTATTGTCTTTACCTGCAATGTGCTTAAACTCTGGATTTAAGGACTTAATGTAGGCAATCCACCGCAACATAGCAATGTCTGGTGTTGAGCAGCTTGTAATCATCCCAAGAAGTGGTAGACAATCTGTTTCTACAACCACACATGCACCAATTAGGTACTCTTTCCCACTTTTCAAGGCTGTAACCATACCCCATAACTCTCTCTTTATCTGTGGATAATTTCTTTGGCGAGCACTTAGTACCTTTGCTCCAAATCTTACCACATACCTGTGTCCTTCTTTGTCATCTTGCCCTATTGCCCATCCAATCCCTGTAGGACTGGTATCTACTGTCACAATCACTGGCCTTTGACGCTCATAGTCTACCTTTCTCAAAGTCGTTGCTGACTGGAGTGACTCCTTAAGCTTTTTCATGGATTTTACATGTGCTTCTGTCCATTTAAACTTTTGATTCTTTCTAAGCAGCTCATAAAGAGAATCAGCTACATGTGCATAATGTGGAATCCAAATAACATAGAAGACACATGCTCCCAGAAATCTTCTAACCTCAGTGATGCTAGTGCATGTTTCTTTCATTCTTTGGATGGCATCTACCTTTGATGGACAAGGTTTCCTACCATATGGCCCGCACATGTGCCCCACAATGAGCACTTCTTTGACACCAAACATAGACTTTTTCCCTGACAATGTAAGATTCACTTCTTCCAACCTAGACAAAATTTTATCACAATCATTTATGTGATTTACCACAAACCTGCGACATCCCTTGAGATCCAAAGCTTCATCTTTGTCACTTTCTTCACATCCTTTGATAGGCAAATCATCAATGAAAGGCATTGTGATTTGAGGAATAAAGTCACGTAAGACCTTATTCATCCCATTCATCATATGTGCAACCGAGTTGGTTGCTCCCTGTGGCAAGGTACGCATCCTTACCAAACCCAAAGGTTTCCTCATGGTTGTCAAGTCTCTGCTTTCGATTGCAAGCTGAAATTGATCATACCCTGAAT
This sequence comes from Adiantum capillus-veneris, assembly GCF_014529385.1. NCBI lineage: Eukaryota > Viridiplantae > Streptophyta > Polypodiopsida > Polypodiales > Pteridaceae > Adiantum > Adiantum capillus-veneris. The sequence goes on from NC_140931.1 coordinate 120,897,560, forward strand.
AGAGATCCCCCATTGAGTAGATTGCCCTCCTTGCAATTTCCTCTGCAAATTCATCCACAATTGGACCTGTACCTACATTTCTAATTGTCACCTTGTTCACTGGTTGCATATCTTGGATGAAGCGTAGAGAACCATTCTTCTTTGGAACTATGAACCACCTGTTTGAGTATGGAGCACAAGAAGGCTCCAAGATTCCCATTTTGATTTTCTCATTCAGTAGCTCTACTAACTTTGGCAAATGAGCCTTTGGAACCGGAATAGGCCACAGATTCCAAGGCACCTGAGGTATTGTGAAAATTACCATAGGAGCTACAATATAAGGATCAACACATCCTATCTCATGTGGCTCAAATGCAAAAGCCTTACCATGCTTTGAAAGAATTTCTTTGAAGCACTTTGTCTCCTCCTGTGTTAGAAACTCCTCGCAACCAATCTGCAACTCTTGAGAAGACTCCTTTGTGAAGGTATGCCCGATCTTTTTAGGATTCCGCAAACTTGGTTGTAAAGAAGCCTGTTCAATCTTTTCCTTGTTGTTGGGTGGTAAGGGTGAAGCTACTAGTTTCACCTTCTTTGCTACACTCTTGTATTTAGTTTCAACATGGATTTCTGGGCCAACTGTTTGGCTTTCTTTAAAGGCTTCTATTACTTGATACATTTCCATAGATCAAACTTCCACAACTTCATTTTCAAGATGCAAACTAGACCTCATTATAGCATCAAGCTCACCCATAGTATCTACAAAAGAAACTTGTTCACACAAACCCAAAACATTTTCAGTAGGCTTTAGCAACCCACTCTTTTTCATGCCTATTTGTACATTATGCACATATTGCCTCTCATATCTCTTCAAATCTTCAAGTTTTGTAAAACATACTGATCCATTCCTTGTTACCAAGGAGCTCATCGAGAAAGTTTCACCTATTTTTGGATCAAGCGAGACCCTTTTTCTTTCTGTACCACTGCAATCCCGCTTTACAATGGTACTTGGCCAAAACCCATCATTTCTCTATGATCATGAAACTCTTTGCTTACCTTTGGTAGAGGATGTTCTCTGAGGTTGTCACGATTTCTTTCATGGTTTACACAGACTGTGAGAAATTGGACAGCTCGTTTACCATCTTTGCTACGTATTCTAGCATATGCTGAACCATCGTCCATTACCTTTGTTTCCATTCAAACTCCCACAATGTAGGGTTGTCCAAGGATGAGATGATATGAAGATGTATCCTGTACAAAGAAGTTTTGGTCAATCTTTACATCACCTATTGTTACCTTCACACCTGGACATGCTGCATACAATTCACCGGATGAATTTTTTGCCACTTTTACCATCCAGCCATGATCTGTGTCCATCGGCCATTTGCACTTGTTGTAGAGACTCTTTGACATTATGTTTATTTCTAAACCATGGTCAATCAAGGCAACAAATGGCTCTTCAAGATCACCTACCTTGACCAAAGTTTCTGTAGAAGCCCTTGCCCAATGACTTCGTGAATAGTAACTCCTAGGAATATCTTCAACTTCTTCATCATCATTTGAGAAATACACTTTCTTCACTCTCCCACTAGATTGGTAGCATCCTACCACAACTCCATCATTCTCCTTATTTTGCAGTTGCATCCCTTGTGTCTTTGAGGTTTCCCCTTCAACCTGTGGACGAGAAACTTCAGCAAGGGTTTGCCTCTTTCTCTTGATGATGTCAATGATCTCCTCATGGAATTCACAGTTTGCAATGCCAAGAACTTCTCCCAGAGTAAACTCAATCTTGCTATTCAAGATCCTTTCCTCCAAGACTTTCTTTAAATCTGTAGCAACCTCAATATCAGATTGTAGTTTATAAGTTGGGCCTTTTGTCTTACCTTTCGTTGGCTCTTTCTTCTTTCCTGTTGTAGACTCCTCCATGAGTACTTCAGGTGGAGATGCTCCTTGTGTTGAGGGTGTTTGAGAAGGCATTGAGTCGCTTCTTCCCCCACTTCTAGAAGCTCTTTTTGATGGTCCTTCATCAGCATTCTCACGTCTGTGCTTCTCTTCTACAATTGCCTCATTTTGTTGGCATTTGGTAATGTAGGCATGCATTGACAATGAGTCCACTGGATCATTCCATCCTGTTTCTAGACGTATGCAATCACCTGCTTCATGTAGAATCTCTTTTGTAAGCTTTCCCTTTTTAGCTAATTGCATGACATTTGGCCAAATTTGACCATGATGGTCACTCACCTCTTCATCACAAAAATGTTCAATTTTACTCCATAAGTAGCTGCCTCAACTGAAGAGGTGGCATGCTTGGTTGCCATATCTTCAACTAAGGTTTGCATTCCCCCCTTCCCAAAGTTAGTTCTCAAGGGTAGACCTGTCTCTCTTAAGTGGATTTTACCATCCTTAAAAAAGACAACATCTTTTGACAAAGCATCACTAAAATCATCACAATCCCTTCTTACATGGTCTGTACTATCACACCAAATACATCTATTAACAAACCCTTCTTTGGGCTGTTGTCTTTGCCTAGGAAGTGGCCCTGATGGTTGGCCTTTTTCTTCAAGCTTTGCAAACTTCACCTTCAAGTCACGCATTCCCTTCACAAGCTCATCTAGCATGGACTCATCAAACTTAGGAGCGATAAAAGTAGGCTTTACCATTTTGTCATAAGTTGAGGTGGAAGGACTTATAGTGTTTACTACCATCTTGTCCCTTCTTCTTTGTCGTTTGGCAAGCAATGAGACAGCACCTTCAACCTCATTCTAGTCGGTCTTTAGTCCTTGCTCAGCATCTTTATCTTCAAGAAGAAGCTCCAAATTTTCTTGAAACTCTTTACCTGCAGCTTGTAAGAAAAGATTTGTCTTCTCTGCATCTAGTGTGGCCCTTTCTGTCCTAGTGAGTTGTGCATAGCGCCGCTCAAATTCCCTAAGTAGCTCTGTTATTGATAGTCCTTGCTTTGGCTTGACTACCCATTCTAAAATTGTCCTTTTGGTCACTCTCTCCGAGTCCTCCATGAAATATTTCTCCTTTAAAGCTACTTTGAGTTCTTCCCAATTTCTCCAATGCCCATCTTTAATTTCCCTAGCATGCTCCCTAACTTCTGGAGCAACAACTAGCTTAAAGCTTTGAATCATCTCACCTTCTGACACGCGATGCAGCTCCATCTCCTTCACATACTCGCGTAAGTAATTGGTTACATCTTTGCCATTGAACTGATCCATTCTGTTGACGACCGCTTGTATGGCCTTCATTGCTGAAATCTCCCTTCTTTCAGTAGCATGTTGTTGTTGCATGAACATTGCAAATGCTTGAAACATTTGCATTGTTGTTGGGTCAAAATGCATACCCTGTTGCTCAACATGATCACCCATGGTTACCCACAAACTCTCACCCTAGCAGATTTGCGTCGGGTTCACCAAAAATATGTCGAGAAATTTGCGGTCTTGCCAGGAAAGCACCGGGATTATGGCTGTGACAGTTTGTGAGAGAACTCAACAAAAACTATATGAAGGAGTTAAACCATAGATGCCATGAAGACTAGGGTTTGGAAAGAAGTGCAATCAAAGAAGACTCACTCTTTCTCTCTTGCATTCACACACACAAATAAAGAACACAAAAGAGGATGTCAAAACAATACGAAGATGAAAACATCAAGGCTATGGTCATATCGTATCAAGGGTAATATGAAAGGGTTAATGGATGAGTTAATGGCATTCAATCTTGGCTGACCAAATAGGCTACGAATTGTTCTTTGGAATTGTAGTTTTGTGCTTACCATAATATATATATATTGTCTAGTGATTGGGATTAATTGTGTGTACAAATCCTCTTGATTCATAGCAAGATAACTACGCTTACATCAAAAGAAAAATTATAGTCTATGAGAGGTAGTATGATGGGATCCGGTGATAGAAGTATTTCATTGAGCCTTTCAGGCCCAAAGAGAAACACTATACGTTGTTGAAAGTGTATTTTACGGCTAATCCATACGTTAATTCTAATAGATTGTACAGAGTGAAAGCGATAGAAATGATCATCATGTGGGTTATTCATCCAGGATAGTATGTGAGAAATGTAGATATGAGAGAAGTGAAGAGATGAGAATTTTCCCTCCCAAGCCCTATTCTTGCCCATAGACAATAAGGATACTGCGGGGAGAGATGTACCTGTAGCAAAGAGAACCTAAAATTTATAGAGAGGATGAATTACTAAGAGTGAGAGAGATAGATTTGGTTAAGGAGATGAGATTATATATATATATATATATATATATATATATATATATATATATGTCGGATTAGAGATGAAAAAGAAAACAATAAGAAATCAAGAAAACATCAATGTAGAACACATCTTACTTGACAAACCCTTCGGAACCATTATTGATGGAGAGAGAAGAAGAGGGGAGCACTGATTGATACGCCAAGTACAACACCTTCTTTGATTAGAGTTGATCTTCCAAGGATAGCGTACAAGAATGGCTAGTCTTCCTCTAGAAGAAAGTGTAGGCTTGGGCTTATGTTAATGGGGCTAAGTACAATTAGGCATTACTACTCACTCCCTCAAGAATTCCTCTCATCAATGGCTTGAATGCTTGAGTTCCTTCCAAGGAAGAAGAGGTCCCCTTTTATAGGTGAAGGGAACCCCCAAGGGTTTACACAAGAAGAGAGGAGCCAGTGTGAACAGGAATTGGAAAAGTTGGAAATGAGCTGCCCCTGCATGATGTGGGCAGACTGGGGTCCAGTATTTTGATCATATCTCCTCAACCGTGGCTCCAAATAAAAAAGTAAACATATGGGCAAAACCTTCAGCTCATTAGCTACGATTTTCATTTTAAAATCGTTTTCCAATTCGGATTGGAACCTTGTGTAAAAAAATCATCAAAATAGGGTCCATTTATGGCAGCAAAAGTCTTCATGTGGTTTCCTTACCCTAGACTTTCATTTAATTCCAAAGGACACCTCATGCCATATGAAATCATGACATTGCTCCTTGACAAAGTTTTGTAATCATGCTTGCAATAATGCATTAAAATAAGTGTATCTTTGAAATCATGCCACCTAGTGTCCCACTAGGATTTGATTCTCTCCTAGTAGCTATTTAAAAACAAATATAAGAAAAGTATAAAAAATACATAGAACATATATATATATATTGGAGTTTACCCTAGATATAGGATCTAGCTAGGGTGTGAGATGATAATGAAATAGTAGAAATAAAGAATCAATGCTTTTTGCCCCAAGTTAAAGAGGCGGAGCTATTGATGCATTTCCCATAGTATTTTCTGATGGTAAAGTAAGGATATGTTACCCTTGAGAAAAATAATAGGATGAGATAGAAGGCTTATTATTATACTTAAATATGCATATGTACACTATAGGAAATATAATTATGTATCTAAAAAAATACAAGATAGATCTTGTAGCATGCGTTCCCACTATGTACGTGTCACAGCACGACAGCGGTAGATCTACAAAATGCTGGATGGTTATGCTGATGCAAAAATGCTAGGGCTGATCTGCTATCTTGCTGTGGAATCTGCTAATGCTAGGGCTGATCTGTCTTCTGCTGCTGTCGGGGCTGATCTGCAGTGCAAAAACGCTAGGGCTGATCTATCATGCAAAAATGCTAGGGTTTTCAGATGGGCTTCACTATTGGTGTCAGCGTCCTCGTATCTTGGGCAGCGACGTGTTTTGATTACCGTATACGTAGCCACAAAAAGAAAAACGATTCTGAAGGGAATCGAACCCTGACACTATCCATATGAGGCTATCACCACAAAACTCCCCACCACCCACCCTTATTAGTAAGATTTCAAAAGAATAAAAATCATGACTTAACAAATGAATTACTGTGAGATTAAATCTTACCCAATATAGGTTGATTTGTGAGTTGATACGCACGGCTAAGAGTCCTCATCGTCATCTCTAAGATTAACCATCAATAAAATCTCATCTTCATTATCTTTGTTTAGTTCTTCAAACTCCTCTGTCGTTAAATCTGTGTTGACGTTCATTTCCTCCATGTGCTCGACATCCACTATTTCTTCCTCTTCGGTGTCTGTAGTGTCAAAGTACGGATGGTTGTCGTTCTCATCATCTACAACGTCATCATGATCGGCAAGAGAAATTCTACACGTCTCTAACATGGATGTGTCTAGATTCGAGGATGTTACCAATTCATCCTGATTTGCTTCCTCAGGGTCAACGCTATCAAACAACTGACGACCTCTAAGTTGGACATGCACAACTTGCCACCATGGATGAGAATCTGGGTTCTTGTAAAAGAACGCTTGCTCAACATGAGTTGCCAGAATGTAAGGCTCTCTTGTTGCACGCATTAACTACGAGGAGTTGACGGACCAAAATCTGGACGGTTCTCTTCTCATTGTGGAACTATTGCCTTTATACTCGGCACGAAACCAATCCACCTTCAGAATCACCTGTGAAAATGCACGAATCAAAACTTTAGAATTATGTATAACTTCAAGAAATCTACATGTCATTGTTGTATGAAGAGGGATTTCATTCACCTATTTTAAGATCCGATACGATATTTCATAAATGCAGACTATGGTTCCCACATAACTCAGTTCACTATCAACAAGATTTGTGTCTCTTGAACTTGCACGTGATAATTGCTTGAAAGAAGCAACAACGGAAGAATCTTGAGTTAGACATAAGTCGTCAATAGCTTTTATTCGAAGATGTTGACCATAAGCCCACATGTTTGTATACATTTGAGCCTAGATCAATATATAAATAATATAAGAAAAAAAGGAATATTGCTTGTTTAGTTTAAAGTTTTCAAAACCCAAAAGTTACATTTCTTTCACATCCGATCATAAACTCTCTCTGTTCCCTTGAGATTGTCTCATGATCTCTATCCGCCGGTTGCATACTGGTGTATAACCAATCCATGAAAGAAGGTACGTCTTCGATGTTATTTACGTTGGTTTGACGTCTGGATCTCTTGTTTTTACGTCAGTCAACTCGTTGGTTCGCAATTTTCTCCTCGTACTCCTCAATAAATTGTTGCATGCATTCGCTATTATAGACAATGAAAGTAGAAATATCCAAATTATCTTGGATCTTAAGTCAAAAAGGGACTCCCTTACCAGACAATACCTCATCTGACATGGTAGAAGAAGACTCATTTGTCCATACGCATGGATCTTCAAAATTGGTTTGCTCAAGATATTCACAAACGTAATACATGCATTCTTCAAGCATCCATCCTTCCGCCATAGAACCCTCTGGTCTTGCTTTTTGACATACATAACCTTTCAGTACTCCCATTAATCTCTCCGCCCAAAACATCCATCGAGTAGAAACAACACCAGCAAGCTCTATCTTGTCCACTAGATGGATTAGCAGATGAACCTGGATATCAAAAAAGGAGGTTGGAAGTTCCTTCTCCATTAAACAAAGAAGCTCTATACATTCATGCTTCTTTTGTGGAATTAACCCTTTGTCAATTTCTTTAGATGTAATCCATCTATCAATAAAAGAAAGAAGATATTAAAGTCATATTTGAATTAAGAACTTATCAACTAAAATTTTATACTAAAATTTTATGAGTGATAAATACCTTGCAAGAGATCCAAAGCAATATATTATGTCTCGGACTCCTTGGGTAGTACATCCATCAATAACAAGGGGTAGAACATATTGTATACATGATTAATCCAATCAACAAAACATGCAAGAAAATAAATACTTACGAAGATTGATAAAACATTACCTTCACAAAATTGTGCCAATCATGTGTTTTTAAACCAGACAAGCTCTTGTCATCTAAAGTGAACATGTTTCAACAAGATGCTCCATATTCTGTAGGCGTACGAATCAATTGAATCCTCTTGTTGATAGTCTGTACCTCTTCTGCGTTGAGTACACATGGGGCAGGCTCATAGGTTGTGTCACGTCCAGTTTCATCAAAAAGTGGCCATAGATTAGGCTTTGAGTTTCGATCCTTTAAGTCATTTCTTGTTGCCAATGTGTCTTTCAAGCCAACAAGGTGTTGCCATAACGAATGACCAATGTTCTTAAATATATTCATAGGATCAAGAAGATGACATATCTTCAAATCCTTCCAATATTCCAAAGTGTACCATATCGAAGGACTTTGAGCCAGAGAACGTTTTCCTCTAGCTCGCACCTTCACAGCGTCATCATCATCACCGCTTATGATCTCCGACTCCGGATTGATAGCGGTCCAAAAGTCCACTTTAAATACCAATTCTTTGGTGTGTTTGGTATTGGACATTTCCCTTCTTCTACCTTCCCGTTGAAATGTATGGCTTACCTTCTATTTCGTAGATGATGCTCTTCAGGTAAAAATCGTATGTGTTGAAGATATATATTTTTGTTGAGGTTTTTGCTATAAGTTGATCTCAACCAATCACCACACACAGGACAAGCTTTATAACCCTTGGTACATATTCCTGCATGAAAAACATAACAAAGATTATTAGCGCAATAAATATACAAAAAACGTATGAAAAAATATATATATCTAAACCATTTACCTGAGCAAAAACCATATCCTAGAAAGTCATGGATAGTCCATGCTAAAATCCCACGAACAATGAAGTGTCTTTCACCAATGCTTCTTGACATATCCACGACATCAATCCCTCTCCACAAATCTTGAAGATCGTCAATGAGAGGAGCCAAATATACACTCGGTCTTTAACTTGTCACTTTCCTGGGATTAAGAGTGAGAGCATTAAATGCTCTTTCTTAATACTAAGATATGGGGGTAGATTATAGCTAATAACTACCACCGGCCATGTAACCTATTTACTTGATTTTGTAGAAAATGGATTCACACCATCTAATGCTACAACCATCTTTAAATTGTGTGATTCTTTTGTGAAATTTGGCCATGGCGAATCAATATGCTCAAATGCAGGACTATCTTGCGGAATTTGCATTACTCCATCTTTGCTCTTGTGCTCCGCTCCCCATGTCATAAGCTTAGCTAATTCGGGACTTTGAAACATATATTTTATACGCAGAGCCAAGGGAAAATGTCTCAATACCTTTCTAGGGACCTTACCTTTCTCATCTTTATAACGAGGCGTTTGACATTTTGGGCACGTCACATTGTCCTCGTACTGATGTCTATATAAAATACAATTGTTGGGATATGCATGTATGGAAGAATAGTCAAGTCCAAGACTACTTATCATCTTCTTCACCTCATCATGTGATGTAGGAATGGAATTGCTTGTCGGCAAGAACTTTTGAGAGACTAGCCTGCAAGTTGATTAAAAATATGATCAATAACAAGCACCAATGTTTAGAGTGTAACAAATAAATATGTTAGATGTATACATACTTCAATAGTGCTGAAACGGATACATTACTCCATCCAAAATGGTTTTGAAGATTAAGAATAAGTAAGCTTGCACTTAGTCGTTACACTTAGTCGTGTCAGTTGGCTTCCTTCGTAGATATGCTTTAGAGCTTCTTCTTGAAGATACTTCTCATTGTTAGGAATATCTCTCGCACTATCATTTTGATGCCAATCCTCGATAAAATCAGCCATGCCATTGTCATTATCAAAGATATCATCACATCCATTAAAGTCCTTAGAATATTGTTCCTTTAGTCTTGCATTCGTATTAGGATCACTCGTGCGTAGGATCCTCATGCACTCTATTGACATTTGAGATACGTCATGTGAATGTTGATTTGTGACGTTATCAATGTCATAATCTGGAAGCTGCATATTTGAAGGTAAAGAAGATTGTATCAATAGCATGCTTATATATAAAAGGAGAGAGAGAGATGTGCATGGAATTCAATAACATTTGGAGACAGCAAAAAATAATATCAAAATAAATTAGCGACAGTACGGAACATAATGCAAATTAAAGTGTAGAATTAGGATACAAGAGTTCAAAATAACATTAGGAATTGTATACAATGAGCTCTTAACCCTCATCTGTTAAGGGTTCTCGTGGAGGTCTACGCCATCCATAATTGACTAGCAATTCATCACCAGCACGTAATGATTTAATAGCATGGACAACTATATATCTTGGTACATCCCTACTCATGTGTCTTGGTTCATGAATATTCTTACACTCCACAAATGTGCAATTGGTTCTTGCACTTCTCCCTCGACTACTATTGATTAAACCTGCTATGTTTCCTTGAGAGTAAGGTCTTCCATCAACATAGAGTCTTTGGCCTTCTGCATGTGTAATCCCTCTAGCAGAAAGAGAGGCTGCATTGAGACATAATCCACAAGTAGTCATGCTCTGGATGTAGCGAGTGAGTTGATGCCATGGACCCCATCTATATATAGGTCCACAAAAAGACATAAGGGTGACCTCTGAATGAGGGGGCACATGAAAATCCTATGCAATAAAGATGCCTCGTCCCGCTCCACTGATGGTGGACGGAGCAATCATGTAGTGATTGCCCCAAAATCCAAAAACCACTCCATCTAAAGGAAGTGGTCCTCCCTGTCAGCCTCTGTATCGTCTACGATCATACTCTGTACTAGATCCTGTAAATGAGTAGGCAACGGATGATCTCCACCCATCTCAGCCTCCAATGGAGGAGGTAGAGGATGTCGAGAAACCTCAAGCTGCAACTGACAATTGACATGACCGTGCGTGTGCGAGAGACATGTGCACCACTGGTAGTAAAGTCATCCTCGTCATCAAGTGAAGATACCTACATATATAATCTAGTTACATTATATATATCAATATTTGATTTTTAAAAGTCCAATATCAAACAAAGGGAGATCAGAAATATACCATAGGTCAATGTCGCTCCTCAGGTGGTGGTGCTTGCTCAAAAGTACCAAAAGTCATCTGATGTGAAAAGCACCCCGTCGTGGCCTGCGATACGTGCCCAACAACGAGCACACCAGCATATAATAGGCTCATCATAGTAGAAATCATCATAAACGGGTTCATGTGCAGTATTGGAACTCTGTGTACCCCGGCTACCACTAGTAGGAGGTGGTGGTGTACCCTCTGATTGATCCGAATCTGGATTTCAATTACCATAAAAACATGAGACATTTATCAAATGACCAAAATAAAAAATTCAATAAAAGTAACAAAACATTGAAGTCTAATAGTTATATGGTATATTCTGACACTAATTGTAATTTAAAAAATAAACAGGCGCTATTGTATGGTGCCGTCAAACAAGAGAAAGGAAACCATTTGCATGGAGACATGGCAATTCTTCCGCAAGGAGATGCGCCTACGCATTAATTTTCCCCAACAAAAGGTGTGTGCCTTTGGTAATATATATTAGAATTAATATGAACTTTCCTAGATTGATTGTAACTTTTCTCTAATCTATGTTATTTTGTTTATTCAAGTTTGCTTAGGAGACATCACGCAAGAGAGTAGCTTTACGTCACACATCTAGACTAGGGCGGATGGGACGGGATGGATTTGTGGCCACATTTGTGAGTATAGACCATTCACATTTTAACTTTTAAAGGTAGTATTATTGAATGCAAAAATTAATAAGTCTTTGGTTGTGTCTTAATGTAGACAAAAGACTATGGTCATGCACCGACCGCACAGGAGATAGAGTAGGCCACGTACTGCGGCTATCGTGCTTTGTGTCAAACACTTACTCACACTCCAGATCCACTTGTACGTATCTTTGTTTTGCTTTGTAGTTTTTTTCATGGTAGCTATAATATATTCTTTTTTTATTTCACTAACTAATACAGGAGCAGCATGGGGAGGCTGATATGACATAGGTGGCTCGATAGGAGGCCGAGGGGCGACGTCGAGAGGCTGAGAGGAGTAGTGGCCCAATCACTGGCCATGATGGTGACGATCGTGGAGATGAGGACAGTCGTAGTCCCACGGTTTAGACCAGCGGTGGTGGCACTAGCGATCATGAGACCGATGATGGCGATTCTTCCAGTAGTGATGGATCACATAGTGATCCTGCGTAGAGATTTCTTTTGCATATTTGGGATCGTTATATATGTATTTTTTAGTGTGCATTACTACATCGTATGTGATGATGAGATTTTTTTTGTATATGTGAGGATTGATCACCACACATTTTGGACACATGTACATAAACTTACTGATGATATATACTGACATGTGTTTGTTGCATCACTGAATTTGTCTATTGTCAAACAATTAATTATTTATCTATAAGGTAATTAGCCTAAGTAACCATCTCAATGTTATTTATTTGTCTTTATATATATATATATTTTTTTAAAAGATGGATTGAAATTGTGGTCATTGTGCTACCAAATGATGATGTGGCATGTGAAACCCAGTCCTAAGTTTTCTGTTAGTTGCTCTACTTCTCAAAACTAAGGCATTTTGATCTTATAGAACTCTTGTGCAAGTCTTTAAGAATATAAAAGAAATATCCCTCGGGATGCTAGTCTTTCTGTTCAGTTGTTGTTGTCCTAGTTTTTGGTCACCGCCTATGGCTTTTCGCCCGGTCGGTTAACACATTGTTAAAAAGGCTTCTAATGTTTTTTTGAAGATAAAGATTTGAACTATGATGTTTCAAAGTACCAAGCATCATACGCTCCAAGTTTCAAGTTACATACCATGTACCATGCACCAACTACAAGCATCATACGCGCGAAGTTTCAAGTTACGTGCCATGTACCATGTACCATGTACCATGCACCAACTACAAGTATCAAGTTTCATTATGGAACCTGATACCAAACCCTAAATCAACTGCCAAATCTAACACTAACAAGTTTTCTTGGTTTCTATGCCAGGCTCTAGTATTAAGAAGCTTTTGATTTTCACATCTTTTGTAAAGGTAGCAGATTTAACGTTAAGTGTCAGATTCTACATACCTTGTATCAAATCAAGTACCAAGTTTCAAGTTGCAAGTACTAAGTACCAAATCAAGTACCAAGTACCAAGTACCTTATACCAAATCTAACACTGGTTTTATTGTTTTCGTGTTAATTTATTACAGTACCACAAAGTTACTCCGACCAATTAGTACCATGGACCATGTACCAATTCCAAGTACGAAGTTTCATTATGGAGCCTACAGCCAAATTAAAGCAAGGACCAAGTACCGACATGTACCAAGTACCAAGTATCAACATGTACCAAGTACCGACATGTACCAAGTTTTCTTTATTTTCATGTTAAACCCACATGTCCCGAGTTGTATGAAATAGGAACAAGTTTTTTTTTATTGTGGACTCTAGAAACGGTCCATCGACGAGCCGTTTGAGCTCTTATGAGCCCACATGGAATGTCCATGTACCAATGAGGCATATGGGCAAGCTATACGGCTCGCTAAGAGCTCAAACAACTCATCTATATATGGATCGTTCTCAAAGTCCTCGAGCAAAAAACACTCAGAAACAATATATCGGTCAGTTGTTTGAGCTCTCAGCGAGTCCTATAGCTTGCCCACATGCCTCTTTGGCACGCGAAAAAGCTATGTGGGCTCGCAGAATCTTAAATGGTTCGCCAATGGGCCATTTCCAAAGTAGTCCATCCAAAGTGGTTTGCGAGCGTTTTTTTGGTCGTGGACTTCAAAAATGGTCGATCGGCGAGCTTTAGCGCATGGAGCCCACGTGCCAATGAGGCATGTGAACAAGTTATACAGCTTGTTTGAACTTTGAAAATGGCCCATTTGCGAGCCGTTTGAGGTTTTGTTGCTGATTCGATCTTTTTAAAAAAAAACAATTCGTGCTTAAGCATCTCGCCGCTTATGCTACGCATCCCTTATTCCACGCATTTTGCCACGCGTCACTTATGCCACGTGTTGCTTATGCGACGGTTACTCGTTGCTATAGCCCTCGTTAAATGCCTCATTTATGCGACGTACATTAGCGACGACTACAACGATGCCTTTTTCCCTCATTAATGCGACGATAATTCATCGATGTAGCCGTCGCTATAGGGGGGCAAATGTAGTAGTGGATATTCCTAAAAGTCTGGAATCTTGGACCTTTGTCAAAGGACCCAACTTGTTGATAGTACTCCTCAATCTTGGCATGATGTGTTGTAGAGAATTGTCATGATTTCTACCTTTTGATTCGTGTTGACTCCTTGAAACCTCTTTTCGTAAATTCTCAATAGATGCCAATATCATCTTTTGAGAATCCTCAACTTGAGAAAGTTTCTCGAAAGTATGTCTCACTCTCTAATCTCTGCAAGTTTGTTGCCTTTGTCTCTTCTCGCAATTTCCAAAATATCCCACTTCCAATCTCCAATGTAGAGCTTAAAGTTTCAACCACATCAGAGACATTGGTTTGCATTATCTCGATCCTATTGCAGGTGACATTGATCTCTAGAAGGGTTTCAATAATCTCCTTTTTAGAATTCCTCGTGACATTTTGAGCTGCTCTCTTTGCCACACGCACATTGAGAATAGGAAGAGATGACAATATATCCTCTTCATTAGATGATGAACTTGCAGCTATTTGAGAAGATATCGAGCCATGGTTGCAATAGCAAGAGGAATGGCATGACTAATCTCCATTTTACTGCACACAAAATACTACATTGGTTGCAAAGAGAAATGGGACAACCAAAGAGAAAGGTTTGAATGATTATAGATAAAAAAATTAATACTCCTTGAATATTGAATTTTTAAGTGCCCCCTTTTTAAGAAACAAAGAAATTACATCATCTCTATCTGGTTGTGAGAAACAACGGAGGATTGCATGAGAAGTGGCAAAAAAACCAAAATGCTCATCAATCATATTTAAAAATTGAATGAAAGTATCTACTTAATACATGATCATCCCCATCTACATTTGAAAATGGGAAAAGAGTGTTTAGCATTGGGACACTTAAAAGCGGGCTCCTTGTGATTTTCTATCTTTTCAGGTCCTACAATGCTCATTAAAGCATTAATTTTTCTATAAGCTTCAGAGATAGAACAACAGCCTAACTTAGAATCAAGGTAGAGGGCATCCTTTCACTGGGCATGGCCAAATATTCTCCACATAGCCTCGATGCAAAAACATAACATGCATTGAGATAACTCTTGATCTCATCAATAGCTCCTCCAACATCTTAAAGAACAACAGTGGCTCGATCATGTCCCTTGTATACATACTTATAAAGATATTTAACGGCACTGATAATTGAGCAGATCTCGACATTAATATGGGATTTGTATCTTAGTGATAAGAGAGGGCTATAAAGAACAACCCAACTATTATCTAAATAGTAATTTTTAGACACAACAAGCATTCCATCATCTTGTCTAATATACACATGATATCCACTTTCATTTACAGTAGTAGACATAGAAAATGTTTGTGGAAAATTGAATCTACACTTCCCATCAACCATTGGCATAGAGAACTTGGGTTAAGAGGACCACATTGCCCATGGCCATTACAACGGCTAACCACATCAAATAATTATAGAAACACATTCTTGTCAGGGAGCTCTACACAGACCAACTTGTCATAGTGCAATGTATCTATGGGCTTATATTTGGATGCAAGTATCAGCAACCCATAAGGAAGACCTTACTTTTGAAACTCTATCACTGTAGCATGTCCAATCACCTCCCGAAATACGTCTTGATTGATAAGTAAGTGCATCATATCTTGGAACTTCTAGTAAAACACACGTGCGGTCACATTAGGACGATCGACAACACTTTGTCCAAGCAATAACGCATCATCTATTTCCTTTCATCGTGGATTACATGTGAATGTGATGAAGAGATCCGGTCTACCCCTACTACGAACAATTGACATCGCACCTTGGAATAGTTGGCACATATAGCTTGGGCCTCCAACAAAATATGAAGGCAAAACAAGTCTACGGCCACCATTTTGACCTTCAGTCCTCTCTAAGCCATCTCTAGCCTCAACCATGTCAACCATTCCTTAATACACTTCAGCACAAAGTGTTCTTTGGTTATTTTGCATCCATAATAATCACGAGTCCTCTATAGTACTATAAGTATCCACGACATATTTTTGTAGTAGCCTACCCCTTCAAAGAAGACACTCCACTATATCATCTCTTATTTGTAAGTGAAAGGCATAATATTTCTTTTGACTCATCTTTTTTCCATTGCTAGACTATAAATAAGGATGCCACCCATCATCTCCATTTAAGAATAATAAAACATACAATAAGGACATGTACGCTTGATGCATACTAGAGATTCTTTTCAGGTCCCTATGTCAAAAATTCAGTACAATGTCATGATGGCCAATAATTTCTATCATCGCCTTGTCTAGGCATAATTGCAGCAACTTCAGAACCCCTTGGAGCAAGATATTTCTAGCCATCACAACGGCGCTCCGTAATAACCGTCCTAATATTGGGTACAATAGCATCTCTAGACAAAGAAGCAACAGATTGTAGAGCATTGGCATATGGATTTACTCTATGCATCATCAATTGTAAACATTAAATAACACTACGATCAAAATTTAGAACATGATGAAATCTGTTGCTCAACTCATGTTTGGTATCGAAAATTTATAATTGTGCAAAGCGTGGAACTTCATTCTATCCTTCAGTTGGCGCCAAAGAACCAATGCTATGATACACAGAGCCATCTACCTTCAAAGTGTATACACCTCTCCCACTATAATTAATAGTCTCATTGATATGGGCTTCAAGAGACACAAATACCAATGCATTATTATATCCCCGAATGTTTTGTAAGAACTGTCTACTTCTTGTTGTGGTTAAACTCATCAAATCTTTCAATTCATTTGGTGGCTCATTGAAAGAAAGTAATCTAACTCTTCCATCAGAGCAATAATATTTTTCCTACAAATGTTTGGATAGTCTTCTCTTCAGCCTTCCAGGCCTTTGCTCCACATTTGGAGAAAACAAAATTTAAGATTCCTAAGTTGTGCAACACACAATTTTTGGAAAGAACAGGTGTCATAAACTTGTGATATAAAAGAAGAGAAGGTGGGTATTCAAAGCGGATGGACAAACAATGCTTTGTTACTTTAGAATAGTTTATAACCTCTATAAGGATAACAATAGGCTCTATAGTCTCTTGATTACATTGCAATGTGATGTTCTCAATCGTCCCAACATCCATGGCATTAGAGTTTCCTTCATGTACATTAAGCAAGCATTGTCTTAAATTACACCCCAATAAAGTTCCAATAGTATTTTGTAGTGAATTCCTTGTTCTATCTCGTGCTATTTGGCATCTCGCCTTTCGCGATTCATCACATAGTCAGCTATGTTGTGCATGACCAGGTGATAATATACATGGTCTAGATACCATCTATAAAATCACGTGCAAGCAGATATCTCATATAAGCTACTTTCTATAGTTTTAATTAATATTTGACTACATTATTTATGAATTAGTGAGTAAAAGGACATTCTTATGCATAATAAATCACCAATATAAACGGGAACATCAAATTCTCTCCTATAGAACGAATACAATTTCCACATTGGACATTAAAAAAAACTACAGTTTGATGAAGATACAACATAGCATTACATATTTCTTCCATTAGTAGGATTAGGTCGTTCAGAAAATTGGTGTTGCTTTGGTCAAACTAATGTAGCCAAAGCCCTTAATTTATTCTAAGTAGCTCGGATATTCCTGAAGGTCTCGAACCTTGGACCTTTGTCAAAGCACCCAGCTTGTTGACAATACTCCTCAATCCTCGCATGATGTTTCTTAGAGTATTGTCTTGATTTCTACATTTTGATTCGTGTTGACTCCTTGAAAGCTCTTTTCGTATATTCTCAATAGATGCCAATGTCATCTTTTGAGAATCCTCAACTTGAGAAAGTTTCTCTCGAAAAGTATGTCTCAGTCTCTAATCTCTGCAAGTTTTTTGCCTTTGTCTCTTCTTGCAATTTCCAAAATATCCCACTTTTAATCTCCAATGTAGAGCTTAAAGTTTCAACCACATCAGAGACATTGGTTTGCATTGTCTCGATCCTATTGCATGTGGCATTGATCCCTAGAAGGGTTTCAATCATATCCTTTTTAGAATTCCTCCCGACATTTTGAGCTGCTCTCTTTGCCACACGCACATTGAGAATAGGAAGAGATGACAATATATCATCTTCATTAGCTGATGCACTTGCAGCTATTTCAGAAAATATCGAGCCATTGGTTGCAATTGCAAGAAGAATGGCATGAATAATCTGCATTTTACTATACACAAATTACTATATTGGTTGCAAAGATAAATGCGACAACCAAAGAGAAAGTTTTGGATGCTTGTAGATAAAAAATCAATACACCTATTAATTTTTCTATAAGCTTCAGAGATAGAACAACAACCTAACTCATAATCAAGGTAGAGGGCATCTGAGTATCCCAACTTTACTAGTATTTGCAATAGGCATAGGTTGCAGAACCATTGGCTAACCATTGGCTAGGATCATTCTTTATTCTGAGAAACACCTGGTGAAAGGGTACCCCATCTTGAGTCATGGAAGTACGATTGTCATAATAATCAATATCTAATTCTCCTAAATGATTTTCTCATATTAAACTGATCATTAAATGTGGGGAAGTGCCAGGGGAGAAAAAGCTAGAATATTGGTTAAGCTAGCAGACCGGCCACAGTAGGGATCTAAAGGAGGGAAATAGGGATCCAAAGGGGGGGCCATCTGCAAAAGATCCATGTGCAACAATGGGCTAAAAAGACCCTAAGGTTCATCCCATTAAGACTTCCAAAATGCTAAGGTTCCAAAATTCAAAGGTTGTGTCCAAAGGTCAACCTTAGGGGAAATTGGATGCTTTGTGTGTGACCAAAAAGTCTTTGCATATCCCTACATGGGAGGGGGCGAGCCCTTCTTCTAGGGGATGAGAGAGAAAGTCACACACACACACAGGCTCCCTTTACACAAAGGGAATTAGGGACACGTGTCAGCTCCCTAGCCCAGATGCCCACAAGGTGTGCCCAATTCCTATTGGATGGCCTTGGAGGTGGACCAATGAGATTTAGGCTAGAGTAAATCTAGTTTAATTAATTTAAACACACTTAATAAAAGAACCAATGAGAATTAAGTCTCCTAGATGACTATTGGGCAGTCTCCCAAGGGGTCTAATGAGCATTCAGGAGCCCAATGGCTTGCCTGATTCCTATTGGCAAGGAGGCAAAGGGGTCCAATGAGAGTTTAGTTTAATTATTAAATTACCTAAATCTCTCACAAAAGGGGAAAGGGGGACACATGTCAAAAGGCTATCACTTATGCTGCTTAATAGCCATTGGCTGAGCTTGGCATTGTCCAATAGGGAGCCTGCAAGAGCAAATAGCAAGGGGGCTCGCCCAAGAGAGAGAGAGGGGGCTTATTTTTGCAAGGAATTATCACATACACACTCACACAATCTCATGTGTGAAGAAAGAGAAGACTATCTCTTCCCAAGCTTTAATGGAGAGCTCATCACCTACTCCAAGCTTGTGAGATAGAAGCCTACATCAACACTCTCTTGGCATGTGGATGCAAATCCAACCAAGAGCCAAGCTTCAATGCATGCTCATCTCCTCTACCAAGCTAATTACTAAGCTAAGATATGCTAATATGAGTGATTATGTGAGGAGATGTACATCTTTCTCGTAAGATACTCCTTCTTCCTCTCAATCTACTCTCATACCCTGCTAGCTCTCACCATCTTCGAAGGTGTGTGAGGTCTTGGGTCTGAGAACGGGGATACTTAAAGTTGTGTTTGCTAAGTTTTTTGCTTGGTGCATGAAGCTTTCATCTTCATTGCACTAGCTAGTCTTGAAGGAACACAAAGAATTGTATTGTACAATGTCTCTCTTGATGGGAGAAACCATAATACAAAGCCTTTTGGAGGGGGGACCGGCTCCATGCAAATCCGGTCCTCAACTGTTGTCAATAGCTTAATTTCTCTCTCTTTTGAAAGTATTGTTGATGCTATCTAACTAGGTGTTATGCTTTTTGTTGCTCTCTCCACCCAAGCACTCTTGTAATACTCATTAGGAATCTATTCTAATGAAATGCCCACTATGTTCATGCTAATTTCCGCTACACACAAGTTATTAGGCCATTAAATGTTACATTGGTATCAGAGCACAAGGTTTCTCTTTTCTTGCTCAAGAAGGGAGGTCCTCAAGCTAGCTATAAATGGTTGGTATTATTAATTGCCTGTGAGTAAGTAGAATAGGGATTTTTCAGCCTTGCAGTGCGCCTGCCTTCGTGCAGTTAACGGGGCATCACCGTCGAGAGCTATGGTCTTAATAGTGGAGTCCTACGGGGCTTGCCTACGGCTTAACCACTATTGAGCTATTAGAAGCTTGACAGGAGCCGGTGTTGCTTTGGTGTTGAAAGACCCTCTCTTCTATTCCTTGCAATTAATGTTATTCGAGCTGCGGGTACAGTAGCTTGAGTGCTTTTTCTAAAGGGGTAAAGGGGAGTAGCAACTAGGGCTTGAAGTGCCAAAGTACACCTAAAAAGTTTACACCTAAAAGTTGTTAGAATGGCTGACAATAGTAAAGAGAATGAAATTAATGTTGATAACTTTGATTTTGCTCATGAGCAAGCTACTAATGATGCTTCAATGCTTGTTAACTATCTTGTTTCTAGGCTTCAACAAGCCATGGGCAATCCATCTCTCCAAAGCGAAGTGCAACGGCAGCTCCGTGCTCACGAGATTCTCCATGCTCATCACCATGATGAGAGAACACCTAGTAAGCCTCCTTGTGAGACTCCCAAAAGAGGTCTCTCTGCGATTCGGGAAGAAGAAGAGAATCCATACGAAGGGCTCAAGAATTTACTTCAAGATGATGCATCTCCTTCCCAAAGGAGAACTCAAGAGCCTCCACCGAAGGAACGAGAAAGAAGCAAGTCTCCCGCCACCCCAGCGGAGATGGCTCCACGAAGACGGCGGGCTAAACGCTCTCCATCACCACCAAAGCGGAGAAGACCATCACACTCTTCTCCACGCCATAATTCAAAGAGGGATGATAAAAAGCAAGAGAAGAAAAAGGCGAGAAAGAGGACACCGTCTTCTCCATCTTCTTCATCCTCTTCCTCTTATGAAAGTGATGGTGAAGACAACGAAGATCAAGACAAGAAAAAGGCGACAAAGAGGTCACCCTCTTCTCCACCTTCTTCAAATTCTTCACCTTCTAAAGAAAGTGATTGTGCAACCTTTGAACCATCAAAAAGAAGAGGCCATAGGAAATCCTATGCCGCATGGAAGAGGTCGTCCAAGTTGAAGAAATTCAAAGAGGGAGGGAAGAGTATCTCTTTCCTTACCTATGATGGTACCTTTGGTGCTACGGACAAAGTCTTGGCCTTTATCCAGCAATTTGATGCGTTTGGAGATGAGGGCCTCACGGAGTCCTCTAAGCTATGCCATGTAGCTATGCACTTTCAAAAGTCTACTAGGCAATGCTGGTCTAGCCTACGAGCCAACAGTGAAGCTCCACGAACATGGAAAGCTTTAAGAGCTTTCATTATGAAGCAGTTTTTGGCCACCGATGCCAAAGACAAAGTACTCACCGAATGGCGAAGCTTAAAGCTCTCTCCCTATGAATCCATCCACAAATATGTAGACAAGTTTTGGGACCTACAACTCAAAGCCACTGTCTTCAAAAAGTTGGATTTTGGAGAGCAAAAGCAACAATTTTGTGCGGGCTTAACCGAAGAAATGGTGGAGTATGTCAACTCCCAAAGGCCACGTACCAAATCGGCGGTAATACACCATACTATGGTGGCCTCACGAATTAATTTTCAAACGGGGGCTAAAAGAAATAATAAGCCCCCGGAAAACAAGGGTTCCAATGAGCCTAAGGGGAAGGACAATGTCCAAAAGTCTCCTAAGGGCAACTCCAACAAATCAAAAGAGAAGGGAGTTTACAAAGGTAAGAACAAACTCTCTCCTGAAGAGCTTGAGCGTTATCGCAAGGATAACCGATGTTTCAAGTGCGGCGAACAAGGGCATGCGTACCGCGCTTGTCTGCAAAAGAACAACCGCCAAGATCCTCCTAGAGCTTTCTTGGTTGAAATCCAAGAGGAGGAGACTCACCAAACTCATCACAAAGGATATCCTCTATGCCATGCTTGGGGAAAGGTAAGAGAACATGATGCTTTTATTCTCTTTGACCCTGGTTCTACTCACAATTTTATATCTGTAGAGTTGGCCACCAAGCTAGGCATACAATCCTACGAGATGGGAGATGTCCTACCCGCAGACAGTGCCTTCAAGGGGCAAGAAGCTTCAGTCACTCCCTTAATCGGGAAATTGAGGCTTCATGTCTAAGGCTATGTGGACAAAGAGGACTTCTTTATCTCTCCTCTCAAGCATGAGGATGTAATCCTAGGGGCACCATGGTTTGACCGCCTGGCTGCCAATGTTAAATTTCCTGAAAGGAGAATCTCCTTTAAGTTCAGGGAAAAAGACATGTATATAGATGCTAAGGAAATGGGTAACACTATCCCCATTGTACATACACCAGCTTTCAACAAGTCAATAAAGAGCTCTATTTCCGTGTACATGATTTTTGTTAAAGATTCTCAAAATGAACCTAATGCTTTAGCAAAAGAAAATAAAAGCAACCAAAAGGAATTAGAGTTATCCAATTTTCTCAAGGGGTTTCAAAATGTTTTTATTGACGACATCCCTTGTGAGCTACCTCCTAAACGAGGTAATGATGACCGTGCAATCTAACTTCTTCCAGGAAGTTCACCGCCTAACAAACCTCCTTATAGAGTTTCTCAAGCTCAACAAGAGGAGATTATGCGGCAAGTGCATGAGTTAGTTGAGAAGGGCATGGTTAGGCCTAGCTCATCTCCATTTTGCTCACATGTGCTATTAGTGCAAAAGAAAGATGGCACATATCGTATGTGTGTCGACTATAGAGCACTAAATAGGATCACTATCAAGAATAGGTTTCCCCTTCCATGGGTAGAAGACCTATTTGATAAGCTACAAGGATCGACCTACTTCAGTAGGATTGACCTAAAAAGTGGCTATCATCAAATAAGGATAGTTGATCAAGACATTGCAAAGACCGCATTTTGCACCACATTTGGTCTTTACGAATACATTGTCATGCCTTTTGGCTTGACCAATGCACCAGCCACATTCAACCGCTTGATGGAGAAGCTATTCAGGCCTCATCAAACCTTTGCTGGAGTGTTCTTTGATGATATTATCATCTACTCTAATTCATTAGACGAACACAAACAACACCTCCAGGTAATATTTCAAGTTTTGAGAGAGAATAAACTTTATGTTAATCGAAAGAAAAGTGAATTTTTCTTGCAAGAGATTCAGTATTTAGGTCACATTATCTCTCAAGATGGCATCCAAATGGATCCATCAAAGTTAGAGGTAATAAAAGGATGGCCTAAACCGAGGAATCTTCATGAACTAAGAAGCTTTATAGGTATGTGTGCATACTATAGACGCTTCATAGAAAAGTTCTCACAAATTGTGGGACCATTACATGACCTAACAAAGAAAAGCGTTAGGTATACATGGTCTGCTAAGGAGAACAATGCTTTCGAAAATCTTAAAGAAAAGCTTATCTCTCAACCTGTGCTTACACTACCGCATCTCTCAAAACCATTTGAGGTCCAATATGATGCTTGTGGTGATTGCCTTGGAGCTGTTTTTCTCCAAGAAGGGCACGCCATAGGCTATGAGAGTTGAAGGCTCGACCCTATTTAGCAAGCTCTAGGCATATATGAAAAGGAACTCCTTGCAGTTCTACATGCCTTAGACTCATGGAAGCACTATTTATTGGGGACTCCTTTCATTCTGCGAACGGATCACCAAATTCTTAAGTACTTCATGACGCAGACCAAGCTCTCCGACAAACAAATGAGGTGGGCAAATTTCCTTTCTCAATTTCATTTTCATATTGCTCACATTGCTGGCAAGCATAATCAAGTAGCTGATGCACTCTCAAGACGGCTGAGAGTGAATGCGGTTTCCATAGCAACTCACAATGATCTATCTTCAATGATAGATGAGTATGCTATTGATCCTGATTTTAGAGATGTGATTTCAGCCCTTGCATTAGGGAAGAAAGAAGAACCATTTACTTTACAAGATGGTTATCTTCTCTATGGCAATAGACTATGCGTTACTAACTCACTACGTGAGAAAGTAATGTATGAATCTCATGCTCAACCGTATGCGGGGCATAGAGGGATTCAGTCTACCTTAAAGGGAATTGAAACATATTTCTATTGGCCTACCATGAAAGTGAACATACAAGAGTATGTTTCTAAATGTGTGGTATGCCAAAAGACAAAATTTGATAGAGGGAAGAAACTTGGATTGCTTCAACCCTTGCCAATCCCTAATTCACCATGGGAGAGCATATCCATGGATTTTATCTTTGGATTGCCTAAGTCTATCCATGGGAATACGGGAATATGGACGATAGTAGACAGGTTCAGTAAACAAGCTCATTTTATACCTATCAAAAAGACTATCAAAGCCCATCAAATGGCAACCCTCTACATTTCACAAATTTTCAAGTACCATGGCTTGCCAATGTCCATAGTGTCGGATAGAGATCCTAGAATGACCAGTAATTTCTGGAAGGGTCTCTTTGAGAATTTAGGGACAAGGCTAAACTTCTCTTCGGCCTATCATCCACAAACGGATGGCCAAAGTGAAATAGCTAACCTAACCATTCTCGATCTACTACAAGCCTATGTAACGGAAGTAGATCAAAGATCCCAATGGGAGAAGTACTTACCCTTAGTGGAGTATGCTTACAATAACACTGTACATACTTCCATGGGAAAAGTACCTTTCGAGGTAATTGAAGGAAGATCAAAAAGTCCCTTGCTACTTAAGGTACATGGGAAGATCTTCGCTGCAGATGAGTATAGCCGAGACCTACAAGAATCTTTTCAAAAGATTAGGGATGCTATCTCTATCTCACAGCAAAGGTAAAAGGCTGCTGTTGACAAGCACAGAAGAGCCCAAGCCTTTAAAGAGAACGATTGGGTCTTGTTAAAGTTTCCCAAGGCTCGATTAAGGCACACGACGGGCAAGAATCCTACGGGCCACCAAAAGTACTATGCTAAACTAGCAAAAAGGTACTATGGTCCCTTCCAGATTCTTAGGCCAATCAATGAGATGACCTATCAACTCAAGTTGCCCAATCATTGGCTCATACACAATGCTTTCCATGTGAGCCTATTAAAGCCTTACAAAGGAGAGCCACCTCAAGAACCAACTATTGAAGACCCACCGGAGGTCGAGGACCAAGAGGAGGTGCTACAGCCCGAGTCCATTCTCCGACATGAAGACAAGGTACTAAGAGGCGGTAAGACTATCCGAAAATATCTTATTAAGTTTAAGAATTATCCTTTTGAAGATGCTAGATGGATAACCTAAACCTTGTCAATGCTTACAATGCCCTCTTATCCTTCTAAACCTCCCTATAACTCATTCCATCAGATTGTGCCTCAAATGCTCCCATTCCTTTTTGAGTCTCAGACATAGAAACCCCTTCGTAGTGTATCTCATCCATATGTTGTAGCAACCCAATACTCCATTTCACAATACTGTGAAAAGCATCTCCCACTGTCAATGCATCCATTGTTGGAAATGGAATAAGTGCTTTCTTTTGAGAACACAAATCAACTGACACCGATACATTTCCTTCAAGCATGCCTGAGCAATATGCATTTGGGTTTGTCTCACAGACACTCCCAAGGGCAACCTTTTGTGTGGCTACAAACATGCATACTCTATCACCTGGATTAAAATCCATACCTGCAAGAAGGTTTCAATAAATATTTGTTAAGAAAACCATCACAAAGTCATTTTATTGTGAGTATATATGTAGGTGTTTCATTATGATTATATACACAGAGGGCACTATATGTGGTTGTTTCATGATGGGTATACAGAATCCTATGGACTTAGGGCCATAGGATGCTATATGCGGGTGGTTCATATTGAGTATGTATAAATCATATGGCCTTTAGTCCATATGATGTTTTATGCAGGTGTTTTGTGTTGAGTAAATATACATCCTGTGGCCTTAGGGACATAGGATGCTATATGTAGGTGTTTCGTGATGCAACTATACACATCCTATGGACTGAGGGCCATCGGACACTATATGTAGTTATCTCACAATGGGTATATAACATTCTGTGGCCTTAGGGCCAATATAGAGCTATATGTAGGTGTTTTGCGATGCTACTGTACACATCCTATGGCCTAAGGGCCATAGGACACTATATGTAGTTGTCTCGTGATGGGTATATAACATCCTGTGGCCTTAGGACCATAGGATGATATATGTAGGTGTTTTGTGATGCATATGTACACATCCTATGGTCTAAGGGGCATAACTAGGCACTATATGTAGTTTTCTCATGATGGGTCTATAACATTCTATGGCCTTAGGACCATAGGGCACTATATGTAGGTGTTTTGTGTTGAGTACATATAAATCATATGGCCTTTAGTCTATATGATGTTTTATCAAGGTGTTTTGTATTGAGGGTGATAGGGCGCTATATGTAGTTGTCTCATGATGGGTATATAGCCTCATGTGGCCTTAGGGACACAATGAGTTTGTATACATCCTTTGGAATTAGCTCCATAGGATGCTATATGTAGGTGTATTGATATGATTATATATATACATCCTATGGCCTTAGGTCCATAGGGCCCTATATGTAGGTGTTTCATGATGACTATATGAACATCCTATGGACAAAAGGCCATAGGATGCTATAGTTAATGTTTCTAGCTAAATATATATAGATCTTAAGGATTTATGACCACAAGGTCTCCTTAATTCGTGTTTTGTGGTGAGCTATATATGCATCCTATGGACTTTGGGCCATGAGTCTTACCATAGCCCGAGCGATATTTCTCAAGCGAACTAAAACCCGAGCAAGAGAGGCCGGTCAACTTGTGAGTGAAGCGGCCAACTACCAAAAGTGAGTGCACGAAAAGAAGATTACATGTCTTGAACTCTACTGGCACAACTGGCATCACAACTGGCTTTGGGTGAGAGTTCTGACACTTTGGAATGGTGGGGTAACTCGGGTTGGATCCCTGCAATGCAAAATAGAGGGGAGAGGAATTGCACGTGGAAAAGGGGCTTCCTACTACCTCTTGCTCAACATCATAACATTCTACGGGATTAACACATAGCTAGGTTTGGTATGTGCGCAAAATTGCTGCCTCTACTAATAGGGCGAGTAATTCACAAGAATACATCATTCCTCCCACTATTATTAAAACATTGTGAAGTATGGCAACATCATGTGCTTCTATTGTCTTGTCTTTGCTCAACTAGCTAGGTGTGAAATTCAAGGCAGAGGGAATATTATCCTTTGTAGCCCCCACACACCAATGCGCCTAGCTAAGTTTGCAAATTATAGGCAATCCAATAGAATCTAAAGACGTATAATTTTTTTGGAGAAACTAAGGAAAAAGGACCATTTTTCCCAAAGGAAATTTTTCAAAACCTTTCTAATATCCATTAAAGAACAAAATGTTCTGGATGTAGTGTGGATGTTCCTGTAGGAAAGGACATATCAAATTGTGTAGTTGATCCATTAGGAGTACCTATTGATGGAAAAGGTGGGGCAGTTTTAGCTCATATGCGGTCAAAAGAGGCATACATGGCTAGAGTGTTAGTCTCTCACCTATCTATGTGTGACTGCGAAGCTCCCACAATCTCAGGATGGTGCTATCTAAGTGCGTCTATCTTCAAATGCACCAGTTGATATTGTGAAATATGGTGAATAAAATGGAGTCACTTTGCATATCTCCTTTGTTTCATGCTAGAGCTCGAGTTCGAGGAAGATGCATCTGTACTATGTAATTCTAAACTTCTTATATTTTTCTCACTTTCGAAGGTCATGGCTGCTAATAAAAAGGCTCCAATGTTTATTGCCTTTTTGCATATACACCGTGAATACACACGG
The DNA here is from genome assembly GCF_014529385.1 of Adiantum capillus-veneris. Taxonomy (NCBI): domain Eukaryota; kingdom Viridiplantae; phylum Streptophyta; class Polypodiopsida; order Polypodiales; family Pteridaceae; genus Adiantum; species Adiantum capillus-veneris. The sequence continues at coordinate 120,925,410 of NC_140931.1, forward strand.
TAATTGGCCTCAACATCATTGTCACCATCATCGCACCTGTTTGTGGGAACCAAAGTAACACAAACTTCATCAACCCTAGATATCATTTCAAAACCACAGTAGTGCTATCACCCACTACCGAGTTCTTCAAAGCTCACTATGTTGAGATTGTGTTATCACGATCATTGTGGGAATGAGTGGATGACCATACATCAAGGCAAGTCATCGACCCGCTGCTGTGCTGCTTTCAATGTCATGTTGGACTCTCTCTCTCTCTCTCTCTCTCTCTCTCTCTCTCTCTCTCTCTCTCTCTCTCTCTCTCTCTCTCTCTCTCTCTCTCTCTCTCTCTCTCTCTCTCTCTCTCATTAGTCACCCCTTTTGAGAAGTTTCTACTCACATGTACACATTGGAAACCATTGTATATAATAAAGTGGTCATTGGTCTCTATCATTAGTCACCCCTTTTGAGAAGTTTCTACTCACATGTACACATTGGCATCCATTATATATAATAAACGGGTCATTGGTCTTAAGAGAGAGAGAGAGAGAGAGAGAGAGAGAGTGAGAGAAGCTTGATCAACTTTAACAAGAAGCCTTGCAGCCACTGAAGCAATCACAGGAGCAGGCCAACACTTTGGATGCAGCAAATCCACCTCCTCCTTCTCCTCCTCCTCCTCCATCTCCGCCTCCGTAGTCACCACCGTCACCACCTCCTCCCCAGCCGCCGCCTCAGCTGCCATACCCAGGCTCGTACACCTACTGTTATACCCATACCCTTGCTTGTACCCATGCTTCGTACCCTACGTAGCCACGCCCGCTTCTGCCTCCTCAGAAGGCATGCACACAAGAAGTTGGCACTGCAGCCGAGAGTCTGCGCAGTAACTGCGCACGCTAGCCTTACATATGCATGTTGACATCTGACCCTCGTTGGCACCCTCCACGTACACACACACTCACACAACAAACACACACACATGCAGTTGCATCTGCAATCGAACATCAATGGATTACATTGCAATGCTCCATTTACTAAGCAGCTTCTACATAAAAGACGTACGGGCCATGGCTTGACCAGTTGGGGAGTTTTTTTTTTCCACACACAGAGATCACGCGTCAAGAACTAGACAGGAGGCGCAACAAAAAAAAATTGGCTGGCCCAGAAGGGGGTCTGTTTCCAGGGTTCTGTTGGCAACCGTTGTGATACCGATGGTTGCTAGCATAGACAGGACCCTATGGCCTTGGGGCCATACGATTCCAACAAAGAGCATAAAGGGTTTTTTGATAGCATAGAGGATAGCTTATTTCCCTGGGGCCATATGATACAAAAATAGAAGAGTCTTAAGAAGTGCACCTAGGCCACTAAATCACCATGGGGCCATAAGGTGGTCTTTGTGGGGAATGCTCCTAAAGGGTTCCTTGTCCACCCTATGGCCTTTGGGACATAGGTTACCAACATAGAGTTTAGATGGTTTCTTACTAGCATAGAGTGCACCTTGTGGCCTATGGTCTTTAGATGCTAATATAGAGTTTCAATGGTTTCTTACTAGGCGTAAGGGGAACCCTATGGCCCTGGGGCCACAGGGTGTCAATGTAGAGCGCAAAGGTTTTCTTTCTAGCATAGAGGGCACCTTGTGTCTTTCTAGCATAGAGGGCACCCTATGGCCCGAGGGTTGTAGGTTGCCAATGTAGAGCGTAGAGGTTTTCTTTCTAGCATAGAGGGAACCTTGTGGCCTAGGGGCTATTTGGTGCTCCCCTAGAGCATACAAGGTTTCTTAGAATCATTATAAAGGGTACCTTGTGGCCCTCAAGTCTCCATAGGGTGCCAACATAGAGAGTAGAGGGTTTTTCTTACTACCATAGAGGACATCCTATGGCCTTGGGACCATAGGGTTTCAATATTGAGCATAGAGGATTTCTTACTAGCATAGAGGGTACCTTGTGGCCCTAGGTCCATAGGGTGCAAACATAGAGAATAGAGGATTTCTTACTATCATATAGGGTATCTTGTGGCCCTAGGTCCATAGGGTGCAAACATAGAGCATAGAAGATTTCTTACTAGCACAGAGGGCACCCTATGGCCCAAAGGCCATAGAGTGACAACATGTAGCATAAAGGGTTTTTTACTAGCATAAGAGGCACACCTTGTGGCCCTCGGGCCATAGTGTGCCAACATAAAGCATAGATGGTTTCGTATCTTGTGGCCCTATGACAACCCATGGCCTTAGGGCCATAGGGTGACACATAAATAAATTACCATATGGATTTGAAGCCATAGGTCTATTTATATGTTGAGACCTCCCAACAATTCTAACCCTATGGCCTTGAGGCCATAAAGAGACATATTTTGGATTAAAGTCATAGAGATATCTACAAAGAGAACCGTATGGCCTGAAGGCCATAAGAAACTTAGTCAAGGAAATCATCCAATGCAAGAAGATCATGGCAATAGGAAATGAGACTTGTGCTCTAGAGCTTAAAGGCATAAATGTTTCTCCAAGTATACTTCTAGGCGCCACCATCATGGACAAAGAACTAACATAGCTAGATAAAGATTAGGAATCTCTAGACAATAAGGAGCATAAAAATAAATTCATTGTTGATGTGTTGTCAGTTAGTAAATTTGCTTTTTGCGATTAGTTGTTTCTAAGAGCGTGACAAAAAAGATTTATCAAAATGTAGATACTTTGGAATCTAAAATTAGGTGTTCTTTAAACTTGCAGTCCTTCAACAAGATATTGCAGCTGACAAAGTTTTACTCGAGATCGTTGGTATAGAGGATGCTCATGCCATTGACCCTACTGAGAAAGATTCTATCAATCTCCATGTCAACCAAAGAGTTTCTGAAGAAGATGACAAGAATCTACAAGTTTTTGAAGGTCAACTGCTACAATGGCTGGAGATAAATTTAAAGAGTAATCCAATGGAAGAAGATAGTGAAAGTTCCAGAACATGTGCAAGGCAAGAAGAAGAATCCAATGAAAATATTCTAGTAGCCCAAGATTTGGGAATTGGATTGCATGACACTACAATGGAAGTAGAAGGAAATGCAAGTTCCAGAACATGTGCAACGCCAGAAGGAGAATCCAACACAAATATTTTAGCACCCCAGGATTTGGAAATCGAAGTGCATGGTGAGTCACACCTTCCATCCACCAACAAACCAATGCTGACTATAATAGTAAGCTTGTGTGGATTGTTCCTGAGGAGATGCTGGCAAAAGTCCAAGAAATTGAAGAGCTTAAAGTTTGGCTCGCTTAGATAATCCAGGAGTAGAAGCACTTTTCAAACCGTTGGCTTATTGTAGATGATGAACCATAAAGGGATGCATGAATCCTGCATTGAATTGTATTTTTCCACCATCATTTAATGTTGATGATGAGGAGGATAATATCCTCCTTGGGGAGCTGCTACCATATATCAAAGCTCTCAATCATGTTAATGACATTCGCATAGTTACAGTCTCATTTATATGGACAAGCAACCATTGCTCAAGGTCATGAGCTTTATAACCGTATACATAAGGTTGTTGCAGAGTGGGAGGAGAGAAATCTAATTTTTCTAGGAAAAACCTACTCCACGGGAAGGCTACCAGAAATTTCTCGTCCTCTTCAATGAGAAAGTTGAAACATCTAGTACTAGTGGAATGTCCACTCGAAGTCAAGACAAGAAACTTTCAGCACGTGATCAAGAAAAAGTAAGGGTCTTAAAGAATATCAAATTGTTATCAGCCTTGAAAGGTACAGAAGCAATCATGCTTGCCCAAAAATTGGGATACAAGGAGCATGTGATCAAAGTACATGAAGCCAGGAATTATATAAAGCATCTAAAAATTCAGTATGATCTCAAATAGACATATCAAAAAATGATGGAGCAATATTTTGTAACATTTTGTCATTTACAAAGACCTTTATGTACTCAGAGACTTTGTTAGAGTGCTTAGGGTTTCAAGATATATGAAAATGTAAATGATTAATAGGTTTTTAATTTGTCTTTCAATACTATAAGTAATTTTTGAGTTTCGTGTGCCAAATGCTCTTTTTTTAAAAAGCTTTTATAGTTGTTTTCTTTGAAATTTGAGTTCATTGTGCCATCAAGGACAATCTACATGCTCATAAGGTCAAATCTTGCTCTATAACCTTGGGGGAATTTCACTTTATGGTCTCAACACCCTATGACTCTAAGGCCATAGGGTCATAGTTTGGCATGTGTTCTTGCATAAGACTTACTAAGTGTAACCACAAATTAGCACCCTATGTCCCTAAGGTCTTCAACACATTTAAGATCTCTATATTAACTTTGTTTTTTAAAATCATTTCAGGGCTTCTAAGAAAAAATGTTTTGCTATTAGATTATCACAAAATAGAGGAGCTCCCTTTCATATTACATCAAATATCACATTCAAACCAAGAGCAATGGTTTCATTATCTACCAACATCTTTCAAACAGGAGAAAAGAACGCTTATCTTGGATTTAGAGGGTGTGCTTCTTGAAACATTTGGGTTTCAATCAAGGCCAACCTGGACCAAGTACATGTGCATTGTAGAAGATAACAATGAGGTGTATGCGGTGCGTCGAGATGCGGAGTATTTCTTAAGATTTTGCTTTGAGTTCTTTGAGATTTGGATTTGGAGCTGCCATCGTTTGCAAAAAGCTCAACACACAATCAAGACCTGTTTTCCTACACAAAGTCACAAATTCAAGATGATTATGGATAACAGGTGCTGCCAAAATTCAAATTTCATGATCGGTTACAAAAGAGCCTATCACAAAAATCTTTCGACCATATGGAAGCTATTTGATTATTTAGGTGGGGGCAACACTATAATATTTGATGGTAGTCCATATCGAGTGATGTGGAATATGCAAGGAACTTATATGATTTTTCCAAAGTTTTGGAACCAACCTACTCAATTGCTTCAAAGTTTTTTAAAAGATGAAATTATTCCATGGTTATGTGGATGGTTGTATACTAAAGACAAGAGAGACTATACCATAAGAAATTTTGTAATGTTCCATCCTGATCCTGAGACTCACTATGTAATGCAATGTTATATGTCTCAAAGGACTCAAAATCTCAAGAGAAGAAGGCCACCTTAAGTGTACTAGTTAAGTATTCTAAAAAGCATCTACCAAGTATTTGGCATTGTGTACTTTTCAAATTTTAAACTTGATGGAATGTTGTGGGATAGCTTGAAAAATCTTTAAACTATTTTTTTAATGAAGTGCATCCTATTGTGAGGAGACTTCTCTCATTCAAGTTATTTGGTTTCATTGTTTGATGCTTCTATGGTATTGTTAACTTTTTCTTCTTAGTAACTGTCTTTATTAAGTGATCCAAACAATCAGAACGTTCTTGACATTTGGTAGTGTTACAAAACCGTGTTTTTTGAACACCCTCAATCTTGGAGATATCATACTCTTTCTAGTTAGTACTTTATTGTACATGCGATGAAGACCATCATTTTTATGAAACTGTCAAGTTAGTGGTAATCTTTATGTCTATACTTTATACTATTTCGACATAATCAATGTACACAATTCGCATTATTCACATCAAATGGTGTTTTTAAACACCTCCTTTTTTTGAGACACCATCTCTAAAGCCTTTGAGTGAAGTTTTAAAGCATGTACTTGATGTTAAAAATCTTCATCTTAACATAGATTCTTTGGCACAAACTTATATTAAGAGTTTTTATATTGTAGTTTTATGTTAAGAAACAAATTCAAAGTTAGAATTATGATAGTTTATCTAAGTAAGTGCCTCATTTAACTTTGTATAGTGAAATAAAATACCAAATGGAATTATAGGTGCAATAGATGACATCTTATGGTCTTAGGGCCATAGGATACTCTATATTATTGTTTAGATTTTTTAATTGTTTGTGAACATAGAGCATAGAGGGTTTTTCTCACTACCAAAGAGGATATCCTATGGCTTTGGGGCCACATGGTCTCAATATTGAGCGTAGAGGATTTCTTACTAGCATAGAGGGTACCTTGTGGCCCTAGGTCCATAGGGTGCAAACACAGAGTATAGAGGATTTCTTACTAGCACAGAGGGCACCCTATGGTCTAAGGCCATATGGTGACAACATATAGAATAAAGGGTTTCTAACTAGCATACGAAGCACACCTTGTGCGCCTGGGGACATAGAGTGCCAACATAGAGCATAGAAGGGTTTCTTATTGGCATAAACAACATCTTGTGTCCCTCAGACAACCTACATCCTTAGGGACATAGGATGGCACATAAATAAATTCCCATATGGATTTGAAGCACTGTATCTCTTTATACGTTGGGACCAGCTAACAATCCTAACCCTATGGCCTTGAGGTCATAAGGAGATATATTTTGGATTATCTTAAAGTCGCAGATATGTCTACAAAGAGCACCATATGGCCTTAAGGCCATAGGTGCAATAGATAGCATCTCATGGTCTTATAGCCATAGGATACTCTATAGTATTGTTTTGACTTTTTTAGTGTGAAATATTAGTTTCAATGTTGTTTAAATTATCGTGTATTTAAAACTTGATAGCATGCTACAAAACCATGACCAAGTATTTTGTTTTACATGGATTAAGGTCACCAAATTTATGACAAGAGTGTTTAATAGTATTTGTCTATACATATTATCTTTTTTAATTGCTATAATCAATCTATATGCTGCTTTAAAATCATATCAACTGGTTTTTTTGACACCTCATTTTTTGAGAAGCTATTTCTAGAAGCATCTGTTGAATTTTGAAAAGCATTGATGTCATACAAATCCTCTTTCCAAGAACTATATTGGAGGTTTATTCTTAAATTTTATAGTAGAGAAATTAAAATAGACTCATACAATCATGATCATTTATCTAAATTAAAGGCAACTAGAGCTTAGAAATCATAAAATAGCACAATCCTAGCATACACGTTTAGAATTTGGGAAACGGGATTTTCCCAAATTATCTAAAATGGTGTTGTATTTTGAATTTTTGGTTATGCCTTTTGGTCTAACCAATGCTCCAACTACATTTATGGCACTCATGGATAGTGTCTTACGTCCCTATCTTGGAAAATTTGTTGTGGTTTTCCTTGATGACATTCTCATTTACAGTAACACTGAAGATGAACACATAGAACACTTATGATTAGTGTTTCAACAGCTACAAGCTCACGCGCTCTATGCTAAGCAAAGCAAGTGTGATTTCTTAAAAACAGAGATACATTACCTCGGTCATGTGATCTCTTATTCTGGCATCAAGATGGACACGGACAAGGTCGCTGCCATTCTTCGATGGCCACATCCCAACACGGTTGAGGAGATTCAAATATTTTTAGGCATGGCTGGATTTTATCGACAGTGTATCCGTGACTATGCCAAAATTGTTGTTCCTATGAAGGATCAACTTATAGCAAAGGGTAAGACCTTTTCTTGGAAAGAAGCCCAAAAATGCAGTTTCGAATAGCTCAAGGTAGCTATAGTCACTGCTCCCATCCTAGCAATCGTTGACCCACTTAAGCCGTTTGTGGTAGAGACTGATGCTACTGATAAAGCAATTGGTGCGGTACTTCTCTAGGAGGGAAGACCTATAGCCTTTGAAAGTAAAAATTTAAATAGAGCTCAATAGAATTATTATGTCTATGAAAGAGAGCTCTATGCCATAATTCACGCTTTATGAAAGTGGAGACACTATTTATATGGTGCCGAGTTTGAAGTAGTTTTTTACCACCATGAGAGTATCAAATGGTTTACTACTCAAACAGACTTGAAGGACCGTAAAGATAGATGGGAAGAAATCCTTCAAGATTATGATTGTAAGCTACGATATCGCAAGGGGCGATATAATGTAGTAGCAGATGCACTAAGTCAGATGCCTCAGATTAATTTACTTGCTTTCACGGAAATAAAGAGTGGATTTTTGGAGTCATTATGTGTCAAGTGTGCACAAGATCAATCATATGCTAAAGTGTGGAGTGTAGTTTTAAAAAGGGATCCCTCACACTCACATGTCTCTGAACAGTCAGATGAACATGTCTCTGCACGCGCAGATAGAAACTCCAACACATAAAGCTCCATCCCTACTCAGGAAGAGCTTAAGCGATGGAAGAATTTTTCCATTGATGATGGTTACTTACTCCACAAGGGTAGAGTATGTGTGACAAAGGACTTAGACACTAGGCGCAAAATCTTATTTGAGTGTCACGATAGTCCAAGTGCTGGTCATCCAGGTATTCGTAAGACGTATGCCTTAGTTCGACGGTAATTTTATTGGTCGGGCTTACATCATGATGTTCAAGAGTATGTACTACACTGCCAACAGTGCCAAGTTAATAGGGCAGAGCGCCTCAAGGTAGGTGGCCTTTTGCATCCTTTAGAGATTCCACAAGGTAAGTGGGAGAGTATCTCTATGGATTTTGTAGTAGGACTACCTACTACAAATCGTGGCCATGATGCCATTTGGGTAATTGTAGATGGTCTCACAAAGATGGGTCGATTCATTCCCACTAAGACTACGGTTAAGACACCGGAATTAGCACGTCTATTTGTAGAGCATATATATAAACTCTACGGTCTTCCAACTAGTATCATTAGTGACAGAGATCGAAAGTTCGATAATCACTTCTGGAGAGCTGTGTTTCAAAAGTTGGAAACTAAACTTAATTTAAGTACAGTTGATTATCCAAAAACGGATGGTCAAACCGAAAGAGTTAATCAAGTGCTAGAGGATATGCTATGAGCGTACATTAGCAGAAAGCAAACCAATTGGGAAGACTACTTACCTATATTGGAATTTGCTTATAATAGTTCAAAGCATGTGACTACAGGGTTTAGTCCATTTATGCTTTTATATGGATTTCAACCTAGATCACCCATTACGGTGGGGTTGGCTAAGGAGAAGATACAACAAGCGAAGGATTTTCTCCAAGACCATTTTGACATGCTTTGAGTTGCTCGATAGAATGTTAAGCATGCTCAAGATCGATATAAGAAGTACGCAGATGAGCATCGTCGTCTAGCTACTTTCAAAGAAGGAGACAAGGTTTTCCTCAAAGTTCCGGAGCATTCAGAAAGTCTGAAGACGGGAAAAGTTGCTAAACTTTCACTACACTATTGTGGACCGTTTACCATTCTCAAACGTATAGGTCAAGTGGACTATAAGTTAGCTCTTCCAGAGCTCTCACGAGTTCATCCTGTTTTTCATGTTAGCCGTTTACGAAAATAGCTAGGACAAAATGATTTTGTCGTTGACACAGGTGTGTTAGTTGACCTTATTGAACCACCAAGCATCCCTCATGAGCCCGAAAGATTTAGGATTCTCATGATCTTCACACCAGACATCATGTCAGATGACAAGTGTTGGTAAAATGTCTAGATAGACCTGAAGAAGGTTCTACATGGGAGAATGTCTCCGCACTTAAGAAATGTTTTCCTACGTTCGTTTTTGAGGACGAAAATGATTCTCCAAGGGGGGGGGGGGGGGGGGGGGTATTGTAAGAACATGGGTCCTATGGGCAAGGCCACCGGCACGACTGGATAGTGTGTACGCTAGGGGGAGGCTATAAGATAGCACAATTGGGTGGAGACTAGCACACGAATTACCACCGCCCTTTCAGTACCTCTCATAACCTGCCACTGAATCCAAGATTGATCGATGAATGGAAGAGGATATGGGTTCTTCTTAGTGCCTGCATTTAAGGGTTTTAATATGTACACTAATTCTCCACTTTCCATCCTTCTTTGGGCTGACTACTACTAGACTCACCCATTATGTGGTCTCCACTGGAACTATGAACCCTACCTTCAATAACTTGTCCACCTCTTCCCACAAGGCTTCCATTTGCTCTTGACCCAACCTTCTTAGCCTTTGTCGCATTGGCTTAGCACCTTCTTTCAGCTCTATATGCATCTCTTCTCATTTGAACCCTCTAATCTCTTCATATGAAGTAATGAACAAATTAGGAAAACTAGCCAGCATGTGAAAATATATCTCCTTATCCATAGCTGAGAGGTCTCCATTGATCATTTGTGTTATCAATTCTTGCTTCTTTGACAGTTCAACCTTGGTTTGCATCAGCTCTTCAATCACGTCATAAGGCCCTTCACTTTCATCTTCAGTCTCATTTGCAAATGCAACTAAACCAGACTCATTCATTTCTTTGTCCATCAAAAGAAATGCAACATCCACATCCTCATCACTACTGCTGGTAGTAATATCATTGTCCTCGTCAGACACTGTGGAATAGTCCTCATCACTAGACTCATCCTCATCTTCATAAAGCTCCTCCAATACTTTCCTTGTGTCCATATTATATAGCTTCTTGGCATCTATCTTTCCATAGACGCTAATCATACTACGTCTCCAATCTTGAACAGCTCCCACTGCACATAACCATGGTCTGGCTGCCCAGTATAATAAGATATGCTCCCAACCCCACTGGCATCACATGAAAATCAACCACCTCCTTTGCATCATACACCTCTACTTCTAAGCTCTTTAAAACACCCAAACATTTTACTTTCTGATGGTTTGCCAATCTCATCTGAAAGCCTGACACCCCAGTCACTATCAGACCCATCTTCTCAATGCATGAGTGTGTTATGACATAGATTTGGGATCCTCCATCAACATAACCTTGTCCTAGATTTTTTCTTCTATGCCACACATCTACTATTGGGCAAATGTTTGGTACCTCATCCATCGCCAACACCTTCACTGAACCTCTCTCTGGTTCTTTCTCCATTGGGTTAACCATACTCTTCCATTGTCGCTTTATCTTAGGCACCATCTCTATAAGCTGCCTAAAAGTAACATCTGCTTTTCAGATCCTCCTTCAAGTCATAGCTTAATTGCCCATCCCCTAGTGGAAAACCTGAAACATGAAACTTGCGACGAGCCCTTCTTTTCCTCTTGGCCTTGACATCCTCGCCTTCATGGCTCTTTCCCTTCTTCTTACTAGGACCTGGGGCATTTCTTCCTTCCTTATCTTGTGTGGTCCTCTTCCCAATAGGCATCACTAATGTATCTTCCATCTTTGCTGCCTACTCCAAGGTGACCACACTTATCACTTTTGTATTTCTCTTTTTCTCCTGGGTCAATCCACTAGTTCCTTCTTCTCCCTTAATTTCAATGCCATAATCATTTGCCCTGGTTAGCACCTGTCTTGGCAATGGATACATGTCTCCCCCCATCCTTGGTGGCTTATCACATTGTGGGCTGATGTGTCCCAACTCTCCGCAATTATAACACATGGGTGTCTGCCTCCAGACCTGACTTTACCATTGCTTTGTCCAACACCATTCATGGGTCTTTCTTCACCTTCTGGCTGATTTGCAAACCTCCCTCGACCTTGATTATTTCCCACATTACCTAGCATGTTTAGGGTGAGATTCTTCATTAAATCTACCACTTTCCTCATGTCTTGCCTTAGACCATCATCTTGCACTGTTGTAGTGATACTGCTGGCATAACTTAAGGAGTAACAGAAACCATTGGTTCATGATGAACCCCTAGCATGCGACCTTCTCTCTCTCTCTCTCTCTCTCTCTCTCTCTCTCTCTCTCTCTCTCTCTCTCTCTCTCTCTCTCTCTCTCTCTCTCTCTCTCTCTCTCTCTCTCTCTCTCTCTCCCGCAACTCTCGTGTCAATCAATAACCATACATATCCATGCATGCACCTTGATTACTAGATATGCCATTTTTTTTTTCAATCAAAGTAATGTAGCCTTGGCAATTACTAATGATGAGATGAAGTTGATAGCATCATGTACTTAGATACAAAACGAGTTAACAATACATTACTCTTAGTAATATTCATGTTAAAAGAAGTGAACCCAAAGAAAACCACTTTGGTTAGACACATTAATTTTTTGAAAAAAACACATATATCTTCATCTTATTAGTAAAATAGAACTCAAAAATTATTCTAGACCATTGTCACTCATAGTGACATCAATGGATCAATGAATCACAATGATTACATAGACCTAATTGGGTTATTTTCAACTTGAAAATAACAATGAATCACAATGAGTGCATAGACCTCATCGATTTATTGTCAACTTGAAAACCACATATGATTCAAATTAGATTATGCAATCACCCAACCATTGTCCCACCCACAGTCTCAAGCTATGTATAGCTTTGCATCAACTACAATCCTTTATATACCTTTGCCAAGTTCTCTTGTAGCTCCATACTTGTAAAGGAGTCTTGAAAATTTTCACTATCTTGATACTTATTCTCATCATATTCTCAAATCCTTCTTGTTGGAACATGGTATGGATCCTTTGGACACATTCATCTTGAGGTATTTGTAGATGCTCTCCCAATAAGAGCAATTTTGCGCCCCACCTGCACCACATTTTTAGTGGTTTGTTGGTATTATTATCTTTACACTAATCTTGATCAAAGGGCACAATAAGTTCTTGTGCTACTTGACTAGTGTCAAATCCATCTCTATCTTTGCTATCATTTTTAGTAAAATGAAAGGATAGTTCTATTATTCTTAGGAGGCATGCATTATTCCCAAGCATGTGCATTTAGCAATTATACTACAAGATTTGAGCCATGTAAGAAAAATACATGTCAGTAGGTAAGGTGAGGCTCATTATCCATAGGTAAAGTGTTACACCCATCTCTATTTTCAACTTCAATTATGTTGGCTAAGGATCCAGCTTGGATTTAATATCCTCTTTGCAAGTGCAAGGTACCTAGGCTATCATATTATGAAACATGCATATGTTTGAGGCTCACTTGAAACTGAACCTTGAAGTTGAGGCCCATTGCAAGTCCATCTTTTACTCAAGTTGGAGCCCCTCATTGAAGTACCCCATGAAGAGTTCAACCCTCATTGCATATGGTTGAGGCTCACTTGAAACAAAATCTTGAAGTTGAGGCCCATTGCAAGTGCATCTTTTGCTCAAGCTGAAGCCTCTCATTGGAGTACCCCATGTAGTGTTCAACCCTAGTAGTTTGAGAAACAAGGTCCCATGCCTTTGGATGTTCCTCTCTTGCAAGTTCTAGATTAAGGGGGCATCAAACTTAGAATTGAATCCCCACTTACTAAGTTCAATTGAGGCTCAAATGCATGATTCTCAATTCTCAATTAAAATTTCAATATCAACGTGGAAGAGAGCTAAAATGAGCTTGATTGTGGAATATAGCCTTGGAATTTTAACAAAACATGTTGCTAGAAAAAGAAGATTTATGGTGGTTAGTATGTGCACACAAGAAATCTACCTACATAACAAACAAGAATGAGCGCATTAGTCTGATCGCACATGCTAGTTCTACACTAGATTATGCATCTAAGTCTTAAACATAAGTTGGAATCTCAAGAGCTAGAAACCTATAATTTAGTGTATGAAGGCTCATGATGTTCTTGATGTACATTAGAATATGGAGGTCACGGGCAAGATGAACTTGAACTTCACATACTAAAACCCAACTTGCATTTGCTATTCCACATATGGAGGTGAGGATCAAAGCTTTAGTCTATGAGGCTCAAAGCTTTAGCACAAGCCTCACTTACATATGCTATAGTTGCTACATTGAGCTCATGAGGCTAGACTCACATTCAAGTGCTACACAAGAATGTTAAGGCAAGGCTTGAACTTAGGTTCAAGTTTCACTTGTTAAAAACTTGAAATTCAAGTATAGATCCCCAAATGATTGTCCTAAATTATCAAATGAATGTGACTCTTGGACTAAGGGAGAACATTTAAATTCAAGTATAAAACCCCACATGATTGTCTTGAATTAGCATACAAATGTGAGTCTCCAATCATGAAGAAGCTTGCAATTTAGTTTAAATATCCATCTCAAGGATTTGTTAGAGGATCATATTCAAGTTCCATTCTCCACTAAGCAAGACCCATGAGCCACTTAAGTTCAAGACTCTTTCAAAGCCTCAAACTTAAGTGCAAACGTCTACCTTAGAGAATCCTTAGAAGATTGAACTTGAGTTCCAACCTCCACTAATGTAGAGGCTCAAACTAATTAAACTTGAGGCCTTTATTGAAGCACGTGTTCTGAAATTTGCTAAATAACCTCACCTCAAGTCTCTTACCTTGAGGCTACTTAAAGGCTCTCAATCCTCCTCTAAGAAGGTAGAGGCTCAAGCTCCTTAAATTTGAGCTTGTATTGACACTTTAGCTTCAAGTATCTCCCTTTGAGGCTTCTTAGAGGCTAGAACTTAAGTTCGAGCCTCCTTTGGGGTAGAGGCTCAAGATCGATAAATTTGATCCTATACTAAAGCATATGTTTATACATTTATTCTTCAAGGTTAATTAGTTGAAACCTCTTCCTTGAGGCTACTTAGAGTTCGAACCTCCTTTGTGGTAGAGGTTCAAGCTATTTACTTTTGATCTTCTATTGAAGCACAAGGTTGGACCCTATTTAAGGTTTAGTTCAAGCCTCCCCCTTTGAGGTTGTTTAGAGGCTCAAACTTAAGTTGGAGACTCCTCTCAAGTAGAGATTTGAGCTGCTTAAATTTGATCCTCTTGTGAAGGACATGGGTTAGACCCTCTCCCTTTAAGGTTGCTTAAGAGGCTCGAACTTAAGTTCGAGCCTTCTTTAAGGTTCAGGCTCAAGATGCTTAAACTTGAGCCTCTACTAAAGCACATGTCGATCTTGGCCTTTACTAAGGTTAAGTTCAAGCTTGTACGTTCAGGCTCGAACTTAATTTCGAGCTTCCACTGATGTAGAGACTCAAGCTACTTAAATTTAAGTCTCTACTGAAGTAGAGGTTGAAAAATTACTAAATTTAAGCTCAAACCTCTTCCTTTGAGAGTCTACTCAGAGAGGATAAGGTAGAGGCTCAATCTTCTTAAATTTGAGCTTTTTATTGAAGCACAAGTTGGGGTCCTTTTTTAAGGTTAAGTCCAAGCCTCTCGCTTAGTGGTTACTTATATGCTCGAACCTTACTCTAGGCTAGAGGTTTAAGCTACGAAGCTACTTAGAATGCTAAGGGTTAGTGTAATTCCACCTTCAAAATTTGAAACTTAAATTTTTTCACAAAGTTGTAAGAAAGAAAGTCTACAAATCCTTGAATTTTAGCGTATTTATTTGCAAACAAATACCTCTACCTATTATATTTTCACTTTAGGGTTTTATATTTATTTTTTTTAGGAGACGAGGAGCTCTCAAATGATGTATTGATTCTTAATAATAATGGGATGAAAATACAAAATGTAGAAATAACCATAGGTGATACCTAAACAAAGTTGCGAAAGGTGGGAGCAGATGACCATACGTCTGCTAATGACAGTTGAGGCTCGGTTCTTTTCAATGCTTCGTTGCGGGTCGTTCCATTGCCAACACTTGCATCTCCTCTTGCATTGCGTATGTACCTAGCCAGGGAATACATCCACATTCTCAATAGGATTGAGTTTTACAGCAGGTTTGCCCGGGCTCGCGCTTCAGTCCTCGAGGCCGTATGCACCTACTTCTTCATATGATCATACCTACCACTCATTGAGACAACATATCCATTCACGACTACCAACACCTTCTTGGACGGAGCTACATCTGCATGCTTCTATTAACAAAAACAAAACGACTTTGCTTGAGCCGTCATGAGTCCCGGAAGCGCTGCTGGAGCCCCACAATCGGTGATGCATTAGGAGGTGGTACACATTTGTGAGGTATTGAAAGTTCAAGCAAATAGTTTGTAGATGCTCCTTGTATCTCAGAGTTCGAGAGTCTGGAGTCTGAGATTGCAGTGCCTCGCCTATTGCTGCTTGTGTGCATGTAACTCGTTTATATTGTGTTGTTGCAGTGGCCTTGTTGTGACGAGCCGAGAGCAGTCCCTTCTTCTCCTACAGGCAACGGAAATAATGAAGAAGCTGGATGCTAGTGACGCACCATTATTTTCCACAATGGCAGAAGGTCTTTGAAGCGATGGCTTCTCAAACTTGATCTCAGAGTCCGGGAGTCTAAAGTCACAGGCTGCAGCGCCTTACCTGCTGCTGCTACTTGTGTGCATGTAACTCATGTATATTGTGTTGCTACAGTGGCCTTGTTGTGAGCCGAGAGTAGTCCCTTCTTCTCCTACAGGCAACAAAAACAAGGAAGAACCAGTGACGCACCATTCTTTTCCACAGTGGCAATATAAGGTCTTTGAAGCAGCATGGCTTCACAAACTTGATGGGTAAAGTCTAGAGAAGGCGATGACGCAAGGCCTGACGCAGGGGATTCCTCATTAAATGTCGCTTTAATTTGAATTCAAATCTAAGGTTAGTTGTTTTACAAGCTCATCATCAACGCTCGTCAAGTCCCATCCAAACTAACGGCAATTCAAGTAGTGACGTGCAGGCCTTCACTCCAACTTAAGTTCGTGGTTTGAACGCATTTTGTTGCTACAACATGAACCTGAGAACAACATCTCTTATTTGTTAGGTGATTTTCTAGGTGTCATGAACATCTTGGAGGTTGACGGTATGTTGTTTCAACTCATGTGGAAAGTTGTAGTCGAGCCACAGCCCTACAACTTTGGTGGGAGGGGATCATTAACATGAGCCCCTATGTTAGGGGCTTCATGGTAGCTCAACCTCATCGCAAACAATGCATATCTCACTTAGAGGCACGCATGTGATGATGGAGTCTCCATGTGCATGGGGTATGAAGCTATACCTCAAGCCTTGAGCCAAGATCTATAAGTACACAAGAAGTTTGAGAAGGCCTTGAGCCAACATCTACAAGTACACAAGAAGTTTGAGAAGGCCTACACATGAGGCATTTGGAATGATTTTCTAGATTAGGAATTGTTTAGGTAAGTGCTCCCCGCTGGTGACGTGCTAGGATGCGCATTCATTGAGCCTTTTTGCATGCATTGTTGTTTATCTACATTCTTTAGTATCTACAATCAGTGCTCCGACACTAAGCTAGGGATGTGCACCGGCTCGTTTAAGAAAATTTTGTTGTTGCAACAAAAGTTCCCAAATGAAATATGCAATAAAAATTTGTGCATGTGCTTCCTAAACTCATAGAGACTTGAGCATCATTTGGAAACCCACAAGGCCTTGGGATTCCTTGTGTTCACTTTCTCACATAGGAAACATATATACTCTTTTTCATGTAACGGCCTTTACCATTCAATATGATGAGCTACTACTTGGAAGCGAGTACTTCATACCTAGCTACTTGTGGTTGGGGACAGGTGTAGTAGCTCATGGTGTTGTGGTAATCAATGATGTAGGAATTTTAGTGGGACTACACAAAAGCACATTGTGATCGAGTTTTATTATTGCCTCCTTTAGGGCTCACTTCCATTGTATCCATGGTAAAGGCCACAAGTGTGGTTGGGATAGGGCGGCAAACACTCATGATGTTATGGTAATCCACAAGGTGGGAAATATTGTGGGAATGCATCGAAAATATATTGTGGTAGTATGCATGAACGTTGGAGCCCCAAGTCCTGAACTTGGGTGGCTTAAGCTATGGCCACCTTTAGGTGCAACCTAATATCATCCAAAACACTTATGTTTTGAAGTGATAGAATTTTTCTTTATATCTTAAATTGTTGTACATTTCAAGAACTCTTGCAAGTTGGTTTTTCCTTGCTTATATTTTGTCTTCTTGAAAGTGGCTACATTCTTTTCTCCTATGGACATGCAAAAGGAATATGGGACGGCACAATTGGCTTGTACTTGGATGGGATGAGATTTCACTCGTGCATGCTTAGATAGAAACCACAAGCGAACACAATCTACATACCACATCTCCAACCATGCTTCAACGAGTTGGCAAAACTTCACATTGTATGCTCTAGTGTTAGAATGAACACGTTTCTCCCTTATTTGGTATCTTTCCAAAACATCCTAAGTTACTCTTTGGTGCTCCAAAAACTATTGTTGACAACATATGATATGAGAACCTTTACAAGCATTAACATATATTTAAAAATGTTTCAGAACTTTCTTATGTGCAACAACATAGCACACGTAATCTTTTCCCATGAACTTGTGACATAAAGAATTGTCCCAAATTTGTGCATTTTTCCCAAAATTCCTAAATATGTGTTCCATTGAAAACTTACGTATGTATGCATCTACTCGCTCACCTTAACTTTGCACCAAACCCTGTACTTCTTGCCACACTTTGTCAGGATCTTCTGTCTTCACAAACTCCACTTCCAATCCATGCCTTAGATTGTCCCAACTTAATCTCACAAGTGGATTAGCCACATGCAACTCCTCTTCAAATGCTTTGGACCAAACTCGTGCATCACTCTTCAAACAAATTTGGAGAAGACGTAACATCTGCACCGGGTCATGAATCTGGTTGCTAATGTAGGCAACCTCCATCTTTTCCAAAAAAAATTCCACCTCTTCATCACTTCTTCCATGAAATTCCGGATAAGAGAAAGCCATGGCTACCCAAGTTTTGATGCTTTGAGAACCCCTTCAAACACACGTGCAAGAACCCAAAACTTTTGACTGATTCAATCCCCAAAAACTTCAATGGTGCTCATCTTTAGATAAGGACAAACACATGCACATCAAATGAGTTTTCATAGTTAATCATCGGAATCACAACAGGCAAAGGGATTCCAGTATCTCTCTTAATCTTCTTGGCCCGAACATAAAGACTATGCCTTGCTGGAAAAAAATCTTCCTGGACACATGAACATTTATATGGATTCTTTGTGTTAAATGAAAAGGAGTGAATTGAGGTCCGTCGTGATTATCCATTAAAAGCCATCCATGTAGCTCCCAAGAAAGCACACCACACTCTGAGTTTGCCAAAATTTCAGCAACATAACAGCATAAATGGCTCAAAAGACCAAAAAACCAGCCATCACAACTTGGAAAATATTTGGCAAAGTCTCCCCAAAAGTAGAGCAGTAAGAACCCAAAATATAGATTGTATATGTATGCATAACCTGCCAATAATAGAACCCGAGCATCAAGTAGAATTCACTAGCACATAGCCTATGGCGAGGTCACAAAAAGGGTGCTCCAGCCACCTGTCTCACCGAAAGGATCTCACATTTGAGAATCCCCCGGATCAATAAAACCTCATGCTATCGACCCTCTCACAAAATCTTATGCAAATCTCGTATAGCCAAGTCTCAGAAATGACTACCTTCCAGACCAAGTCTCAGAAATGGCTGGAACTGCCAAATAAAACCAAGTACTCGAAGAAGATCTTCCATGGGGGCGCCAAAAGAATGTGAACGGGATGGAAACACACATAACACCTCTATGGTCACCTGACACACACTCTTGGGATAATACACACACATACTATGGGGCACCACTCGGCTTACACAACCCACCTAGCCGAGATAGGGAACACACCAATGGAGTGAGAGGAGAGAGACTATCCATTTGCCCACTCAACACAGAGACACACACACGCACACACACCCAAAAAACTCAGCTCAAAAAGAGGAATATTTCTGATGTTTAGATACAATTGAGCTTGGACCAACACCACTGGGGCAAATAGCTCACACAATATAGATGAAATATGCCATATACAATCATAAATTTGAATAGAGGCTTCGGTCACAAGAGAAACTTACATAGCCAAAACAGAAGGAAAAAGTGAAGAATTTGGCAAAATGGACAGCGCCATTGTGTTCGAAGCGGCAGCAACCCCAGTCTAAAATATCAAAGTGCTCAAATCCGACCTCGGATGAGCAATTTATGGTCAAAACAGACTCCAAAAATAGCAAAAACTCAGTTGTGGTTGTTCCTCCTCTTCTCTCCATGTTTTGCTGGTCTTTTTCTCAGGTTTTTTAGTGTCCACACTTTACTTTATCCCTTGGGCACCTTTGGCCTTTTGATTAACCTCAAACGGACCCCGAACAGGCCAAAAACTGGCCACACATTGCATTTTTGTTACCTTTTTGCATCATCCGCACACCTGGCACTCGACTTTTTTGAATAATGCATCCCGCAATCACGTGAAGTGGCCTCCAAATATAGTTATCATGATGACCTTTTTGCATAATCATCACAAGAAAACACCCACATTGTGTCCGTACTTATCCACGTGCAAGTATTGACCCTATTCGACCTCCCGACGCCACTGGACGTCATCTGACGCACCTACTTACCTCATGTCATTAATCCGCTGATAGCTTCCTCGAGAAGTTTTACGCTCTACCAAATCCTCATTATTATAGAAAAACACACTGATACTGGTGACGATGAAAATCGATACAGTATGTACACGTTGTCCTAATTGTAGGGCCCCACGTAACCACCTGGCTCTGGAAAATGGGCAATCCTTTATTCGATGCACCATGCATGTGTATATATGTACATATGCTCAATCACTTCCTCCAAAAACTCCTAACACCACATAATCTCCTCTTGTTGAGCTTGAGAAACTCTATAAGGAGGTTTGTTAGGCGGTGAACTTCTTGGAAGAAGTTCAATTGCATGGTCATCATTGCCTCGTTTAGGAGGTAGTTCACAAGGGATGTCATCAATAAAGACATCTTGAAACCCCTTGAGAAAATTGGATTACTCTAATTCCTTGTGGTTGCTTTTATTTTCTTTTGCTAAAGCATCAGGTTCATTTTGAAAATCTTTAACAAAAATCATGTACATGGAAATAGAGCTCTTTATTGACTTATTGAAAGCTTTCGTATGTACAATGGGTATGGTGCTACCCATTTTCTTAGCATCTATGTACATATCTTTTTCCTTGAACCTAAAGTAGATTTTTCTTTCAAGGAATTTAACATTGCCAGCCAGGCAGGCGATCAAACCATGGTGCCCCTAGGATTACATCCTCATGTTTGAGAGGAGAGATAAAGAACTCCTCTTTGTCCACATAGCTTTGAACATGGAGCCTCAATTTCCCAATTAAGGGAGTGACTGAAGCTTCTTGCCCCTTGAAAGCACCATCTGCGGGTAGGACGTCTCCCATCTTGTAGGCTTGTATGCCTAGCTTAGTGGCCAACTCTGTGGATATGAAATTGTGAGTAGAACCAAGGTCAAAGAGAATAAAAGCATCATGTTCTCTTACCTTTCCCCAAGCATGGCATAGAGGAGATCCTTTGTAGTGGTGAGTTTCCTCCTCTTGGATTTCGACCAAGGTAGCTCTAGGAGGTTCATGGTGGGTGTTCTTTTGGGGACAAGCACGGTACGCATGCCCTTGCTCGCCGCACTTGAAACAACGGTTATCCTTGCGTTAACGCCCAAGCTCTTCAGGAGAGAGTTTGTTTTTACCTTTGTAAAGTCCCTTATCCTTAGCTTTGTTGGAGTTACCCTTAGGAGACTTTTGGACATTTTCCTTCCCCTTAGGCTCATTGGAACCCTTGTTTTCTGTGGGCTTACTATTTCTTTTAGCCCCCGTTTGGAAATTGATTCGAGAATCCACCATAGTATGGTGTAGAACCGCCGATATGGTGCGTGGCCGTTGACATACTCCGCCATTTCTTCGGTTAAGCCTGCACAAAATTGTTGCTTTTGCTCTCCAAAATCCAACTTTTTGACGACAGTGGCTTTGAGTTGTAATCCCAAAACTTGTCTACATATTTGTGAATGGATTCATAGGGAGAGATCTTCAAGTTTTGCCATTCGGTGAGTACTTTGTCTTTAGCATCGGTGGCCAAAAATTGCTTCATAATGAAAGCTCTTAAAGCTTTCCATGTTTGCGGAGGTTCACCATTTGCCCATGGGCTAGACCACCATTGTCTAGAAAACTTTTGAAAGTGCATAGCTACATGGCGTAGCTTAGAGGACTCCGTGAATCTCCAAACGCTGCATCGAATTGTGAGATAAAGGCCAAGACTTTGTCCGTAGCACCAAAGGGGTCATTGTAGTTAAGGAAAGAGATTCTCTTCCCTCCCTCTTTGAACTTCTTGAGCTTGGACGACCTCTTCCACGCGGCATAGGATTTCCTATGGCCTCTTCTTTTTTATGGTTTAAAAGTTTCACCATCACTTTCTTCAGAAGATGAAGAATTTGAGAAAGATGGAGAAGAGGGTGACCTCTTTCTCGCCTTTTTCTTGCCTTGATCTTCTTTGTCTTCACCATAACTTTCATAAGAGGAAGAGGATGAATAAGATGGAGAAGAGGGTGTCCTCTTTCTCGCCTTTTTCTTCTCTTGCCTTTTGTCATTCCTCTTTGAATTATGGTGTGGAGAAGTGTGTGATGCTCTTCTCCGTTTTGGAGGTGATGGAGAGCGTTTAGCCCGTCGTCTTAGTGGAGCCATCTCCGCCGAGGTGGCGGGAGATTCACTTCTTTCTTGTTCCTTTGGTGGAGGCTCTTGAGTTCTCCTTTGGAAAGGAGATGCATCATCAAGAAGCAAATTCTTGAGCCCTTCGTATGGATCCTCCTCTTTTTTCGAATCGGAGAGAGACCTCTTTTGGAAGTCTCACAAGGAGGCTTCCTAGGTATTCTCTCGTCATGGTGGGGATCTTGGAGAATCCCATGAGCACGAAGCTGCCATTGCACTTCACTTTGGAGGGATGGATTAACCATGGCTTGTTGAAGCCTAGAAACAACATAGTTAACAAGCACTGGGGCATCATTAGTAGCCTGCTCATTATCAAAATCAAAGTTATCAACATTAATTTCACTCTCTTTACTAATGTCATCCATTCTAACAACTTTTAGGTGTAAATTTTTAGGTGTACTTTGGCACTTCAAGCCCTAGTTGCTACTCTTCTTTACCCCTTTAAAAAAAGCACTCAAGCTACTGTACCCGTGGCTCAAATACCATTAATTGCAAGGAATAGAAGAGAGGGTCGTTCAACACCAAAATAGCACCGACTCATGTCAAGCTTCTAATAGCTCAATAGTTGTTAAGCCATAGGCAAGCCCCATAGGACTCCACTATTAAGACCATAGCTCTCGACGGTGATGCCCTGTTATCTGCACAAAGGCAGGCGCACTGCAAGGTTGAAAAATCCCTATTCTACTTACTCACATGCAATTAATAATACCAACCATTTATAGCTAGCTTGAGGACTTCCCTTCTTCAGCAAGAAAAAAGAAACCTTGAGCTCTAATACCAATGTAACATTTAATGGCCTAGTAACTTGTGTGTAGCGAAAATTAGCATGAACATAGTGAGCATTTTATTAGAATAGATTCCTAATGAGAATAACAAGAGTGCTTGGGTGGAGAGAGCAACTAAAAGCATAACACCTAGTTAGATAGCATGAACAATACTTCAAAAGAGAGAGAAATTAAGCTATTCACAACAGTTGAGGACCGGATTTACATGGAGCTGGTCCCCCCTCCAAAAGGCTTTGTATTATGGTTTCTCCCATCAAGAGAGACATTTTACAATACAATTCTTTGTGCTCCTTCAATACTAGCTAGTGCAATGAAGATGGAAACTTCATGCACTAAGCAAAACACTTATCAAACAAAATATCAATTCCCTGACAGTTTCAGACCCAAGACCTCACACACATTCGAAGATGGTGATAGCTAGCGGGGTATGAGAGTAGATTGAGAGGAAGAAGGAGTATTCTTACGAGACAGATGTACATCTCCTCACATAATCACTCATATTAGCATAGCTTAGCTTAGTAATTAGCATAGTAGAGGAGATTAGCATGCATTGAAGCTTGGCTCTTGGTTGGATTTGCATCACAAAGCCAAGATTTGTTAGTGTAGGCCTCCCTTTTCACAAGCTTGGAGTAGGTGATAAGCTTTTGCATTAAATCTTGAGAAGGAGAGAGAGAGAGTCTTCTTGCTTCACACATAGATTGTGTGTGTGTGTGTAAGTGAATAATGCCTTTGAAAAATCAGCTCCCTCTCTCTCTTGGTCGACCCCTCTTGCTATTTGCTCATGCTCGCACCTCATTGGACCTCCCCAGGCCTAGCCAATGGCAATTAAGCAGCATAAGTGATAGCCTTTTGACATGTGTCCCCCTTTCCCCTTTTGTGAGAGCTTTTGCTAATTAATTAATGCAACTAAACTCTAATTGGACCCCTTTGTCTCCTGGACAATAGGAATCAGGCAAGCCATTGGGCTATTGAATGCTCATTGGACCCCTTGGGAGACTATCCAATAGTCTTCTAGAGAGATTAATTCTTATTGGTTCTTTTATTAAGTGTTTTTAAATTAATTAGACTAGATTTTCTCTAGCCTAATTCTCATTGGTCCACCTCTAAGGCCATCCAATAGGAATTGAACACACCTTTGTGGGCATCTGGGCTAGGGAGATGACATGTGTCCCTCATTCCCTTTGTGTAAAGGGAGCTTCTAGGGCTCGCTCCCTCCTTTGTAGGGCTTGAGAAAGACTTTTGGGACACACAGAAAGCATCCAATTTCCCTAGGCTTTTGACCTTTGGCCACAACCTTTGAATTTTGGAACCTTAGCATTTTGGAAGTCTTAATGGGCTGAACCTTAGGGTCTTTTAAGCCCATTATTGCACATAGCTCTTTTGCAGATGGCCCCCCCTTTGGATCCCTACTGTGGACGCTCTACTAACTTAACCAATATTCTAGCTTTTTCTCCCTGGCACTTCCCCATATTAAATGACCAGTTTAACATGAGAAAATAATTTAGGAGAATTAGATATTGATTATTATGACAAAACAAGAAAGGCCAAGGATATCAAAGCAGACAAGGAGGTTGAGAGGGAGAAAGACATGATATTAGAATATTCTATCCTTATAGAGAAAGCAAAAATTTTAAGAGCATCCAACTCCCTCCTTTATAAAAAAGTTATAGGAAAAATGGTTGTGGATGTCTCCATGTATGGGGATCATGAGGTGTACTATGACATATTCCCTCAAGACACAAGTATTCATATAAACCCCAACATTGAGGTTGGTGATACTATTATCTTTATCTCTCTCAGGTATGTGTTCCCCTTTGTTAATTATTAGTGCATATGCGCCTATAAGGGCCTCATTGGGGGATGTATTTCCTTTGACTTCAGGTGTCTTATGAGGGATCTTCTAGAGGCTATGGCTATGAAAATATTCATACTTGAGCCTCTACTGACACAGTGCCTATTCAACAAGCAGGAAATCCTTTCAAGTTTTATTGAAGAATTTGACATGCTGACATGCAATTACATAATATACCCCTATGTTGAAGGGTAAGTATTAACTCCTAACAATTTTCTATATTTTGTGGTATTCCTAGCTAGTTGTTATTTTCCTATAGAGGGCATTGGAGTCTTATTATCTTCAATATTTTCAAGAAATATATTATATTTATGAATTCACTATCAAGTATCCATGGGAGAAGTAAATTGTAAGTCTAAAGTATGATCTATGCTTGATGGCCCCTTGTTTTCTATTAGTAGCTTTTTGATTGTTGTCTTGTTGTAGTGCTGCCAAACATATTGTTGGTCACCTGAGTACCACAAAGAATGATTACAATATAGAAGCTTTCAAGTACTACAATCAAAAAGTGACTTTACAAATAGACTCAACATCTTGTGGATGGAGGGTGCTTGCCAATGCATGGAGATATCTTGAGTCAAGGTGCAGGATGACTACACTTATTGTAAGTGTGCATCCCATGTGCCATTGATTTGTTTTGACTCATTAACTTATGTATGTACTCATGTTCTTTAATTTTTTTATTTGCTATAGTTGCATAAATATCTTGAGTTTTGGGTCACGTGGGTGAAAGAGAAGGTCGTTTCTATGGTTTTGGAAAGATCAATAAACCCAAATGATTTAGATTCTTCTCTTGCACCAATTACAGATGACCTAGAGTCTCCTTTTCCACCAAATAAAGGTAGAGCCACCAAGGGCTTGGATGAAAATAAAAGGGATCACAAGAAGAAGATCCATGCAAAGAGCCCTTCAAAGAGGCGCGATAAAAATAAGAGCCCTTCAAAGAGGAGCCACACAAATAAGAGCCCTGCAAAGAAGATCCGTGCCAAGAAGAGTCTTGCCAAAGAGGAAGAGCCCCACCAAAAAGAAGTGCCTTGCAAAAAGAAAATCAGATGCAAAGGTCCCTCCATTCCATTCACCATTGAAATTCAAGGTTCAAAAGCCTCGTTCAACTAAGAACAGTAAGGTGGAGGCACCTGGCTTACCTTTCAAACTACCATTCATGTTGACCCACGTCAACCACTCCTTAGGAGCCCAAAGCACCAACCCCCATAGAACCCACTGCCAAGTCCACCATGCCAAGTCCTCGGGAGCCCAATTTATCAGCCCCCAAGGAACCTAACTCACCACCAACCCTCCTGAACCGACTTCACCCCCTCTTGAACACAAAAGAAAAAGGGTCTCTAAGGATGCAGGATCCTTCCAAGCAAAAAGAAAATTGGATTTTCATGGTTGATTACTCCACAAAGTTATGTACACTTTTGTTTATTTTGTCCATATGAACATACATCCTTTGGTGGTTCATAATTCTGCACTTCAAATTTTAATACCAACTATTTGATTCTTGACTGTGTATCATGGTGTCATGTAAATTTAAAACAACTTAAATAATGATCACAACAAGGTAGAAAAGACGTGTATATTTGCAAAATGCAATGATTACAACATTGAACCCCGGTTTTGTCAAGTCCTTGCAAGTGTCTCAAATACAATTCTTTTTGTGGGAAGACATGTGATGCAAGAGGTCATGTACACATGTCTTACCTTAGCTAGCCAGCCATTGTCGGTCACTTTGATCCTATATCTAGGATAACTTCCAATATATATATATATTCTATGTATTTTTCATATATTTCATATATTTATTTTTAATAGCTACTAGAAAGAAATCAAATCCTAGTGGGACACTAGCTTGCATGATTTTCAAAGATTCACTCATTTTAATGCATTATTAAGAGGATCCTTACAAACCTTTGTTAAGGAGCAATGCCATGCTTTCATATTGCATGAGGTGTCTATTGGAATCAAGTGGAAGTCTAAGCTAAGGGGACCACAACAAGACTTTTGCTGCCATAAAAATACCCTATTTTTGTGATTTTTTTACACAAAGATCCGATCCAAATTGGAAAAAGTATATAAAATGGGAGTCGTAGCTCATGAGCTGAATTTCTTGCCCCTATTTTTATTTCTTTATATATATGATCAAAATGGTGGACCCCAATCTACCCACATCATGCAAGGACAGCTCATTTCAAACTTTGCATGTTACTGTTCACACTGGCTCTTCTCTTCTTGTGTAACCCTTGGGGGTTCCCTTCACCTATAAAAGGGGACCTCTTCTTCCTTAAAAACCATTCAAGAGAGAGTGAGAGGATTCATGACAAATTATCCTTTCGCCCTACACTTGCCTTTGAGGAAGGCTAGCTAAACTTGAAAGTATCCTTGTAAACATCAACTCTCGTCAATCAAGGTCGAAGTCTTCTATCTCTTGCTATCTTCATCAAATTGACAAATACTCTCGAAGGGGTTGATAAGTAAGGTGTTCTTTGCTTTGTTATTTTGTTAATTTTTATTTTTCATCTCCAAGCCCAACCTATCTCTCCACGTCTTCTACTATTTCTACCTCTACTCCTATCTCTATCTCTCTTGTGTCCTAATTGTTCCTCTTGAAGGGATTCAAGCAACAATGCTCTATCAACAACCTTTTTGTGATGAAATACTAGTGCACATCTCTCCCCGCTACCATTACATCTCTCCGCGAGGTATCCTTATTGCCTATGGGCAAGAATAGGGCTTGGGAGGAAAATTTCTACTCTCTTCACTTCTATCATATCTATATTTTGCATATACTAGAGTTATCCTAGATGAATAATCCACATGATTTGAATTTATATCGCTTTGACTCTGTGCGATCTACTACAATTAATGTATGGATTAGACATAAAATACACTTTCAACAACGTATTGTGTTTCTCTTTGGACAAGAAAGGCTAAATGAAATACTTCTTTCACCGGATCCCATCATATAGACTATAACTTTTCTTTTGACGTAAGTGTAGGTATCTTGCTACTATGAACCAAGAGGCTTTGTACACACAATTAATCCTAATCACTAGACAAAACTTATATATTATGGTAAGCACAAAATTACAATTCCAAAGAACATTGTTTGGTCGGCAAAGATTGAACACCATTAAATCATCTATTAACCCTTTCATATTACCCATGATACGCACTACAAGAGGCTATTCATATTAGCGACGCTCACACAGCGACGCTCAAAAAAAAAATTCCCAGCATCGCTATGAGCGTCGCAAATTTACAAACAAATTTTCGACGCTCATAGCGACGCCGACTGGGCTAAAAAAATAAGAGAGAGTGCCCAAAAACTCAGATCTCAGATCTGAGTTTTTCGGCGTCCTCAAGCAAGGAGCAGGTAACGCTCTCCCTCTCTCTCTCTCTCTCTCTCTCTCTCTCTCTCTCTCTCTTTCTTCTCCACACACACACACACACACGAGGAGAGGAAGGAGAGCCAGGTATGCTCCTTTCCTCTCCTCACTCTCATGTTCCCTTCCCCTCTTTCTCTCTCCCTCTCTCTCTCTCTCTCACACACACATACACACACACACATAGTGTTTTTGAGAGAGAGAGAGAGAGAGAGAGAGAGAGAGAGAGAGAGAGAGTACAAACATAAACAAAAACGCACACACACATACATAAACAAAGAATGCACACACACATTGAGAGAGGAAAAGAGAGAGAGAGAGCATGCATAAACAAAAAACGCACACATTGAGAGAGGAAAAGAGAGAGAGAACGTGCATAAACAAAAAACGCACACATTGAGAGAGGAAAAGAGAGAGAAAACATGCATAAACAAAAAAACGCACACACATTGAGAGAGAAAGAGAGAGAAACTAATTTAACGTCGTAGGAAACTAATTAAAATTAAAAGACCTAAAGATCTAGCCGACGAGGAGTTGAACTCAAGACCTATTATTCAAGAGGGAAATGGCATAACCAATCTATCATACTTGGCATGGGTGATAGAAAGGTTATACCATTTATCTCTTTTTATTGGCACACACATCCACACACAGGCACACACACAAGAAGAAGAGAGTTATAACGTCGTAGGAAACTATCCTAAAAGACGTTAAAGATTAGGTTAGATGTAGACTTACGTTAAATTAGATTTAGGTTTATTTAAGTTAAATTAGATTAGATTTAGGTTTATTTTTAGTTAGATTTACGTTTATTTACGCTAGATTTAGATTTACGTTATATTAGATTAGATTTAGGTCTCCATAGACTGCGATGCCTGCATGAAGCGGGTGAAGAAAGCCCTCAATGGAATATAGGGTATTGCTGCCTTCACTTATGGTGGGCTCCGTCGATCCAAAAGTACTGGTGAAATGTCTTCAGAAGATAGGGAAGAAGGTGGATCTTTAGGGCGGCAAGAGTCACTACATCCCCGACACAATGACCATCTAGACAACCTCTAGTCATTCAACAGCAACTTCAGAGTTAGTAACAAGAGCAAGAACGGTCTAAAGGGCCAATTGCTGTCGTCAGATGTGGATGGAGATGAGGCAGCGTCACCGCCGGAAGTTAACTCTCACATCTTTAGTGATGAGAATGCCAACTCTTGCCGAGTTATGTGAAAAATTATGTGTTAAATCAGTTTTAAGGTTCTTATAATCCCTGTTAGTTTAGTTCTTTGTTTTTAATATAACATAATTTACGTTAGATTTAGATTTATGTTATATTAGATTAGACTTAGGTTTATTTAGGTTTACCCACACACACACACACACACACACACACAAGAAGAAGAGAGTTTTAACGTCGTAGGAAACTATCCCAAAAGACGTTAAAGATTAGGTTAGATATAGAGTTACGTTAAATTAGATTTAGGTTTATTTTTAGTTAGATTTATGTTTATTTAGATTTACGCTTATTTACGTTAGATCGAGTCCACGCAAGAATTACTTACGGTTTAGGGTTTAGAGTTAGACGAACAATGAAAAGATCTACTGTGAAAAGATGTTAAGATGCTGTGAAGTGCTACAGCTAGAGAAGAGGCAAAGGGGTTTTGTCCACTACATGCAATATCATGTAGACGTGGGTCTATAGATTTCATGTACCCACAAATATAGGTATTGACCAATAAAGACGAGATTATAACCCGGTGGTTCTGATCTCCGTGCACCTCTAGACCGAGGTGTGCGGGGATTGGACATGACTAGAGAATGTGAGGTAAAAAGAGAGAGAGAGAGAGAGAGAGATAAGACGAAGAATGCCAATAGAATATTAAATTTGTTGTCCAGGTTATAAGATTTTTATCCTCATTATGAGTAGTGACGAGGATGTGGGACCGTCCAACCGAAACACCTATCTCTCAACGAGGGTCTTATGTCCTTGTAATCAATGCAAGCATGTTGTGCGACAGACAAGACGTGTTTCTTTGCAGCACGTTCGCGAATTTGGCGAGTTCGATCCATCTATTATAGATCGAGTTGTTGCCAATTATAACTCGTCGGACTCTGACGCTGGCCAACAAGCAGCAATCTTGCAACCCAATAGACGTGTTCGCAGGCGCTTTGGTCAAGCAACATATGTGAGGCCACAAGATGTAGCCTCTGACAGCTCGGGGGATGATCATGCAGAGCACATTCCCAACGAGGCAATGTTTGAGCCCGAGATTGATGAAATGATCGAAACGATCATGGATTCAGAAAGGCTTATCTATGATGATATGGAAAGTGAAGCCGATACGCCATTGTATAATGGAGCACGTATGTCTAGATTGAAAGCACTCCTGGTTCTTCTCAACATGCAGGCAAAGTTTGGATGGAGTGACACTAGCGTCACAGCGCTTCTCAGGTGATCTATTACAATTAGTTTACTTTAATAAAACTCTAAATGTATAATGATCTAATAGATTTTTACACGACTGTATCGTATTTTTATGTTGTGTAGATTGCTTAAAGAGCACATACTACCAGCTGACAATGTGATGCCAGATTCCCGAGATGAAGCAAGAAAGATTTTGCGAAACTTGGGGATGGATTACAATTCTATCCACACTTGTCCTAATGACTACATTCTTTTCAGAGGGGAATACATAGACATGGAGAAGTGTCCGAAATGTGATTCCGAAAGATATCGAGTAGATCTCCACGGGACAAAAATTCCACAAAAGGTTTTGCGACATTTTTCTCTGCTTCCTCGCATCAAGCATTTCTTCGAATGTAAGTCCATGGCCGCCCTAGCATCATGGCATGAGGAGAATAAATCTTCGGATGGTGTGCTACGAATTCCTGTAGATTGCGCAGCCTGGAAACATATAGATGGAACATGGTCGGATTTTGCCAGGGAAGCTCGAAATTTGCGCTTAGGCCTGGCTATGGATGGCGTAAATCCATTTGGTCAAAGATCAACATCTTACAGTGTATGGCCCGTTGTCATCGTCAACTACAACATTCCCCCGTGGTTGACTACGAAGAAGGGGCACCTATGGCTAAGCTTGATTGTGCCAAGGCGATATAAAGTGGGGAATATGGATGTGTATCTTCGTCCACTATTGGAAGAGCTACAACAATTGTGGATTGGCATAGAGGTGGTGGATATGAGCCGACACACAGGACGACGGAATGCTTTGATCAGAGGCATTCTAATGTGGACCATGCATGACTATCCCGGGCTAACAGAATGCTCAGGTGATCTATTTACACTCCTCACTCAGACACTGTAAATCTTGTTTTTTCCCATAGTTGATCTATTATCATGTGTATACATGCAGGGCTTCAAACAAGCGGATACAGAGCATGTGTCACATGTGGACCTAGACTGAATGCACGTAGGGCGCCCTCACTGAAGAAGCAAATCTACGAAGGTCATCAAGCGTATCTTCCAGAGAATCATGTGTTACGCGACGGCTTTTTGGGAAGAGAGCCACCAAGGATTTCTGCACAAGCATGGTTAGAGCAGAAGGAGATGTGCGATGACGGATTGCCTCCAGGGATGAAGAGACTATCTCTATGGTACGAGTTACCATACTGGCCCCGACTCATGATCAATCACTTGCTCGTTCCAATGCACATATTCAAGAATGTGGGTAATCTACTATGGGACCATCTGACCGGTAAGAAAGATACTTTGGGAGCCAGAGTTGACCTTAGAAATGTGGATCGTATGGAGCAATATTGGTCGCAAACAGCGTCTGATGGATCGATAAAACTCCCTAAAGCACCATGGATTTTCACAGGAGCCAAAGAACGCAAAGTAAAAGAGACCATTCGATCTTTGCGGACCCCCACTGGCATAATGCACTCGCTTCGAACGTGTTTTACTAAAGAAGGAAAGCTTACCGGTTTGAAGTCACACGATTGGTATAAAATGTGTCAGGTATGTTCATAGTGGACTTTAATATCATTGCATAAAATGTGGACTTTAATATCATTGTTGCACATACTTTACAGTTTATTTTACCGGTTGCCATTGAGGGATGTTTGTCTCTCGACATCCGTAACACAATCTACAAACTTGCAAAGCTAGTGCAATGGATCTCACAAAAGGAGATCAACGTAGACTCCATACCATTCGCCAAACTAAATGCTGCGGAGCTTGTGTGCATGTTTGAGAAACATTTTCCTACTACCATGCTAACCATTCAGGTGCATCTTCTTGTTCACATAGTTGATGAGGTGGAAATAGCTGGCACAGTTCATTCCAGATGGATGTTCTTCTTAGAACGTTTCATGAAAACGCTTAAGGGATATGTGCGTCAAAAGGCACGTCCGGAGGGTAGCATGGCAGAAGGTTGGTTGGTATCAGAGTCCCTAGTGTACATTGGAGAGTGGCTAGACGGATTTGATAAATCCCGGGACACGCTATGGCGAACCATAGATGATGAGCGCATATCTGGGATTGTCATGTGCAATCTCGGTGTTGAGAAGAAGATGACGGAAGATCTAGAGGCTAAAATCAACCGATTTTGCATGCTTCACAATCCAGTGATGCAAAAGTGGATTTCACAATATGAGGATGGAAAGCAAGAGCGACAAAGGGCACGAATCGAGTGGAGACGGGGAAGACGACCACCAATGCACTATCCGACGGTTCTGGAGAGCCTACCAACCTTCATGAGCTTAAGATGGTTGCACAACCAATTGAAAAGCGCACAACAATGCGGTGACGAAGTGACTGAGGAAGAGTGGGAGTACTCTCGGGGTTGCGCGACCAAGGTAAGTTTGCAATGTACGACTAGCTAGTGACTTTATTTCTAAATGTTTGAACGGCCACTCATAATCTTTGTTCGTTGTAGTATAAGTCATACACAGCAGCATGGTGTAAAGGTCGACATTTTAGGGTGGAACGAATTGACAAAAAGCGTTTTACTCAAGATTGTGGAATCATGGCAAAATTTGAACAGTCTAGTCGACGACGTTCCTCTGATGCAGATCCTGTGGTGGCGGAACTCACTTACTTCGGCACGCTGCAAGAGATTTTGAGGATCGATTACAGAGGATTTTTTGTCGACTTGTTCGACGTGCAATGGTTCAAGATAATCATGGAGGGTCGCAACACTACTGTGCGTAGAGGAGAGTCTGGTTTTCTTGAGGTGGATTCTACTAAGAAATAGACTGACCTAAGAGACACTTTCGTACTACCCGAGCATTGTGAACAAGTAAGTATGTAAATAGTTAACATCCCCCTTTTACAAGTTATGTGCTTGAAAGCTCTCATGTAAGTTATGTGGCTCTGGCAGGTAATATTTCATCCTACAAAGTCTACATCAAACTGGTGGTACGTCATAGAGGTAGCCCCTCGTAGTGCAAGGACGTATGAAGGCTACCATGTGCCAATCACAACGGCATCAATGGAGGAGATCAGAGAAGATGCTCAATCAGAAGCCGTTGCGGTGGTGCCAGACGAGCATCAAGATGTTACTACTCTATATGGGGTGCATGCAGAGGAGCTACAAAATGAAAGAGAGGATATGTGTTTAAACGGAGAGCTCTATATAGATATAGGAAGTTATGTTGAGTTATGCGAGGATGAGAGAGAGATCTCTTAAAGCCACAAATATTGTATTTGAACAATTTTGCTCCGTGTTGTAAAAGCTCTGGCTCTCTAAGTACCTTCCATGGTGTATAACGCTCTTTTCTACTCGCGCTCACATCTTTTGATTGAAAATTCTGAGTTTTTGACTTGCCTCTTCTATCACTCAATTCATTGCGTCATTGTATTTATATGCGTCATTACGTCATTGTATTTAATGGTCTTTGCGTCATTGTCTACTCTATTCATTCAATATTAAGTTTAAATATTCGTGTTTAATGCAGGTATGGATGATGAGGAGTTTCTTTCTTCTTTGTCACCGCAGCAGAGATAGTGATACGTGGAGCGTCATCGCTCTGGCGCATCATCGCGCATTCCTACTCCATCCGCATCTCCCTCTATTTCGGAGCATTCGACGCGCTCCGAAGCTTCGGCGTCGACGAGACGAGCTTCACACTCGTCTAGACACCGGCGCTCTAGTGGTGGCGGTGGAGGTTGTTGTGGGGATTCCGCCACCGATGCCTCCACACCGCCTCGTGTTCGACGAGGCTCTTTACCCTCCCCTTCTTTGCCCGCCCCCACACCATCCACAGCATCGCCATCTACGCCAGGTTTTGCATGGCTGACTGTTCCTAGCAGCTACACACCTCTACCTACTCCGCCAGGAGCCACCCCACTCGACACTCCTCGCTTCGGGGCCCAGACGCCGGTGGAGACACCTGACGTCCGTACCCCCATCGACACGCCGCTAGAGACCCCTACCGGGACACCCAGGTTCACGCGTCACCGGCCAGAGGGCTTGCCTTACTCTGTCGACTTCAGCGGCGGCATCATCATGGATGATGACGGCAAGAAGGTGATCTCGCGCATGCGTGGTCTTTGCTCTCAGCTGTTTAGACACTACATAATAAACAAATGGAGTGAAGTACCAAGTGATTTAAAAAACAGAGTCATCAGCATACTTCATGATGAGTTTCCCGTTCCAACACGGGATCAGCGCTTCAATGAAGACCTGATGAAGATTCGAATGCGCGAATACTGCAAACACAAGCGTTCCGAAGTGCAAAAAGCAATCAAGCATGGGTGGAACAGGCCAGATTGGCTGGCCAAAGAAGATTGGAAGAATGCGAAGAAAGCAGCGCGCGAGAATCCCGACAAGTGGAAGCAACAAAAGGATGCAGCCAGAGCGCAAGTAGAGGCAGGGAGCTTGCACCACTTGGGGAGCGGTGGATAGGCATCATTTGAGGCCGATTTTGTAAGTGTTTTCGCATTGCTCTTTATGTTCGATAGTTTAGGGTTTATGAGTTTTTTAATTCTAACATAATGAATTCTTTGTATGTTTTGACAGTGGTCGATGACAGGACGTGATCCCACACCGTACGAGCGCGAGTACGCAGGCAGGAAGGGCTTAAACGCCCTGATGGACATTCTCAGTTCTCGCGGCAGCATGGTTAGTATTAGGGTTTACTCTTTTCTATTTTTTGTATTGTTTTATAAATGTCGTTATATGTTTATACTTACTGAAAGCTGTCTTATTGTCTTTTTTTTGCAGAATTCGACAGATACGCCGCTTGGACGCGATGAGACGTCTCACTAGACGACGTCAGTTTAGCCGTAGCTAGATAGCATTAGTTTAGGGTTTCTCATAGCTTATGTATCATGAGACAGATTTTATACGTCTTTTTGAACCATGTATATTATTACATTTGTCACCGCAGTTCATTTTCCCAATCAATTCTTTATGGCTATGATGTTGTACAATTGTCAATATTACATTTTCCAATCAATTCATTTTGCCTATGATGTGTACAATTGTCAATTTTACGCTTGTCAATTTTGCAAACAATGCGTCTTGTGGGTGACTATTTTGGGTCTATTATCTACCCTTGCACTTTTTTTAAAAAGTGAATCAAGTACAATATGGTTGATGGGTGGCAGGGCATTCAATGCCCTGTCACCAAAAAAAAAATCTCTCGGGCGTCGCTATAACCGTCGCTATTTATGGCTCTGTAGCGTCGCTATGAGCGTCGCTATAGACTTCTGTGTAAACGTCGCTATAACCGTCGCTATGACCGTTGCTATATAGCGACGATCATAGCGACGGTTATAGCGACGCATATAGCGACGCTATTAGCGACGGTTATAGCGACGCCGGGGGTTATAAAAACCCAGTGTATTTCCGTCGCTAACAGCGTCACAAGAGCACACAACCTCTTGTAGTGACGATACGACCATAGCCTTGATGTTTTCATCTTTGTGTTGTTTTAATATGCTCTTTAGTGTTCTTTCTCTCTGTGTGTGAGCACAAGAGAGAAAGAGTGGGGCTTCTTTGACTGCACTTCCTTCCAAACCCTAGACTTCATGGCATCTATGGTATAACTCCTTCATATAGTTTTTGGAGTTCTCTCATAAACTCTCACAGTCAAAAGCCTGGTGCTTTCCTGGTAAGACTGTAAACTTCTCGACAATGGGGCCAAGGTAAAAGGGTCCAAATGAGAGATGGTTTGTCAAAGAGCAATGCTACCTAATGGAGCTTAAAGACCTTAGGGTTAGCTTCATTAAAGACCTCCAAAGGTTAGTGTCAAAAAGTCCTTAGATGTAGGACCATAAGCAAGTTGGGACTGACCTTGAAGTGGGAACCCTACCAAGCTTGAGGTGCTTGTCATACTTGCTGACTAAGGTGCTTAAAGTGTTTGTGGGAGCCTTACCCAAACTTGAGGTGCTTGTCATGCTTAAATGACTAAGGTGCTTGAAGTGCTCAATTCAAATATGATCTCTTAAGAAGCATAAAAGACACATGTCAAGATCCTCCCCATTTTGCCCTCATGATGTGTTTGAATCCTATTGGATAGGCTTTAAAGGGGTCCAATGAGAATTTAGATGCATTTAAATAAATAATTAAGCTCTTTCTCTCAAAGAGGAAAAAGAAGACACTTTTCCAAATGATATAATAAAATAATACGAGAGAGAGAGAGAGAGAGAGAGAGAGAGAGAGAGAGCGAGGAGGAGGACCAAGCATGAGACGAGGGACTGATGTGGATATCCATACTCTCTCTCTCTCTCTCTCTCTCTCACACACACACACACACACACAAACTTACAAAGGATGTTTTTTGGTGTGGATGACCTACATACCTACTTGACTGTATATGGTTTTGGATGATATTGCCTGATCTAAAGCTCTGAATTAGGATTTCTCTTAATATACTTACCAAGAATGTATAAAAATAGGGCATGATAGGGATCTAAAGTGCCATCGATCCTGAATATCCCTCATACAGGACTACATATTGTTTATAAAATAAGGCAATTGATGATGAGTCGTTACTTAGCTCTCTCTGATTTTCTGCTTGTACACCTCATAGGACAATTTCTTGGCAAACTTTATCTCCACACTTACATAGGAAGCGCTATGATGTGGATGACTTACATGCCTCCTTGACTATACACACACATAAAGCACCTAGCGTAAAGGAGATGCATGGATGACCTATCCCGATCCAGTCTTGCAGTACATTGAAGCACGTGTAAGGTTTAAATACATCTTAGCTGGCCCAAGTTGGCTCCACCTAACCTAATTCTTTTAGATAATGAGGAGTGTTTTTATTTAAACCCTCATTTCTCTCTATCTCTCACAATGCATGAGTCGCCTTTACCATAGCTAACCATCGGGACTGCTGCTCCACAACACCTTAGCATACTTTCAGCCCTTCTCTGCCTCGTCCACTCGTACATTGCGGGGGCATGGTTTCCAGGCAACCCTTTGGGTTTCTGTTTGTTCGGTAGCCCCTCTCTAGGATGCACACTGTTCTTAAGCCGTACTGGCTTCAACCTCGTAGTAGTAGTTGAGTATGCCTCTCACCCTTTCAATCATTTGACACACAAACACACACACACACACACACACACACATTTGACAGGCATACACACATCCCTTGATCCTTTAGGTCAACAAAAAAGGGGGACAAGGACTCAGCCAGAATAATCCTCGCCCTTGCCGACTATTATCATCTGATAGTAGCTTCAACTCTTGCAATACACAATCCAGTGGATTCAACAACATAAAAATCAATCATCAAGACCATATGGGAGCAGGAACACACACATCAGGACTTTGAATGATTGCAAGTGCTATGATGTGAACTTTGCCGTTATAGGCTTCAATGGAAACTCAAATCTGGGAATCAATTTTTACAGAATACATGGGCTACTCCATGAACATGTAGAAGCCCATGCACCTACTTAGAATCTGAACATGATCATATTAGTAATTTTTCTGGTTTTTTTGGTTTTTCCTTGAAGTATTTTTGCAACAACAGGCTTGACCTAACAAATTAAAAACAAGAATTTATGTGTATGAAATCTTTAATTTTTTGCATAAAGAGCATTTTGTGATTGTTGAGCGCAGTATTGTGGATTCGGAGATTGTAATACTGGTTGTGGGATTGTATTATTGTAGATTCACAATGGTACATATGTCCTAATGGCTTTGTTAAAAAAAGAGCTTTGCTTGCAAATTGAGGATGGTTTGAAATACACATTGCCTTAAAATGGCATGACATAGATTAACAAAATCACAGATAATTGAGACCGTTGATATGTAACACACTTTTTGTTCTAGTGTTGAAAGTTTACCTGGTTGTGATGAAGTTATCTAACATAAAATGATGAATATGAAGGATAAGGTGGGTGGAGAATTTTACAAGTTTACTTTTCGATCTAGACTTGATGGATGATACTTGGGAAGAGTCTTCTTGAAGTACGATGCATGTTGATACACGATATATTTTTTGGTTATGTTATCATAGCCTCAAACCTACTGTGTAGGGTCTCTTTGTGAGATGGCATATACTGTTTCTTTTGAAAAGTTTCCCAAAATACAAACAAGGCTCTGCCAAAATTTGGTCAAACAGCAATTATCATATTGACTTATAGCTCACGAAAAAGGGTAATCCTTCTAAGAAGGGTCCCTATTGAGAAACCTTTGAAAATTTGTCCCCAATGGTTTTTGGGGATGCTGTCTTACATGCTTAATTCTCTAAGACTCTAGTTATTCTAAATCTGGATGACAAACATCATTATGGAATGTGGGAACTATCTTATAACTTGTTACTTCTGTGTGTGGAGGTAAACTTACAGAAATATGATTCCTCAATCAAAGTCATGTAGACAATTGGATCTAGTGTCAACACCTCCAATACGTACAAACATAGCCAGTTCTAACTGAATGTTTTTGTATGGATGTAGGTAACAACTGGATTCTTCTCCATGTAGATGTAGTGGAAGCTCATCCCAAAGGGTGGACACACAGAGATACAACATTAAGATATCAATTTGTAATGATCAAAGATCAAATCTTTGATCTAAATAATTGTATTATTCATTAGATACAAAATGTTGTATTGGTGTAAATGAAATGTTAATTGAGTTTTATGACATCTTCTTTTAAAATATTGTTATTTAATATATTATTTAACACAATTATCTGAGTATGGTTCAATTATGAGGGGATTCTCATACTTAAACGCACACACACACACACACACTCTCTCTCTCATTGTGTGAAGTGCAAAGTGCAAGAGGAACTATTTCTTTCTCCTATTGAATGCTTCTTCTTTGTCTTCCCTACCCTCATTCCCCGCTAGCTTTCTCCACCTTTCAAGTGTTTGAGGCCTTGGGACTAAGTCCGGGGATGGTTAATGCTTTTACAAAGTTTATGTTATGCTCGTGATGCATGAAGCTTTCCATCTTCATTACATCATGTAGGTCACAAGGAACACAAAGAGTGTATTGTACCAAGTCTCTCTTGATGGGAGAATCTATAATACAAAAGCCTATTGGAGGAAGGACCGGCTCCACATAAATCCTGTCCTCAATTGTCGTCAAGTTCTCTAAACTCTCTCTCTTGCAAAATTATTGTTCATACCAATTTAATTAATTATTATGGTTATGTTTCTACCACTAATTAATTTCACCCTCTATGTTCTCCAAGTAGTCTCACAAAAATGCTCACTCTAATTCTCTTAATTCCGCTATTCTTAAAGTTTATAGGCCATTTCCATTACATTGGTGTCAGAGCTATTGGTTTCTCTTTTTTTACTTAAGAAGAGAGGTCTTTAAGTTGTCCATGGAAGGTTGGACATATTCATTAGAATAGGGTAAGTGGAACAGGGATCTATTATCTTGGTTAAGAAGGACTTAGTTCGAGGTACGCCATTGGGAACTATAGTCTTAATAATGGAGTCTCTCGGGGATTTCCTTTGGCTTAACCATTATTGAGCTACGAGCAAGATCAATAGGAACCATAATCAATCGAGCAATGTTAGACCCTCTCCACTAGTCTTTGCAATCAACAATATCTAAACCACGGGTGTGGCTGCTTGCTAGATCCATCACATTGCATTTTCAAATAAATTGCGTAGGATAGGTAGACCTTAGATCACCACTGGGACCATTCTAACCAAGTCTTGGAAGTTGGATGCATCCAAAATCCAACACTTGATCATTCTAACCAAGTTTTGGAATGTAGATGAAATAGTTGGTATCTCATAAGTTCACCAACTTTCAATTTTAAACAAAGTGCATGTGTGCAATAGATAAACCTTAGATCCACCACCTGGTCATTCTAACCAAGTTTTGAAGGTGTGTGCAATTAAGATCCACCACTTGGCCATTGTAACCAAGTCTTGCAAGGTGGATACAATGGTTGGTTTCTTCTATGTCCACCACCTATCAATTTTAAACAAAGTTTGTGGAAAAGATAGACCCTAGATCCACCAGTTGGCCATTCTAACCATGTCTTGAAGTTGGGTACATTCAAAACTTGGTCATCCTAACATTTGTAATTTTAAATAAATTTTGTGGGATGAGTAGACCCTAGATCCACCACATGGCCATTTTGACTAAGCTTTTGAAGGTGGGTGCATCAAAGATCCACCACTCAAGCCATTCTAACCAAGGCTTGAAATGTGGATGTAATCATTGGTGTCTCCTAGATCCACCACCTTGCAATTTCAAATAAATTGTGTGAAATAGGTAGACCTTAGATCCACACTAGCTATTCTAACCAAGTCCTAGAAGGTGAGCGCATCCAAGATCCAACACTTGGCCATTCTAACCAAGATTTGGAAGGTGGACGCAATGGTTGGTGTCTCCTAAATCCTCTAGCTTCCAATTTTAAACAAAGTGTGTATGATAGGTAGACCTTAGATCCACCACCTAGCCATTCTAATCAAGTCTTAAAGGTGATTGCATTCGAGATCCAACACTTTGCCATTCTAACCAAGTCTTGCAAGGTGGATGCAATGGTTTGTTTCTCCTACATCCAACACCTTTCAATTTTAAACAAAGTGTGTGGGATAGGTAGACCATATATCCACCACTTGGCCATTCTAACCAAGTTATTAAGGTGGGCACTCCAAGCTCCACCACTTGGCCATTGTAACCAAGTCTTGAAAGGTGGATATAATACTTGATGTCTCCTAAATACATCACGTTGAAATTTAAACAGAGTCTGTGGAATAGGTAAACGTTAGATCCACCACTTGGCCATTTTAACCAAGTCTTGAAAGTGGGTGCATCCAACATCCACACTCACCCATTCTAACCAAGTCTTGTGAGGTGGGTGCATCCATGATTCTTCACTTGTCTATTCTAACCAAGTATTGGTAGGTGGGTGCATCCAACATCCACCACTTGACCATTCTAACCACTCCTAGAGATACAATCACTATTGCAACTAAGCAACATATCTTTTCAAGTTGGAATATTATTCACAATTGAATTTTGAAATATTTTTTTCTCTCTATGAAAAAAAGAGAAAGATGTCTAACATCCCAAAGAAGGTAGTCGTACTGAATTTCCTTGGGTTTTCAAACAAGGGATCTACTACTTTGAGGTGCTCTTAGGCTATTCATGCCATCTCATGAATTAGTTGCTTGATAGCTAGGCCATGGCTACTTGCTACCACAGAAAGTGTTTTCTATATTAGTTGCACCTTGTGCATAGAGCCAATGATATAAAGTGCCTGCCACTGTAGACACATACAATGGTCACAAGCCATACTACTAGCCTCAATTCTTCCTTAATAGAATAGCTGATGGTATAGCAAAAATGTAAACAATGATTTAGTGGAAAGAATCCCACCGTATTGGCATGTCATGCATGAATGTCAGAAAAATAGAGTGATAAGCCCTTGGCTTTAATGACAGTCTCAAAATTTTGAGTCGTGCCATATGTGTCATGCACGATTTGTAAAGGCATGGATACATCACAGTTTGTTGTTGTCAAATGTAGTTGTGAGATTAAATCTTTTTATTGCCAATTTGCAAAACCTGTGTGCCATTATCCTTGATCCTACGGCAATGGATAGTACTTTGGCACAAAATAGAAGCCTTGCTTCTTACTAAAATTGTCAAAGCACTTGATTTGCACAGCAAGAGATTCATGTCCAATTTATAGGTTCAACACAAAAAACAAGAAGTTGAAGTTGGCTAATGGTGCCCCCCTCCATGGCTAGTGATCTTGAAATTCATAAGTAGATGCTCGTTTGAGAGTAAACTTCAATCTGCATGTGTCATCCTTGCGCTTGAAGCTGGCTCATAGCCATCGATGTTGATAATCTAGCTCATAGCCATGTAGACTAAGAAATTTAGAGCTTTCGGTTATACCCTGTATGCCCTTGTGGCGTGGTCTATACCAACCTCCAAGAAAAAATCAGGTTGACATGTTGCTACGTTTCCCTAAGTTCGTATGCTAATAGCATATTCCAAACTTTGGAAAGTTCTATGCAAGGTATCCAAAAGTGAAGCCTTCCTTCGATAAGTTCATCGAAAAGATATGAGAGAATGGAGCCTGAGTGCTCATAGCTAACATGTGCTTATTTTTACAAAAGAGAATCGATCTTGTCAGGCTTGCATAGAGAATTGGCCTTGCAGAATCATGCAGCTTATTGAGAATCATGAGATTTCCCAATATTAAAAGAGAGCTTCTAAATCATAGCTATCAAATGTCATCTAATTTCCAAACTCTGCTTTGCCAAAGGAACATTTTCTTGTCAATTTGGCATTGTAGAAAATTCTACAAAAGTAAATAAGTTCAAAATTAGAAGCTTAAATTGTAACATATTTATTGATTGTCTGAAATTATTACCCTTGGTATCAAAATACATAGCACCCTATAGGATGGTTGTCAACGTGCTATGGATTTTTCCTACCCTCTGCAAGCTATATATGCTTTGGAGTGACCATGCACCCAATACATATATATAGATAGGGAGCCGTGCTCTTGGAAACATTGCTTTTCCCCTCCTCTTGACAGTACAAAACAGACATATCGAAGAGATACTAGCCAACTTAATATACAAGTTGGTCCTTCTACACAACATTGCTCCCTAGGTAAACTGATGTATCATGGTTCATCTTATGGCATTGTCATACTAGACAAACTTAAAAGAAAATTAACCCCGCCAATTGTTGACCTTGTCGAGTAGAATACCATAATGGAAGCACAAAAAATAACTACAATAATTGCACAAACAAAGCGTACCTGAGTTTCCTAATACTGCTTGCATGCACACATTGCCTTGTACTCTTGAAAATCGGTTGGATCCCACTGTCCAACAATGGGGTGCTCATGATTGCATTGGGTTTGACAAATTTTCCTAGGAGCCATGTCCTAGCAAATCCAAAACTTCAAACTCTGGAAAAAGATGTCTATCGACTGCTTGGAATTGTAATTAATGATTGGCCTTATTGAATGCCTTTATTGTACAAGTCACAGGCCGTGCTTGACTTGGATTTACTGTTAGGAAACCTTGCCAACATGCATCAACTATGGATTTTGATCAACTGATAAAGAATTAAACGAAGCTACCTTATTCTTGCTTGCTTGGAGCCCATCAAGGCCAACAATAGGCCTTGCCTTTGCATCATTGGGAGCATTATCATGCTTCCACTTTGGAGATCGCTTACCTTGTCCAGTGCGATTTTTGTAGAACATAATTCCTTAGAAGTTTTAAACTCCAAAGTCTTGTCGTTGTGAAATTAATGACAAAATTCACCCTCTTGATAGCTGTACTGATAGAAATAAGTCCTCGCTGCTCCTTTAACTTGCAGTAGAATATGGAGACAAGGATCGAGTATCAACCAAAACCCAACCAAGCATTGGACTTTGGCTTCCAAATTGTTTGTTTATTGTAACTCAAAATTTGCAAAATTTTTGCATGTCAAGGCTAGGAAGATTCAAGGGTCGCATGCTGAGTTGACCATCTCCTGTCCAACTTGTCGGTCTTTGTTGTGGGACAAAAGCCACAACTTGTCGGTCTTTGTTGTGGGACAAGCCACTTGGGGGGGCTTGGGGGGGGGGGGCAAAATAGGATGTCCTCATGTGAAAAGATTTAATTTAAAAAAAACAATGAAGTTTCCATGGTGTGGTAGCGATAGCGCTAAGTGGAAGGGGTGGGGGCTTGATGGAGACCTCTACCCGCCTTGATCCTGTGAGACAAAACCACCTCACCGGCCTTTTTGCCACCACCTACAAACTATAAAGGAGTTCAAAGGTTCATGGGCCATGTTGGTTATTACTGGCGGTTTATTTTAAACTTTGCCAAGATAGCTCGCCCAATGTACGAGCTTCTGGACCGCGGAGTGTGACCATGCTTATGAGTTATTAAAAAAGGACTTGACAAGTGCTCCCATTCTACGAGCACCTAATTGGAATGTAATTTTCCATGTGCATATTTATGCATCAAACTTTTCCATTAGATGTGTTCTTGCTCAACCAGGAGAACATAAATTGGACTACCCC
This sequence comes from Adiantum capillus-veneris, assembly GCF_014529385.1. Taxonomy (NCBI): domain Eukaryota; kingdom Viridiplantae; phylum Streptophyta; class Polypodiopsida; order Polypodiales; family Pteridaceae; genus Adiantum; species Adiantum capillus-veneris. The sequence continues at coordinate 120,970,021 of NC_140931.1, forward strand.
ATTAGCTTTGCAAGTCGTCAATTAAATGATGCTGAGAGGAACTACACCACTACAGAGCGGGAATGTTTAGCTATGATTTATGCAGTAAAGAAACTTCGCTACTACCTTCTTGCCAATAAGTTTTTTTTCTATGTGGATCATCAAGCGTTGTTGTATCTAGTAAATAAAACTTGTTCCACGAGAATAATTACACGATGGTTGTTAATTCTTCTTGAGTTTTATTTTACCATTGTGGGGTGAGACCCGGTAAAAGACATGTCATGGTGGATCATTTGTCTCACATAACCAATGGCGAATCCCCTACTAGAATCAATGATGAATTGCCCGATACTTCCCTATTCCTAGTCGAGACCATGCCTGAATAAAGTGAGAAGATTGTGAACTTTTTAGTTAATGGTTTTCCACCCAAGGATTTTCGTAAGGATACATCTCAAAAACTATTAAAGGAATGTGACCCTTATTCTCTAATTGTAGGAACTCTCTACAAGCTAGGGAAGGACGATATTCTTACACGTTGTGCTCGTGAGGATGAGTATTTATACATACTGTAAGAAGCCCACATGGGTATAGCAAGAGAATATTTTTCAGGGGAACTAACTTCTAGGAAGGTGTCGTAATCAAGCTATTGGTGGTCTACCTTATTCAAGGATGCACCACTTTTTTCAAAAGGGTGTGATGAATGCCAACGTTACAAGATCCCACAACGAAAGGATAAGATGCCCTTACATCCTATTAAAGTGACTCAACCATTTGAAAAATGGGGTTAAGACTTTGTAGGCCAAGTTAGTCTGGCAACTCGTAACACTCAATCTTGATATATTATTGTTGCCATTGACTATGTGACAAAGTGGGCGGAAACAAGGGTGAGAGAACATTATTACACGATTTGGTTGTCCCCTTGAGATTGTGAGTGACAATGGTACTCAATTTATAAACGGAGTGATAAAGGAACTCACGGCAAACTCCTGATAGCCCACCATAAGTCTAACCTTATTATCCACAAGCAAATGGCCAAGCTGAGAGAACTAACAAGAATTTAATTTCTATCTTGACCAAAACAGTGGAAGCTCATTGCACAAATTGGGATTTGAAGCTGACATCAGCTCTATGGGCTTATTGTACTGCTTACAAAGTGGTTATTAATTGTACACCATTCAAGATGGTATATGGCCAAGAAGCAGTTATGGCATGGGAGTTTGTAATTCCTAGTATGTGGGTAGCTTCACAAGAAGGTTGGGATGGTAACCCTTTAGTTGAGAGTTTATATATCCTTGAGAGGTTAGATGAAGAAAGACAAACGGCTATGCAAAATGCACTTGTGGATAAAGATAGGAGAAAGAAATGGTTTGATCGTCATTTAAAGAACAAGGATATCAAGGTTGGGGATAAAGTCCTTACGTGTGGAGTGCGTAACGAGAAGAAAAGTTTGAAATATGCAAAAAAATGACCATATAGAGTACGTGAAATCACCCTACAAGGTACCATTTGTGTGGAAACTCTTGATGGAGTTAAAACCATTGGATTCCTCAATGGGAATAAATTTAAAAGATACTGTGATCCTTTAAGCCAAGAGGAGCTACGTGCCATCCATCAAAAAAGGCAGCCAAGGCACAAGTAGAATTGAAAAAGATACAAGCTCAAGTTGAGGCTAAGGAGCGACAACAACCTATTAGAGGCCAACGAGAGGCCAACCTTGGAGTTACACATGCATTTCAAGTTGAAATAGAGGATGATTGGTTGGACTCTGACACACCTCTATGACATCCTATTGAGTTAAATAACACCTATGGAAAAGTGCTATATAACGCATTATTGGACACAGGTGCTAAATATAATCTTCTATCATATGGAGTGTGGTGTCAGTTAGGAAAGCCATCTCTAGCTGAGAGCAATATCCAATTCAAGGGTATCAACAAGAAAAAACTATTGTTTTTAGAACCTGACATACTTCTGTTAGTTATGACAATGGGGTCGTAGCTCAAGACTTTTTGGTCATGCCTACTTGAACTATGGAAGGCAATATAAACCAAGGACGCACGTGGATGATAGCGACAAAATGCGCTGTTGATTGGGGGATTGGGAGTGTCACAACACAAAAACCAACTCTTATTCCTACCACTCAAGTGATAGTCCCTGAGATATCACCTTCTGAGGAAATACAACCCAAAACATTGCATGTCCAAGAGGTTGAACCATCTGTACCTATAGCCCAACCCTCTAGAGCTTCAAGTTCTGTAGCTGAAGCAACGCATGAGACACACAAGACTCATCATAATATAACAAAGAAAACATAAAAACGGGTCTCTAAAGATTCTTTAGCAACCATTTATGAAAATAAATAGCAAAAGCCTTTTAAGAGACTCCCCAGTCACTCCAAGAAATGTAAGAAAACGTTGCGTTGGATTTCTAAACGACTATTGGGAGCCCAAGGCTACTATGAAGGGAATGATCAAATCTGGGTGCCTAAACGTAAATTGTGTTCTCACCTACCACCTATAGATTTATGTGAGTCAAATCATGTAGATAAAGCCAATTGAAGACCGTGGGAAGGGAAATATCACATAATACACCTGATTGGGAGCTAGTTTGGGTACCCAAGCGAGAACGACTTGTATCACTCAGCTCAAACATAGAAAAAACAAATGAAGCTTCTTGCTCTTCATGTAGTTCTTCTATAGAAACACAAACTTCTTCATAACTTCCACCTACCACCAAAATTGTACAGAAAAACAAGGAAAGAATAGCACCTCCCATTGTAAATTCATCACCTAAAACAACGTTTCAAGTAAAATCATGGGAGAGTACCTTACCACCCTTGAAACTGGATGAAACGTCTAGTGTGGTGAAAAACTATTGGTCAAAGTCTTCACCCATTACAACTTGGAACAATTGGTTTCAGATAGTGATGACATCATTCCAAAAGGTATGATCTACCCAAGGAAGGGAGAGTGTTTGCTGACATCCATCACTCACTTGCTCCCCTCTTAACCTTCCTCCCTGACCTCTCAATCTTCCAATCTTAGGGAATGTATATATATAGCCTTATACTAAGGAAAAGAAAAGAAAAAAAAAAGTAAAAGAGCAAGAGCCACCAAACAAAAATCTTGAAACCTACAAATTCTAGTAGAGGACCCAAAAATCATAACAACACATTATGCACAAGAACATGACCTTTATAATATTTGCACACTAACCAAAATCTATTTGTGTGTACATATATGGCTAGTATGCTAGAGTCATCCACTCCTACCTTGGGTGAGAGGTACCCTCTTTACTTTTCACATAGTCTACCCGGTGCTTGCATGTGAATGGGATTTGGTAGACATACTAGCATGCGAGAAAAAATTTGAGAAATTAGAATGGTTGATACGTCTCTTGACCAAGACTGATCCCTACTTAGTAGAGAATGTCTCTCTGATTGCACAAGCTTACCCTTTTGAGCAAAATGACTATACATGCCTAGTGACATTTTTAGTGAACATATGTGCATCTAATGATGAGGAAGATTTACATGATTACACGGATGGCACATATGGTCTCACTGATGATGAATTTATTTTTCTCGACAATGACGAGGATAGGGGTTTAGACTTAGGGCTACCCACCCATCTATACAATATCATGTTCCCTTGACCCTCTAGGGGGGGTGCAAATACTAGGTTAGGGTTCTTTATGTTGTTTTGATTGTGTTCAATAAATTTTGGTGCCTCTTCCCACTGATGTGCCTCCTAGAGGTATTCCTTGTGTTTTCTAGTGTGTACAAGAATGCATTGCAATAGTTGGGATTTTGAATGTCATGCAATCTTTGTCTAGTTCACTCTTCGAATCGAGAGCGATCATCAACACAAACAGGTGTTTCTAAGAGGGGATATGTTTCAACCTTACAATTGTGGGTTTGAATGGGGTCATAAAATCCCTCAATGTGACAAGCCAAAGAGAATGGGTGGTGACATGTTTCCTCTTTCTTCACAAATTCCTTCTCAAGCTCAAGATTATGGTATTGAGATCTAAGGGAAGCACGACCAATTGGCCGGTTTGACAATTGAAGAGAAGGAAAAAACAAAGGTGGTAAGCATAATCCATTTGGTAAAGAAAGAGGATGATTCAGGAGCTATGGTCATGACTGTAGGTAAGAGGGTTACAAGACATCATGACATGAGTGATGCAAGTCCCATCCATAAAAGAGGGAAACATGTTGAAACAGGTACAAGTAAAGAGAAGAACAAGAGAAAACCCAAGTAACATTACAATGCATCCGACTCTCCTTTGGGAGAAGGGAAACCAAATTATAGTTTAAGGGCTGATTTGGTGGGTAAAAAGGCTGATGTTACCTTTAAGAAACTCATAGATATGTGTCCTAAGTTGAAGAGGTAGTGGAAGTATGTAGTCAACCCCATGAAGAAGGAGTCTGCAAGGGGGTCTGTGAGATTCTTGTCTTTGAATGAGCTACCTAATATATTCCCTACTATGGATGCATGGCATAAGAGGAAGTGCATTGGAGAGGCATATATCGATGGAGGTGCACAGGTATGTGTTATTACTCAAGCATGTGTATCAAAGTTGGGAGTCAACATGGTGAAGAATTCAGGTTTTCGCATAAAGCTTGCCAACCAATCAAGGGTGAAGTTCTTGGGAGTTATAAAGGACTTGGAGGTCGATGTATTTGATGTTAAATTGCTGGTAAATTGTCATGTTATGCCTGCAAGTATCGCTGCTTTCCCTCTCATCCTTGGAAGACCATGGTTACAAGCAACCAAAGCTGTATAGGATTGGGGACAAGGTACCATCACTCGATAAAAGTGAGTATTTATTATAATGAGGTTAAAAATCTAGGGTTCACCTTTGATTGGCCAAAATTGATTAATTATAGTTCCACTGCTTAGTCTTCAACTTTACGAGTTCCAAATAATTATAAGAAATTCCCCAAGCTTCATGAGATCAACTCCTAAGGCTCTCTACACCAAAATGTGGGATTTTACATAGGTGAAATTACAAAAGTTTGAGTAAATGGGCTTGACTAATTAACCACGTAGTGGCATGCAAGAAAAAATAGTGCAAATTAGGTGGTTGTTTTTGGACCTTTGTGTCCCTTGTAGCCCAATTTTCCAGCTTTAGTCCTCTTTAGCGGCTAGTCCATGGCTTTTGCATACATTTCATCTTGTGTGCACTTGAGGGCACATAGTCATACTCAAATTAGATTTTCTGTTGGGGTGGAGTTGGTGTGCATACTCTGGGGTGTGTCGATAGGATTATGGGACTGAGGCGGACGGAGTTTCCTTTGCCGCATCATTTGTGAAGGAGATAGACTCATAAAGTGAAGTGGGATTGAGTGAATTGTCCGTAGATTGTACTTAATTTGGTAGGTTGTCTTCATAATTACATTGAAGAGAATCTGTTGGGACCTCTTTTACCATGGAGAAGAGTAGAAGGCGTTTCCAAAAGCGGTCAATGTATTGAGATATGTTGTCACCTTGCATCCATTAAATTTTTTCACAAACATGGCGATCATCAAAGCTAAATTGAGGAGGCAAAAAACAATCTTTTACTCATTGGAGAAAGCTTTGAGAGAGTGACAATTGCACTATAGACTAGATACAAAATAAGTTGATTATTGCACACAAAAGAGATTACAAAGAGTTTCTGATATGCTAGCGAGTCACATGGTCCTTTCCTATTGCACCTGCTACACACACACACATACACACACACACAAGTTACTTGCTTAGACACACCTCTTGCCTTCATAAAGGCACACACATGCTTTACATGACTTCTAAACTTGGGGGTTTTCCTATGGGTGTGAGGTGCAACAAAATCCACAACCCCAACAACCCTCCCTTGTGGGTTTTGTAGTGTATCACTCACACAGAACATGATCCTCTTCTCAAAAAGAACTAGGGGGTAGGTACACAATTTTTCCTTCCCTTGACACAGAGGGTGTAGGCTCAAAAACCTCCCCTTGAACAAAGTAGGGTATGGAACACAAAATCTCCCAAACACAATGTGGGATCACACAAATCCTCCCCTACAACACAAATGAGGGTATGAGGAATACACCAATTGAGTGCTTTCATAGTATGTCATCCGTGAAGACAACCCCAATGTGACCATTGTTTTTTGTTGTTGTCGCCCTCATCGGAGTCATGTGAGTCGTCACAAGAATCCAAGTTTATTTTTCCTATTCCTTTGTCTTTGTAGTGATTGTTGTTGCTTGAAGTTATTAGTGGCTTGGATGGATATCTGCTTGTAGAGTGGTTGGTTTTTCCACAATTATTACAAGGATTCATAGAAAAGTAATAATTATAGAGGTGATTGTCCGTGCCACAATGTGTATGCTTGATGTTCTTTTTGAATATTCCTTTCTTTGAAGAACGTATAATATAAGCTCCTCCATTTGTGCTACTATTGGTGCCTTTTATCTTCATTTCAAAAACTTGTAAGAGTTTCTAACATTCTCAAGAAAGGGCATGGGATCCTTATCCTTGAGTACAGTTACAATTTGGCCATACACTTCAATTGGGAGCTGTTTTAGAACCACCTCCACTTGATCATCTTTGTCTACAAGACATTGGATGTAAGTGAGTTGTATGCATATTCTCTTAAGACTGTTGACTAATGATGTGATGTCTTCATTAAGTTCCATTGTCACGCTATAGAGTTCCATCTTTAAAGAAATTTTTGAGTGTTTGGATTTTGCTCCAAAATCTTGCTCTAATTATGTTTCAAGCTTCAACTACAGTAATACAAGAATCAAGAAGTGCACATAGTTGTCATTTAGAGATGTGAGTAGAATGCATAGTGCTTGTTCATTTCCAGTTTGATAATGTGGCTATGAAGCTTGTGTTTCCATTCTCTCACCTTGTTCAAGTGGCTTGATGACAGACCATAGGGTTTTTTTCATAAGATAGCCCTTGATCTTTGTCATAATAATTAATATCTAATTCTCCTAAATTATTTTCTCATGTTAAACTGATCATTTAATATGGGGAAGTACCAGGGAAGAAAAAGCTAGAATATTTGTTAAGCTGGAAGATCGACCACGGTAGGGATCCAAAGAGGGGGAAATAGGGATCCAAAGGGGGGGCCATCTGCAAAAGAGCAATGTGCAACAATGGGATCCAAAGACCTTAGGGTTCAGCCCCAAAATGCTAAGGTTCCAAAATTCAAAGGTAAGTCCAAATGGTCAAGCTTAATGGAATTGGATACTTATGTGATGACCAAAAAGTCTTCAAGTGGTCCTAGATAGGAGTGGGCGAGCCCTAAAAGTAGGGGAAGAGAGAGAAAAGGTGAGAGAACACACACACACACACACACTCCAAAGCTACCCTTTACACAAAGGGCATAATGGACACATGTCAGCTCCCTAGCCCAATTGCCCACAAGGTGCACTCAAATCCTATTGGATGGCCATAGAGGTGGACCAATGAGAATTAGGCTAGAGAAAATCTAGTTTAATTCATTTAAAAACACTTAATAAAAGAACCAATAAGAATTATGCTCTCTAGAAGACTATTGCCCAGTCTCCCAAGGGGTCCAATGAGCATTCAGCCGCCCAATGGCTTGCCTGATTCCTATTGGCCAGAAGACAAAAGGGTCCAATGAGATTTTAATTGCATTATTTAATTACCTAAATCTCTCACAAAAGGGGAAAGGGGAACACATGTCACAAGGCTATTATTTATGCTTCTCAATTATGATTGGCTAAGCTTTGCAGGGTCCAATAAGGTACCAACAAGAGTAAATTGCAAGAGGGGTCGACCAAGAGAGAGACTGGGGGCTGATTTTGGCAAGGTATTATCACACACACACACACACACACACACACACACACACACACACACACACACACAATCTCATGTGTGAAGCAAGAAGACTCTCTCTCTCTCCTTCTCAAGATTTAATAGAAAGCTCATCATCTACTCCAAGCTTGTGAGAAGGGAGGCCTACACCAACAAATCTTGGTTGTGTGATGCAAATCCAACCAAGAGCCAAGCTTCAATGCATGCTCATCTCCTCTACCATGCTAATTACTAAGCTATGCTAAGATATTATGAGTGATTATATGAGGAGATATACTTATTTCTCGTAAGACTACTTCTTCCTCTCAATCTACTCTCATACCCCGCTAGCTCTCACCATCTTCGAAGGTGTGTGAGGTCTTAGGTCTGAGACCATGAGGGAATTGATGTTGTGTTTTATAAGTGTTTGCTTAGTTCTTGAAGTTTCCATCTTCATTGCACTAGCTAGTTATTGAAGGAACACAAATAATTGTATTGTAAAATGTCTCCCTTGATGGGGGAAACCTATAATACAAAGCCTTTTGGAGGGAGACCGGCTCCATGTAAATCGAGTCCTCAACTGTTGTTAATAGCTTTATTTCTCTCTCTTTTGAAGTATTGTTCATGCCTATCTAACTAGGTGTTATGCTTTTTGTTGCTCTCTCCATCCAAGCACTCTTGCTATGCTCATCAAGAATCTATTCTAATAAAATGCTCACTATGTCTATGCTATTTTCCGCTACACACAAGTTACTAGGCCATTAAATGTTACATTGGTATCAGAGCACAAGGTTTCTCTTTTCTTGCTCAAGAAGGGAGGTCCTCAATCTAGCTATAATTGATTGGTATTATTAATTGCATTGAGTAAATAGAATTGGGATTTTTCAGCCTTGAAGTGCACGTGCCTTTGTGCAAATAACGGGACATCACCGTCGAGAGCTATGGTCTTAATAGTGGATTCCTGCGGGGCTTGCCTACGACTTAACCACTATTGAGCTATTAGAATCTTGACAGAAGCCGGTACTGTTTTGGTGTTGAAAGACCCTCTCTTCTATTGCTTTCAATTAATGATATTTGAGCCACGGGGGTATAGTAGCTTGAGTGCTTTTCTAAAGGGGTAAAGAGGAGTAGCAAGTAGGGCTTGAAGTGCCAAAGTACACCTAAAAAAGTTTACACCTAAAAGTTGTTAGAATGGCATACAATAGTAAAGAGAGTGAAATTAATGTTGATAGCTTTGATTTTTCTAATGAAGAGCAGGCTACTAATGATGCCCCTATGCTTGTTAACTACCTTGTTTATAGGCTTCAACAAGCCATGGGCAATCCATCCCTCCAAAGTGAAGTGCAACGGCACCTACGTGCTCATGGGATTCTCCAAACTGCCCACCATGATGAGAGAGTACCTAGGAAGCTTCCTTCTTGCGAGACTCTCAAAAGAGGCCTCTCTTGGATTCGCTCTCTTGGATTCGGGAAGAAGAAGAGGATCCATACGAAGGGCTCAAAAAATTGCTTCTTGAGGATGCATCTTCCTCCCAATGGAGAACTCAAGAGCCCCCACCAAAGGAACGAGAAATAAGTGAATCTCCTGCCACTTTAGCGGAGATGGCTCCACAAAGACGGCGGGCAAAACGCTCTCCATCACCTCCTAAATGGAGAAGACCATTGCACACCTCTCCACACCCTAATTCAAACAGGGACAATAAAAACCAAGAGAAGAAAAAGGCGAGACAAAGGTCACCCTCTTCTCCATCTTCTTCATCCTCTTCCTCTTATGAAGAAAGTGATGGTGCAGACAAGGAGGACCAAGGCAAGAAAAGAGCAAGAAAGAGGTCACCCTCTTCTCCATCTTTCTCAAATTCTTCATCTTCTGAAGAAAGCAATGGTGCAACTTTTGAACCATCAAAAAGAAGAGACCATAGGAAATCCTATAGCACGTGGAAGAGGTTGTCCAAGCTCAATAAGTTAAAAGAGGGAGGAAAGAATATCTCTTTCCTTACCTACTACGATGGCACCTTTGGTGCTACGAACAAATTCTTGGCCTTTATCCAACAATTCAATGCGGCATTTGGAGATGAGGGCTTCACGGAGTCCTCTAAGCAACGTCATGTAGCTATGCATTTTCAAAAGTCCGCCAGGCAATGGTGGTCTAGCCTACGGGAAAACGGTGAAGCCCCACGAACATGGAAAGCTTTAAAAGCTTTCATCATGAAGCATTTTTTGGCTACCGATGCCAAAGATCAAGTACTCACCGAATGGAAAATATTGAATCTCTCCCCCTACGAATCTATTCACAAATATGTAGACAAGTTTTGGGACTTACATCTTCAAAAAGATGGATTTTGGAGAGCAAAAACAACAATTTTGTGCGGGCTTAACTGAAGATATGTCAACTCCCAAAGGCCACGCACCATATCTGCGGTCATACACCATACCATGGTGGCTTCTCGAATCAATTTCCAAACAGGGGCTAAGATAAATCTTAAGCCCATGGAAAACAAGGGTCCCAATGAGCCTAAGGGGAAGGACAATGTCCAAAAGTCTCCTAAGGGAAGTTCCAATAACAACAAAGGTAAGGAGAAGGGAGTTTACAAAGGCAAAAGCAAACTCTCTCCTAAAGAGCTTGAGCGTTATCGCAAGGATAACCGTTGTTTCAAATGCGGCGAGCAAGGGCATGTGTACCATGCTTGCCCCCAAAAGAACACCTGCCATGAACCTCCTAGAGCTACCTTGGTCAAAATCCAAGAAGAGGAAGCTCACCACAAAGGATATCCTCTATGCCACGCTTAGGGAAAGGTAAGAGAACATGATGCTTTTATTCTCTTTGACCCTGGTTCTACTCACAATTTCATATCCACAGAGTTGGCCACCAAGCTAGGAATCCAAGCCTATGAGATGGGCGATGTCCTACCCACAGATGGTGCTTTCAAGGGGCAAGAAGCTTCAAGCACTCCCTTAATTGGGAAATTGAGGCTCCATGTCCAAAGCTATGTGGACAAAGAGGACTTCTTTATCTCTCCTCTCAAGCACGAGGATGTAATCCTAGGGGCACCATGGTTTGATTGCATGGCTGCCAATGTTAAATTCCCTGAAAGGAAAATCTACTTTAGGTACATAGATGCCAAAGAGTTGGGTAACACCATACCCATTGTACATACGCAAGCTTTCAATAATAAATAAAGAGCGCTATTTCCGTGTACATGATTTTTGTTAAAGTTTCTCAAAATGAACCTAATGTTTTAGCAAAAGAAAATATAAACAATCACAAAGAATTAGAGTTTGTTGGGGTATAAAGCCCAATGTGGTGGCCCAGGTAAGTGGGTGGGCCGCCAGGTATGTACACATATTCTTTTGTAAAAATCTAATAAGAACTCACTATGCTCTACACATTATAGTAGAGCGAGTTCACCATATCGTCGTGCTCTTCTTCTCGCACTCTCTCTCGCGACACACTTCCGCTCGTACTCCTTCAACTGGTATCAGAGCTCAGATCGAGGCTCGGGGTAGCATTTGCAGGTAGCCAGAGTCACCTGCTCAGATTGGAGTGAGATTCGACAGGCGAAGACACGGCCCCAAATCTTGTGGCGATGCCCGTAGGGCTCGATGTTCTCAGAATTTCATTCTGAGGTCATCTCGGCCACCGTTCGGCTTCGACAAAGTTCTGCGCAGGCCATTTTCGACTCATGGTCTCAGCGGGTGCAGATCCGACTCTGCAAATTTGGGAATTTGGCCTACGACTGCAGGTCTTGAGGATATCGACACTCCCAGAGTGTTGATTTGTGGCTGTCTACACATCGAAGGACGGCTCACAGTTCTTGGAGGCGTGTAACATACGACACATGCACATCTACACACAGACTGTAGGCGACATCCACTAGTTCATCAGGTAGCTTGTGTTTGCTGCTTGATATTCCAGATTTCATCCTGACATTGCAAGTACTTCCACATGGGATGTATTGTCAGAGATGATGTATGTATGTTGAGGGTTTGCTGGTTGTGAGTCACGCAGCAAACAACCGCCGCAACAGTTACAGCATATAGTGGGAAATTTGTGGATGTATGACTTTGTGGGAAGTCTATGTACTGTCAGATTTACTACAGCCTTTGTTGAGGGTCGAGCGAGGTTTTATTGAGCTGGGGGATTCTCGAATGTTGAGATCCTTTCGGTGATACAGGTCTTGGAGCGATCCCTCGAGCACCCTTAGATAGGCAGCTAGGATGTATTGATTGTGAGTTAGATAGTTGGGATTGCATCTTTGCTTTACTGCTGTTGAGGCATTGTCGCAGTCTATGCTTACAAGACAGTGACAGGACAGTGAGAGACAGTACAGGTGTAGGACAGGTTTACCCACCGCTTACAGTGTTAGAGAGACAGTGGTTTTTTTGAGCTGTTTTTTGGTCTGTTTTTGAGTACACCAGAGCCATTTTACAAAGGAGACTCTGCCAAAATTTCTGCAGAATCTGAAGCTTTCTTGGTTCATTTGACAGCTTGATATTGGTTCAGAGGTCAGTTTACAGGGGAAACTCTGTCGAATTTTTCCCAGGAAAGTAAACTACTGTGAAGCGTAGCTATGGCTGGATCACAGGACACTGCTCTTTACAATATCAAGAAGCTGGATGGAACCAATTTCCCATTGTGGAAGAAGCAGATTTGGCACGTGTTGGTACAAAAGAAGCAGATAAAACCTATAAAGCTCAAGGGGCTAAAACCACAAGATATAGACGAAGATGAATGGAGCGAAATGGATGAATTGGCACTTTCTACCATTATGCTGACTTTGGCAGAAAGCGTTTACTTCAATGTAGCAGACGAGATGTCGGCTTATCAAGCATGGACAAAGCTGAGTGATCTTTATGAGAAGCAGAGTGCAGCTTCGCAGGTATACTGGCTTAAGAAGCTTGTTGACTTGAAGATGAAAGAAGGGACACCTATGTCCAATCATCTAAATGAATTCAACACCATCTACAGTCAGTTGTCAGCTCAAGGTGTCAAGTTTGATGAACCTGTTAGAGCTATGTTCCTGTTGATCACATTGCCGGAAAGTTGGGACACTTTTTGCACAGCTTTGAGTAATTCTGCACCTCCAGATGGTTTGACCATAGCAGGTGTAGAAGGCAGTCTGCTTACTAAAGAAACCAACAGAACGACAATGGACAAAGGCAAAGGAACAGCCTTAGTTATCAGGGGAAGGACCAAAGAAAAGTACAAAGGTGGAAAGAGGAATCAGTCTCGTAGCAAGTCCCGCAGTGCTAAAGGCAAGAGTGACATAGAATGCTACCAGTGTGGCAAGAAGGGTCACATGAAAAGAGACTGCAGAGAATGGAAAGCAAAAAAAGGAAAAGAGAAAGCTGAATACCATGGTGAGAAGAACAAGTACTCAGTGAAGATTCAAGAAATAAATGTGACAAACATTGTTGCAGAGGATGACAGTCTAGTGTCAGGAGACATCTACTTCTTGAAGAATACAATGGACTCAGCTCTTCTTACAGCATATGATGGAAATGCACTGAGTGACTGGATTATAGACTCAGGGGCATCACTTCATGTGTCTCCAAACAAAGAGTGGTTTACTTCTTATGTGACCACTAAAGATCATGTTCGGCTAGGCAATGGGCAGACATGTGAGATCTTAGGTGTTGGAGATGTTCAATTGAAGTTTCAAAATGGCTCTTCTTTCACGCTGAAGAATGTGAGACATGTTCTCGCAATTACAAAGAGCTTGATCAGCACAGGTTTACTTGATGATGCTGGCTACGTCACCACTTTTGGACAAAACATGTGGAAGATATCCAAGGGTTCTATGACAGTAGCACATGGAGTAAAGTCTGGCGGACTTTACATGATTTATGTATCAAATGTCTCTAAAAATGTAATCAATGTAACCGAGCAGCCGAACGTTTCTTTGTGGCATAGCCGGTTAGGACATATGTCCAAGAAGGGAATGGAAATCTTGTCTCGTTCTGGTTATTTGCCTAGCTTGTCATTTAATGATTTTGAATTCTGTGAACATTGTCTGTATGGTAAGCAAACACAACAGCCACATAAGCATAGAAGCAGTAGAAGAGATACACAGTTGGCACTTGTTCATAGTGATTTGTGTGGACCTATGCCTAACCTATCTCTAGGGGGAGCTTCTTCCTTTATGACATTTATAGATGATTACTCGAGGAAAGTATGGGTTTACTTTCTCAAGCACAAGGATGAAGCGTTTAGTGTTTTCAAAACGTTTGTGACACTTGTGGAGAATCAAAGTGGCAAGAAGCTTAAATGCTTACGCACAGACAATGGTGGAGAGTATGTTTCAAAGGCCTTTCAGGACTTTTGTGAGTCAAAAGGTATAAAATGTGAACTTACTGCTCCTTACAATCCTCCTCAAAATGGTGTTGCTGAGAGGATGAATAGGACCATACAAGAGAAGGTCAGAAGTATGTTGTCTAATGCACAGCTGCCAAATGGGTTTTGGGTTGAAGCTGTATCAACGGCTGTTCATCTTATAAATAGATCTCCTAGCAAGGTTTTACAAAAGGATTCAGTGCCAGAGATGGTATGGTCAGGCAAAATGCCCTCATACAAGCATCTCAGAGTCTTTGGCTGTGAGGCATATACTCACGTTCCAAAGGAATTTAGGAACAAACTTGAGCCAAAGAGTAGAAAGTGCATCTTTCTAGGCTATGGTAATTCTGGTGAGATGGGGTACAGACTTTGGGATCCCGAATCCAAAAAGGTTATCCGCAGCAATGATGTTCACTTTAATGAATCCAAATATCATTCTAAACCAGAGAGGGTTGAGGAGATTAGAAGAGTTGTCTTCCAAGAAGATGGACCTGCACGTGCAAGACAAAATGTCGGGGCTCAAGAGGAGCAAGGACAGGATAGATTAGAACCACAGGTTGTGGCTGAGCCTAAGCCACCTATTTTGCGTAGATCTGGACGTATCACGCGACCTCCTGATCGTTTTTTTCCATCTATGAACTATGTCATGTTGACTAATTGCAATGAGCCTTCATGTTACAAGGAAGCAGTGCAAATGAAGGACTCCGGGAATTGGAAATTGGCCATGCAGTCAGAGATGACAGCTCTGCATAAAAACCAGACATGGAAGCTAGTTAAATTACCACAAGGCAAAAATTCTCTACCTTGTAAATGGGTTTACAGGTATAAGATCACCGCTCATGATAGTCAGCCAAAGTACAAAGCAAGGCTTGTTGCCAAGGGCTTTAAGCAAGAACAAGGCATTGACTTTGATGAAGTCTTCTCTCCGGTGGTCAAGATGACTACAGTGAGATGCTTTCTTGCATTGGTTTCCATATTAGATTTGGTGTTGCACCAAATGGATGTCAAGACAGCGTTCTTGCATGGTGATTTACATGTGGAAATTTACATGCAGCAGCCAGAAGGGTTTGTTGAGAAAGGCAAGGAAGATTTGGTATGCCAGTTGTTAAAGAGTCTTTATGGCTTAAAACAATCACCGAGGGCATGGTACCATAAATTCCACAAGTTTATGCTTTCTCAAGGCTACAAACGTAGTGAGTTCGATCACTGTCTATATACAAAGAAGGCTAAGGATGGTAGTTGGCTGATCCTTATTTTGTATGTGGATGACATGTTGATCGCTGGCAAGCACTTGGAAGAAATTTCAGCTTTGAAGTCAAAGATGGCAAAATCGTTTGACATGAAAGACATGGGTGAGGCAAGTCATATACTTGGTATGCGCATTGAGAGAGACAAATCAAAGAAGTTGATTTGGTTATCTCAAACAGAGTATATTGACAAGGTTTTGCAACGTTTCAATATGGAGAAGGGAAAGGCATTGAGTGTTCCATTGCCACCTTATGTGAAACTTAGCAAACATGATTGTCCTGTGTCTGAGGAAGAAATGGTTGAAATGGATAAGATTCCATATGCCTCTGCAGTGGGTAGTTTGATGTATGCAATGATTGCTACTCGCCCAGACATTGCATTTGCAGTGGGAGTAGTAAGTCGATACATGTCAAACCCAGGCAAGAAACATTGGAAGGCAGTGAAAGGAATATTGAGATACCTGAAAGCTACAAAGAGTATGCGTATATGCTATGGGAGTCAGGAGCTAAGTGTAAAGGGTTTTACAGACTTAGATTATGCAGGTGACTTAGACAACCGAAGGTCTACGTCAGGGTATGTCTTTACATTGGCTGGTGGAGCAGTATCATGGCGTTCTAGATTACAAGATTGTGTTACTCAGTCTACTACAGAGGCTGAATATGTTGCAGCATCAGAGGCATGCAAAGAATCAATTTGGCTTAATCGACTAGTAACAGATTTGGGAATCAAAGAAGAGATGCCCGTGTTATATTGTGATAGTCAGAGTGCTATACAACTGGCTCGCAATCCAGTTTATCACTCAAAGACAAAGCATGTGGATGTGAAGTATCATTTCATCAGGGAAATGCTCGAGGATAAGCAAATTCAGCTTGTCAAAGTTCACACCACAGAAAATCCTGCTGATCTACTTACAAAAGGACTTCCCTCAGAGAGTTTTGCGCACTTTCGCAAGCAGTTAGGTGTAGGGTAGTACATCACTTCTCTACATCTCTTGTATATTAGCTTGTATAGTAGCTTCTCTCACACTTAAAGTACCACATTGGACTTTAAGTGGGAGGTTGTTGGGGTATAAAGCCCAATGTGGTCGCCCAGGTAAGTGGGCGGGCCGCCAAGTATGTACACATATTCTTTTGTAAAAACCTAATAAGAACTCACTATGCTCTACACATTATAGTAGAGCGAGTTCACCATATCGTCGTGCTCTTCTTCTCGCACTCTCTCTCTCGTGACACACTTCCGCTCGTACTCCTTCAGAGTTATCCAAATTTCTCACATTGACGACATCCCTTGTGAGCTACCTCCTAAATGAGGCAATGATGACCATGCAATTGAACTTCTTCCAGGAAGTTCACCACCTAATAAACCTCCTTATAGCAAGCTCAACAAGAGGAGATTATGCGGCAAGTGCATGAGTTAGTTGAGAAGGGCATGGTTAGGCCTAGCTCATCTCCATTTTGCTCACCCGTGTTATTAGTGCAAAAGAAAGACAACACATATCGTATGTGTGTCGACTATAGAGCACTAAATAGGATCACTATCAAAAATAGGTTTCCCGTTCCATGGGTAGAAGACCTACCCTAAAAGGGATTGAAACATATTTCTATTGGCCTACCATGAAAGCAAACATACAAGAGTACGTTTCTAAATGTGTGGTATGCCAAAAGGCGAAGTTTGATAGAGGGAAGCAACCTGGATTGCTTCAACCTTTGCCAATCCCTAATTCGCCATGGGAGAGCATATCCATGGATTTTATCTTTGGATTGCCTAAGTCTATCCATGGGAATACGAGAATATGGACGATAGTAGACAGGTTCAGCAAACAGGCCCATTTTATACCTGTTCAAAAGACTATCAAAGCCCATCAAATGGCAACCCTCTTCATATCACAAATCTTCAAGTACCATGGCTTGCCAATGTCCATAGTGTCGGATAGAGATCCTAGAATGACCAGTAATTTTTGGAAGGGTCTCTTTGAGAATTTAGGGACAAGGCTAAACTTCTCTTCGGCCTATCACCCGCAAACGGATGGCCAAAGTGAATTGGCTAACCTAACAATTCTTGATCTACTAAAAGCCTACGTAACGGAAGTAGATCAAAGGTCCCAATGGGAGAAGTACTTACCCTTAGTGGAGTATGCCTACAATAACATTGTACATATTTCCACGGGAAAAGCACCTTTCGAGGTGATTGAGGGAAGATCAAAAAGTCTCCTGCTACTTATGGTACACGGGAAGATCTTTGCTGCAGATGAGTATAGCTGAGACCTACAAGAAATTACCAAAAGATTAAGGATGCTATCTCTATCTCACAACAAAGGCAAAAGGTTGCTGCTGATAAGCATAGAAGAGCCCAAGCCTTTAAAGAAAATGATTGGGTCTTACTTAAATTTCTCAAGGCTTGATTAAGGAACACAACGGGCAAGAATCCTATGGGACACCAAAAGTACTATGCTAAATTAGCAAAAAGGTACTATGGTCCCTTTCAAATTCTTTGACCAATCAATGAGATGGCATTTCAACTCAAGTTTCCCATCCATTGGCTCATACACAATGCTTTCCATGTGAGCCTACTAAAGCTTTACAAAAGAGAGCCACCTCAAGAACCAACTATTGAAGACCCATTGGAGATCGAGGACCAAGAAGAGGTGTTGTAGCCCGAGTCCATTCTCCAGCATGAAGACAAGGTATTAAGAGGCGGTAAGACTATCCGACCGTATCTTATTAAGTTTAATAATTATCCTTTTGAAGATGATAGATGGATACAAGTCATACGATTAAAGGATAACCTAAACCTTGTCAATGCTTACAATGCTTCCCTAGAGTAAGCAAATGTACAAATTTTTAAAATGAACAAAGTTTTTGTCTTATAAGACTCTCTTTTTCTTTATTGTGCACAAATGTTAAGTAGCATGCAAGCTTAGAATCAAGTTTGTGGAGACAACGTCTTCCAAACACCAAGTAGAGCTTGTCACTCTACTATGGAAGATTGATAGGACTAATGCGCAGACATGCTTGTAGCAGCCTTAGGCTCTCAATTGCCAAATGGATTAGTCATCCATTCTGGAACAATGTCGTAGGGTAAGATAGGGATCCTCTACCCGCTAGAAAAAAGGACAAATGAATAGGCTTTATCTTCTCTACCCCATAGTCGAGGACGACTATGATTTCAAGAGAGAGGTAATGTCATAATAACTAATATCTAATTCTCCTAAATGAATTTCTCATGTTAAACTGATCATTTAATATGGGGAAGTACCAGGGGAAAAAAAGCTAGAATATTGGTTAAGCTGGCAGACCGGCCACAGTAGGGATCCAAAGGGGGGGGCATCTGCAAAAGAGCAATGTGCAACAATGGGCTCCAAAGACCTTAGGGTTCAGCCCATTAAGACTTCCAAAATGCTAAGGTAAGTCCAAATGGTCAAGCTTAGTGGAATTTGATACTTATGTGATGACCAAAAAGTCTTCAAGTGGTCCTAGATAGGAGGGGGCGAGCCCTAAAGGTAGGGGAAGAGAGAGAAAAGGTGAGAGAACACACACACACACCAAAGCTTCTCTTTACACAAAGGGCATAATGGACACATGTCAACTCCCTAGAGCCCAATTGCCCACAAGGTGCACTCAAATCCTATTGGATGGCCATAGAGGTGGACCAATGAGAATTAGGCTAGTGAAAATCTAGTTTAATTCATTTAAAAACACTTAATAAAAGAACCAATAATAATTAAGCTCTCTAGAAGACTAGCATTCAGCAGCCCAATGGCTTGCATGATTCCTATTGGTCAGAAGACAAAGGGGTCCAATGAGAGTTTAATTACATTATTTAATTACCTAAAGCTCTCACAAAAGGGGAAAGGGGGACACATGTCACAAGGCTATTACTTATGCTTCTCAATTATGATTGGCTAAGCTTTGCAGGGTCCAATAGGGTGCCAACAAGATTAAACTGCAAGAGGGGTCGACCAATAGAGAGAGAGAGAGGGGGCTGATTTTGGCAAGGCATTATCACACACACACTCACACAATCTCATGTGTGAAGCAAGAAGACTCTCTCTTTCCTTCTTAAGCTTGAATGGAAAGCTCATCATCTACTCCAAGCTTGTGACAAGGGAGGCCTACACCAACAACCCTTGGCTTTGTGATGCAAATCCAACCAAGAGCTAAGCTTCAATGCATGTTCATCTCCTCTAACATGCTAATTACTAAGCTATGCTAAGCTATTATGAGTGATTATGTGAGGAGATATACTTCTTTCTCGTAAGACTACTCCTTCTTCCTCTCAATCTACTCTCATACCCCGCTAGCTCTCACCATCTTTGAAGGTGTGTGAGGTCTTGGGTCTGAGACCATGAGGGAATTGATGTTGTGTTTTATAAGTGTTTTCTTAGTGCTTGAAGTTTCCATCTTCATTGCACTAGCTAGTTATTGAAGGAACACAAAGAATTGTATTGTAAAATGTCTCCCTTGATGGGGGAAACCTATAATACAAAGCTTTTGGAGGGGAGACCGGGTCCATGTAAATTGGGTCCTCAACTTTTGTCAATAGCTTAATTTCTCTCTTTTTTGAAGTATTGTTCATGCCTATCTAACTAGGTGTTATGCTTTTTGTTGCTCTCTCTATCCAAGAACTCTTGCAATGCTCATTAGGAATGTATTCTAATGAAATGCTCACTATGTCTATGCTATTTTCCGCTACACACAAGTTACTAGGCCATTAAATGTTACAATCTTTGTCTGCCAGGTGTGGAAGCCATGGCTGCAAAACTCGTCAAAGTTTTATTTATTTCCCCCCATGATCGTGCGCCCCAAAAATGTAGTGAGAGGAAGGTCTTACCTTAGTATGTGGGGAGTGTGTGGTCCTCGTGTGAGCTATACACCAATTGCTCAAGGAAATTACAAGCATTGTTTTCCAAGTGTGAAGTCACTCTTCACGACTATGAAGCACCTCTTCACAAATCATGGAAAAATGCCTTCAGTGTGCACCGTCAATGTTCGAAGTGTGTGATGTGATATAGCTATGCCGTAAAAGGTAGCGTATAATGAAAAAATTACACCCAAGAAAATGGATCATATCATCATCACGAATAAACACAATATTGGGGATAAGGTTCAGCACTGTGGGAAGAGCATCCAAGGCGTTTGAGGTGGGCTAGCTTGAAAGATTGACCTTTTAGAGCGAGTCCCGATGGGCTTGAAGTGGGAATGGCCACTTTGATAAATTTTGATAAAGGAATATTGCCCCAAAAAATAAAAACTTTAAAGCTTACATGATGTCGATGATCGGATGCAAGGCATCTGGGCGAGTAGTATTTATGCCAAATAGTAGTGGCGGAGGAGCCAAGGGCAAGGTGAGAAGCTATGAGTAGTGTGAGAAGGGATAAGGTGATGGTGAGGCAACATGATGACTTGACATCACAGGGGGCAGAGGTGATTAGAGTGGGGGAGCAAGATGGTGGTTGTGAAGCTACACTTGTGCTCACGAGGCTGTAGAATACACTAGCAAGGCTGCCAATAGACTTGACGAAGATGACCCAATAGCAGGTGATGTACATGTGGATATGTAACATTTAATGGCCTAAAAACTTGTGTGTAGCGGAAATTATCATGAACATAGTGGGCATTTCATTAGAATAGATTCCTAATGAGAATTACAAGAGTGCTTGGGTGGAGAGAGCAACAAAAAGCATAACACCTAGTTAGATAGCATGAACAATACTTTCAAAAGAGAGAGAAATTAAGCTATTGACAACAGTTGAGGACCGGATTTGCATGGAGCCGGTCCCCCCTCCAAAAGGCTTTGTATTATGGTTTCTCCCATCAAGAGAGACATTGTACAATACAATTCTTTATGTTCCTTCAAGACTAGCTAGTGCAATGAAGATGAAAGCTTCATGCACTAAGCAATACACTTAGCAAACACAACATCAATTATCCCCGGTCTCAGACCCAAGACCTCACACACCTTCGAAGATGGTGAGAGCTAGCAGGGTATGAGAGTAGATTGAGAGGAAGAAGGAGTATCTTACGAGAAAGATGTACATCTCCTCACATAATCACTCATATTAGTATAGCTTAGATTAGTAATTAGCATGGTAGAGGAGATGAGCATGCATTGAAGCTTGGCTCTTGGTTGGATTTGCATCCACATGCCAAGAGTGTGTCGATGTAGGCTTCTATCTCACAAGCTTCGAGTAGGTGATGAGCTCTCCATTAAAGCTTGGGAAGAGATAGTCTTCTTTACTTCACACATGAGATTGTGTGAGTGTGTGTGTCATAATGCCTTGCAAAAATCAGCCCCCTCTCTCTCTTGGGTGACCCCTCTTGCTATTTGCTCTTGCAGGCTCCCCATTGGACAGTTCCAAGCTTAGCCAATAGGAAAATAGGGGTAAATTGAAGAGCCTTCTGACATGTGTCCCTCTTTCCCTTTTTGAGAGAGCTTTATCAATTAAACTTAATTGATTTAAATGAATTAAATCCCCATCGAACCTTTCCCCATTCTAGCCAATAGGAATTTAAGTAGCCCATTGGGCTGCTCAATTCCTATTGGACCCCTTCACAGGCTGTCCAATAATCGTCCAGGAGACTTAATTTTCATTGGTTCTTTTTATTAAGTGTTTTAAAATTAATTAGACTAAATTTACTCTAGCTTAATTCTCATTGGTCCACTTCAAGGGTCATCCAATAGGAATTGAGCACACTTTGGGAGCAACTAATTTAGGCATCTGACATGTGTCCTTTATGCCCTTTGTGTTCAAATGGGAGCTTGTGTGTGTGTGTAAGTTTTTTAGTCTTTCTCTCTCATCCCCCTACCTTTAGGGCTCGCCCCCTCATGTGTAGGGATGTGCGTTGACTTTGGAGAGTACACAAACCACCCAATTTATCCTAAGCTTTAACCCTTTGGACACAACCTTTGAATTTTGGAACCTTAGCATTTTGGAAGTCTTAATGGGCTGAACCTTAGGGTCTATTTAGCCCATTGTTGCACATGGATCTTTTGCAGATGGCCCCCCCTTTGGATCCCTATTTTCCCTCCTTTGGATCCCTATTGTGGCCGGTCTGCTAGTTTAACCAATATTCTAGCTTTTTCTCCCCTGGCACTTCCCCATATTAAATGATTAGTTTGACATGAGAAAATAATTTAGGAGAATTAGGTTATGATTATTATGACATTACCTCTCTCTTGAAATCATAGTCGTCCTCAACTATGGTGTAGAGAAGATAAGCATATTCATGAGTCCTTTTCTTAGCGGGTAGAGGATCCCTATGTTACCCTACGATATCATTCCACAATGGATGACTAGTCCATTTGGTGCTTGAGAGCCTAAGGCTGCCGCAAGCATGTCTGCACATTAGTCCTATCAATCTTCCATAGTAGAGTGACAATCTCTACTTGGTGTTTGGGAGACGTCGTCTCCACAAACTTGATCTAAGCATGCATACTACTTCATTTTTGTGCACAATAAAGAAAAAGAGAGTCTTATAAGACAAAAACTTTGTTCATTTGCTTACTCTTGGGAAGCATTGTAAGCATTGACAAGGTTTAGGTTATCCTTTAATTGTATGCTTTGCATCCATCTAGCATCTTCAAAAGGATAATCCTTAAACTTAATAAGATATCATCGGATAGTCTTACCGCCTCTTAATACCGTGTCTTCATGTCGGAGAATGGACTCGGGCTACAACACCTCCTCTTGGTCCTCGATCTCCGGTGGGTCTTCAATAGTTGGTTCTTGTGGTGGCTCTCCCTTGTAAGGCTTTAATAGGCTCACATGGAAAGCATTGTGTATGAGCCAATGATTGGGCAACTTGAGTTGATAGGCCATGTCATTGATTGGCCTAAGAATCTGAAAGGGACCATAGTACCTTTTTTCTAGTTTAGCATAGTACTTTTGGTGTCCCCTAGGATTCTTGCCCGTCGTGTGCCTTAATCGAGCCTTGGGAAACTTTAATAAGACCCAATCATTTTCTTTAAAGGCTTGGGCTCTTCTGTGCTTGTCAGCAGCAGCCTTTTTCCTTTGCTGTGAGATAGAGATAGCATCCTTAATCTTTTGAAAAGATTCTTGTAGTTCTCGGCTATACTCATCTGCAGCGAAGATCTTCCCATGTACCTTAAGTAGCAAGGGACTTTTTGGTCTCCTCTCAATTACCTCGAAAGGTGCTTTTCCCGTGGAAGTATGTACAGTGTTATTGTAAGCATACTCTACTAAGGGTAAGTACTTCTCCCATTGGGATCTTTGATCTACTTCCGTTACATAGGCTTTTAGTAGATCGAGAATTGTTAGGTTAGCTATTTCACTTTGGCCATCCGTTTGTGGATGATAGGCCGAAGAGAAGTTTAGCCTTGTCCCTAAATTCTCAAAGAGACCCTTCCAGAAATTACTGGTCATTCTAGGATCTCTATCCGACACTATGGACATTGGCAAGCCATGGTACTTGAAAATTTGTGAAATGAAGAGGGTTGCCATTTGATGGGCTTTGATAGTCTTTTTGACAGGTATAAAATGAGCTTGTTTACTGAACCTGTCTACTATCGTCCATATTCCCGTATTCCCATGGATAGACTTAGGCAATCCAAAGATAAAATCCATGGATATGCTCTCCCATGGTGAATTAGGGATTGGCAAGGGTTGAAGCAATCCAAGTTGCTTCCCTGTATCAAATTTTGTCTTTTGGCATACCACACACTTAGAAACATACTCTTGTATGTTCACTTTCATGGTAGGCCAATAGAAATATGTTTCAATTTCCTTTAAGGTACACTGAATCCCTCTATGCCCCGCATAAGGTGGAGCATGAGATTCATACATTACTTTCTCACGTAGTGAGTTAGTAACACATAGTCTATTGCCATAGAGAAGATAACCATCTTGTAGAGTAAATGGTTCTTCTTTCTTCCCTAATGCAAGGGCTGAAATCACATCTCTAAAATCGGGATCAATAGCATACTCATCTATCGTTGAAGATAGATCATTGTGAGTTGCTATGGAAACCGCATTCACTCTCGGCCGTATTGAGAGTGCATCAGCTACTTGATTATGCTTGCCAACAATGTGAGCAATATGAAAATGAAATTGCAAAAGGAAATTTGCCCACCTCATTTGTTTGTTGGAGAGCTTGGTCTACGTCATGAAGTACTTAAGACTTTGGTGATCCGTTCGCACAATGAAAGGAGTCCCAAATAAATAGTGCTTCCATGAGTCTAAGGCATGTAGAACTGCAAGGAGTTCCTTTTCATATATGCCTAAAGCTTTCTCAACAGGGTCGAGCCTTCGACTCTCATAGCCTATGGCGTGCCCTTCTTGGAGCAAAACAGCTCCAAGGCAATCACCACAAGCATCACATTGGACCTCAAATGGTTTTGAGAGATCCGATAGTGTAAGCACAGGTTGGGAGATAAGCTTTTCTTTAAGCTTTTCAAAAGCATTGTTCTCCTTAGCAGACCATGTATACCTAACGCTTTTCTTTGTTAGGTCATGTAATGGTCCCGCAATTTGTGAGAACTTTTCTATGAAGCGTCTATAGTATGCACACATACCTATAAAGCTTCTTAGTTCATCAAGATTCCTTGGTTTAGGCCATCCTTTTATTACCTCTAACTTGGATGGATCCATTTGGATGCCATCTTGAGAGATAATGTGACCTAAATACTGAATCTCTTGCAAGAAAAATTCACTTTTCTTTCGATTAACATAAAGTTTATTCTGTCTTAAAAATTGACAAATTACCTGGAGGTGTTGCTTGTGTTCATCTAATGAATTAGAGTAGATGATAATATCATCAAAGAACACTCCAGTGAAGGTTCGATGAGGCCTAAATAGCTTCTCCATCAAGCGGTTGAATGTGGCTGGTGCATTGGTCAAGCCAAAAGGCATGACAATGTATTCGTAAAGACCAAATGTGGTGCGAAATGCGGTCTTTACAATGTCTTGATCAACTATCCTTATTTGATGATAGCCACTTTTTAGGTCAATCCTACTGGAGTAGGTCGATCCTTGTAGCTTATCAAATAGGTCTTCTACCCGTGGAACGGGAAACCTATTCTTGACAGTCATCCTATTTAGTGCTCTATAGTCGACACACATACGATATGCGCCGTCTTTCTTTTGCACTAATAGCACAGGTGAGCAAAATGGAGATGAGCTAGGCCTAACCATGCCCTTCTCAACTAACTCATGCACTTGCCGCATAATCTCCTCTTGTTGAGCTTGAGAAACTCTATAAGGAGGTTTGTTAGGCGGTGAACTTCCTGGAAGAAGTTCAATTGCATGGTCATCATTACCTTGTTTAGGAGGTAGCTCACAAGGGATGTCGTCAATAAAAACATCTTGAAACCCCTTGAGAAAATTGGATAACTCTAATTCCTTTTGGTTGCTTTTATTTTCTTTTGCTAAAGCATTAGGTTCATTTTGAGAATCTTTAACAAAAATCATGTACACAAAAATAGAGCTCTTTATTGACTTGTTGAAAGCTGGTGTATGTACAATGGGGATAGTGTTATCCATTTCCTTAGCATCTATATACATGTCTTTTTCCCTAAACTTAAAGGAGATTCTCCTTTCAAGGAATTTAACATTGGCAGCCAGGCGATCAAACCATGGTGCCCCTAGGATTACATCCTCATGCTTGAGAGGAGAGATAAAGAAGTCCTCTTTGTCCACATAGCTTTGAACATGAAGCCTCAATTTCCCGATTAAGGGAGTGACTGAAGCTTCTTGCTCCTTGAAAGCACTGTCTGCGGGTAGGACATCTCCCATCTCGTAGGCTTGTATGCTTAGCTTGGTGGCCAACTCTATAGATATAAAGTTGTGAGTAGAACTAGGATCAAAGAGAATAAAAGCATCATGTTCTCTTACCTTTCCCCAAGCATGGCATAGAGAAGATCCTTTGTGGTGAGTTTGGTGAGTCTCCTCCTCTTGGATTTCAACCAAGGAAGCTCTAGGAGGATCTTGGCGGTTGTTCTTTTGGGGACAAGCGCGGTACGCATGCCCTTGTTCACCGCACTTAAAACACCGGTTATCCTTGCGATAACGCTCAAGCTCTTCAGGAGAGAGTTTGTTTTTACCTTTGTAAACTCCCTTCTCTTTAGCTTTGTTGGAGTTGCCCTTAGGAGACTTTTGGACATTGTCCTTTCCCTTAGGCTCGTTGGATCCCTTGTTTTCCGTGGGCTTATTATTTCTTTTAGCCCCCGTTTGGAAATTGATTCGAGAGGCCACCATAGTATGGTGTATTACCGCCGATATGGTACGTGGCCTTTGGGAGTTGACCTACTTCGCCATTTCTTCGGTTAAGCCCGCACTTTTTTTTTTTTTTGCTCTCCAAAATCCAACTTTTTAAAGACAGTGGCTTTGAGTTGTAAGTCCCAAAACTTGTCTACATATTTGTGAATGGATTCATAGGGAGAGAGCTTTAAGCTTTGCCATTCGGTGAGTACTTTGTCTTTGGCATCGGTGGCCAAAAACTGCTTCATAATGGAAGCTCTTAAAGCTTTCCATGTTCGTGGAGCTTCACCGTTGGCTCGCAGGCTAGACCACCATTGCCTGGCGGACTTTTGAAAGTGCATAGCTACATGGCGTATCTTAGAGGACTCCGTGAATCCCTCGAACTGTTGGATAAAGGCCAAGACTTTGTCCGTAGCACCAAAGGTACCATCATAGGTAAGGAAAGAGATGCTCTTCCCTCCCTCTTTGAAT
Organism: Adiantum capillus-veneris; assembly: GCF_014529385.1. NCBI lineage: Eukaryota > Viridiplantae > Streptophyta > Polypodiopsida > Polypodiales > Pteridaceae > Adiantum > Adiantum capillus-veneris. The sequence goes on from NC_140931.1 coordinate 120,997,063, forward strand.
TTCTTCAACTTGGACAACCTCTTCCATGCGGCATATAATTTCCTATGGCCTCTTCTTTTTGATGGTTCAAAGGTTGCACCATCACTTTCTTCAGAAGGTGAAGAATTTGAAGAAGGTGGAGAAGCGGGTGACCTCTTTCTCGCCTTTTTCTTGTCTTGATCTTCGGCATCTTCACCATCACTTTCATAAGAGGAAGAGGATGAAGAAGATGGAGAAGAGGGTGTCCTCTTTCTCGCCTTTTTCTTCTCTTGCTTTTTATCATCCCTCTTTGAATTATGATGTGGAGAAGAGTGCGATGGTCTTCTCCGCTTTGGTGGTGATGGAGAGCGTTTAGCCCGCCGTCTTCGTGGAGCCATCTCTGCCGAGGTGGCGGGAGACTCACTTATTTCTCGTTCCTTCGGTGGAGGCTCTTGAGTTCTCCTTTGGGAAGGAGATGCATCATCAAGAAGTAAATTCTTGAGCCCTTCATATGGATTCTCTTCTTCTTCCCGAATCGGAGAGAGACCTCTTTTGGGAGTCTAACAAGGAGGCTTCCTAGGTGTTCTCTCGTCATGGTGATGAGCTTGGAGAATCCCGTGAGCACGGAGCTGCCGTTGCACTTCACTTTGGAGAGATGGATTTCCCATGGCTTGTTGAAGCCTAGAAACCAGATAGTTAACAAGCATCGGAGCATCATTAGTAGCTTGCTCATTAGCAAAATCAAAGTTATCAACATTAATTTCACTCTCTTTACTATTGTCAGCCATTCTAACAACTTTTAGGTGTAAATTTTTTATGTGTACTTTGGCACTTCAAGCCCTAGTTGCTACTCCTCTTTACCCCTTTAGAAAAAGCACTCAAGCTACTGTACCCGTGGCTCGAATATCATTAATTGCAAGGAATAGAAGAGAGGGTCTTTCAACACCAAAATAGCACCGACTCCTATCAAGCTTCTAATAGCTCAATAGTTGTTAAGCCATAGGCAAGCCCAATAGGACTCCACTATTAAGACCATAGCTCTCGATGGTGATGCCCTGTTATCTGCACAAAGGCAGGCGCATTGCAAGGTTGAAAAATCCCTATTCTACTTACTCACATGCAATTAATCATACCAACCATTTATAGCTAGCTTGAGGACTTCCCTTCTTCAGCAAGAAAAGAGAAACCTTGAGCTCTAATACCAATGTAACATTTAATGGCCTTGTAACTTGTGTGTAGCGGAAATTAGCATAAACATAGTGAGAATTTTATTAGAATAGATTCCTAATGAGAATAACAAGAGTGCTTGGGTGGAGAGAGCAACTAAAAGCATAACACCTAGTTAGATAACATGAACAATACTTCAAAAGAGAGAGAAATTAAGCTATTCACAACAGTTGAGGACCGGATTTACATGGAGCTGGTCCCCCCTCCAAAAGGCTTTGTATTATGGTTTCTCCCATCAAGAGAGACATTTTACAATACAATTCTTTGTGCTCCTTCAATACTAGCTAGTGCAATGAAGATGGAAACTTCATGCACTAAGCAAAACACCTGTCAAGATTCTAATAGCTCAATGGTGGTTAAGCCATAGGCAAGCCCCGTAGGACTCCACTATTAAGACCATAGCTCTCGACGGTGATGCCCCGTTAACTGCACAAAGGCAGGCGCACTGCAAGGCTGAAAAATCCCTATTCTACTTACTCATAGGCAATTAATAATACCAACCATTTATAGCTAGCTTGAGGACCTCCATTCTTGAGCAAGAAAAGAGAAACCTTGTGCTCTGATACCAATGTAACATTTAATGGCCTAAAAACTTGTGTGTAGTGGAAATTATCATGAACATAGTGGGCATTTCATTAGAATAGATTCCTAATGAGAATTACAAGAGTGTTTGGGTGGAGAGAGCAACAAAAAGCATAACACCTAGTTAGATAGCATGAACAATACTTTCAAAAGAGAGAGAAATTAAGCTATTGACAATAGTTGAGGACCGGATTTGCACGGAGCCGGTCCCCCCTCCAAAAGGCTTTGTATTATGGTTTCTCCCATCAAGAGAGACATTCTACAATACAATTCTTTGTGTTCCTTCAAGACTAGCTAGTGCAATGAAGATGAAAGCTTCATGCACTAAGCAATACACTTAGCAAACACAACATCAATTATCCCCGGTCTCAGACCCAAGACCTCACACACCTTCGAAGATGGTGAGAGCTAGCAGGGTATGAGAGTAGATTGAGAGGAAGAAGGAGTATCTTACGAGAAAGATGTACATCTCCTCACATAATCACTCATATTAGCATAGCTTAGCTTAGTAATTAGCATGGTAGAGGAGATGAGCATGCATTGAAGCTTGGCTCTTGGTTGGATTTGCATCCACATGCCAAGAGTGTGTCGATGTAGGCTTCTATCTCACAAGCTTGGAGTAGGTGATGAGCTCTCCATTAAAGCTTGGGAAGAGATAGTCTTCTTTACTTCACACATGAGATTGTGTGAGTGTGTGTGTGATAATGCCTTGCAAAAATCAGCCCTCTCTCTCTCTCTCTCTCTCTTCGGCGACCCCTCTTGTTATTTGCTCTTGCAGGCTCCCCATTGGACAGTGCCAAGCTTAGCCAATAGGAAAATAGGGGTAAATTGAAGAGCCTTCTGACATGTGTCCCTCTTTCCCTTTTTGAGAGAGCTTTATCAATTAAACTTAATTGATTTAAATGAATTAAATCCCCATCTGACCTTTCCCCATTCTGGCCAATAGGAATTTAAGTAGCCCATTGGGCTGCTCAATTCCTATTGGACCCCTTCACGGGCTGTCCAATTATCATCCAGGAGACTTAATTTTCATTGGTTCTTGTTATTAAGTGTTTTAAAATTAATTAGACTAAATTTACTCTAGCTTAATTCTTATTGGTCCACTTCAAGGGTCATCCAATAGGAATTGAGCACACTTTGGGAGCAACTAGTTTAGGCATCTGACATGTGTCCTTTATGCCCTTTGTGTTCAAATGGGAGCTTGTGTGTGTGTAATTTTTTTAGTCTTTCTCTCTCATCCCCCTACCTTTAGGGCTCGCCCCCTCATGTGTAGGGATGTGTGTTGACTTTGGAGAGTACACAAACCACCCAATTTATCCTAAGCTTTAACCCTTTGGACACAACCTTTGAATTTTGGAACCTTAGCATTTTGGAAGTCTTAATGGGTTGAACCTTAGGGTCTTTTTAGCCCATTTTTGCACATGGATCTTTTGCAGATGGCCCCCCCTTTTGATCCCTATTTTCCCTCCTTTGGATCCCTACTGTGGCCAGTCTGCTAGTTTAACCAATATTCTAGCCTTTTCTCCCCTGGCAGTTCCCCATATTAAATGATCATTTTAACATGAGAAAATCATTTAGGAGAATTAGATATTGATTATTATGACAGGATATATGAGACTTGGAAGGCATGAGTGAGATGGAGTACCAGCTCGTGATGGTGCAACAAGTGTAAAATGGTCGAGGGTGTGCCTTAGATATGGCACACAAGGGATGACAACACATGCTAGAGATTAGAGCCATCTATCAGAGTGGGGCAATAAAAAATAAAATGCAATGCAACCACATTGACTTGCAGTGGGTGATGTACCAGCTCCAACATCGAGCTAATGGGGCGATGTCTCAAATGGCACAAGCAGTAGGCAGTTAATGACAAGCAGCTTTAGTGAGGTTTCTAGTAGTGAGGTTGTGATGAGCTCGAGTAGTGTCATAAAATATAATATCTAACTTTATCAAATGTTTTTCTCATATTAAACTGATCATTTAATATGGGAAGATAAAAGGGGAACAAGAGTTAGGATATAGATATGTGCTTCTAGGCCTATCTCAACAGGGGACCAAAAGGAAAAATGGTTACATCTCAATAGGGATCCAAAAGGAGATGCTCTACCAAAGAGCAATGTGCAATAAGTACTTCTAGATTTACCTCAACAAGGGACCAAGAGGAGAGATGGTTACATCTTAATAGGGGTCCAAAAGGAGGCAGTCTATCAAAGAGCAACGTGCATCTAATGGAGCTTAAAAGTCCTTCGAGTTAGCTTCATTAAATACCTCCAAAGGTTAGTGTTCAAAGTCCTTAGACCTTAGGCAAGCTAGGGATGTGCTTGAGGTGGGAACCGGCCCAAGCTTGACGTGCTTGTCATGCTTGGTGACTAAGGTGCTTGAGGTGCTTGTCGTGCTTGGTGACTAAGGTGCTTGAGGTGCTTGTCACGCTTGATGAGCAAGGTGCTTGTCGTGCTTGCTGACTAAGGTTCTTGAGGTGCTTGCTGACGAAGGTGCTTGAGGTGCTAGTCATGCTTGATGAGAAAGGTGCTTGTCAAGCTTGCTGACTGAGGTGCTTGAGGTGCTTGTCGTGCTTGCTGACTAAGGTGCTTGAGGTGCTAGTCATGCTTGATGAGAAAGCTTCCCATGCATGGGGGTAAGGTACTTGAGTCAAAAAGAGACCCTACAAAGGAGGGGGAAAGCCCCCAAAATAGGGGAATCTTTGACTTAACCTCCCACTCACCCAAAGGGCACCCCCTTTCTCAAGGTGCTCATGGACACATGTCAAGCTCTCCCTATGCTTAGCCACATGGTGTGCTTGAATCCTATTGGCTGGGCTAAAGAGGGATCCAATGAGCTTCTAGTTCAATTTAACAAATATCTAGATATTTTCAAGTTCTCTCTCTCAAAGAGGTAAGGAGGAAACTTGTCCTAATGCTACCCATGTTGCTTGATATGAATTATGCATATGATTGGCTACGCTTAGAGGGGTCCAATGAGCTTCAAGCTTGAGCATTGAGGAGGGGTCTACCAAAGCAAGCAAGGGGTGTGCTTGGGGGTAAACACCCTCTCACACACTCATTTTTCACACATTCTCACTTGGTGAAAGTGCAAGAACTTCATCTCCTTCTCCAAGCTTGTTGAGAAGTTGAGAGCCTACACCAACACTCTTGGCTATGGAATGCAAATCCAACCAAGAGCCATGCTTCAATGCTTAAGCTTGCCATCTTCTCCATCTTCATTACTATGCTATTATGTATGCTAGGAAGAAGAGTGATGATAAGTGAGGAACTACTTCTTTCTCCTATGAATGTTTCTTCTTCCTCTTCCCTACCGTCATTCCCCTCTAGCTCTCTCCACCTTTGAAGGTGTTTGAGGCCTTGGGACTGAGGCCGGGGATGGTTAATGCTTTTAAAAAGTTTATGTTATGCTCGTGATGCATGAAGCTGTCCATCTTCATAGCATCACCAAGGTCAAGGAACACAAAGATTGTACTATACCAAGTCTCTCTTTATGGGAGAATCTATAATACAAAAGCCTATTGGAGGGGGGACCGGCTCCACATAAATCCGGTCCTCAACTGTTGTCAAGTTCTCTAGTTCTCTCTCTCTCTCTCTCTCTCTCTCTCTCAAAAGTATTGTTCATGCCAAGTTAATTAAGTATAATGGCTATGTTGCTACCTCTAATTAAGTTCACCCTCTATGTTCTCAAAGTAGTCTCACAAAAATGCTATCTTTATTTTTCCTAATTCCGCTATTCTCAAAGTTTATAGGCCATTTCCATTACAATAGCTTCTTGACTGGCGAAATGGGAGAGTATGTGAGAAAGGCGTGACAACAGACACACACAAGATAGTAGGTGGAATTGATACAACTTGGCGAAAGTTGAAGTGGGTAGCCAAACCTTATTCCTTCTTCAATTAGATTGACTTAGCTATGCACAATGGTTGAAAATGAACCAAGAATGGCCAACTAAATGTTCAAAAGACCTTTTGCATTTATTTTTTGAGGCATCCACACATGCACCCACACCTTTACTTAGCAAAAGATTAAAATGGGCTAATGGGGTTCAAAAACCATAGATTAAGAATTGTGCAAAAAAAAGATGAAAGCAGAGGGGTATTCGGGAGGCTCAATAAGACATCAAATGGTATGCGATCTGCACGTGTGAGAGCTCTATGCTGAAATGAGCATAATAAGGAATGAAAAATTATGCGCATACACACACACACACACACACACTTATTAGGTGTGTGTGTGTGAGAGAGAGCTCTATGCTGAAATGAGCATAATAAGGAATGAAAAATTGCACACACACACACACACACTTATTAGGTGTCACTAATCAAAATTCCACAAATCAAGAAGGGTAGTGGCTCATTGGTATTGTCAAGAGCATGCCCAAGCTTACTTGTAACTCTAATGATTAGTGCAAGAGAGAATGTGGACGTGGATTGAGATTAGGAGGTGTTAATCGCTTAGAAGGCTTTGATACCACATGTAGAGTTAAGGAGGGTAGATTAGTGTGCCATTCATGGAAATGGCATGCTTGTAGAGGTTAGTGCAAAGCTTGAGAGAGTGACAATTTCACGATAGGCTAGATGCAAAATAAGTTGATTATTTCATACAAAAGAGATTACAAAGAGTTGCTTATATGCTAGCTAGTCACATGGTCCTTGCCTATTGTAGATGCCACACACACACACACACACACACACACACACACACACACACACACACACACACACACACACAAGTTAGGAAATATTAAATGTAACCCAATCATAGAATTATTTTAGGGACTGATCAAGTTCCACCGCCATCAGTCCCAATTAATCCCATTGCCCAAATGGCCTTTCTGAATCTGCTCCACAATTAACGGGATTGCCAAGTGTTTATGGGGCTTCTGGCACTTGCATAAAGTGTATAAACATTTTACCCATCCATTTCATACACAAAATAAGGAAAGAAACAGGGCACTGCATACTACTTATAAACAATTAACACAAAAAACATAGAGAATATGCATTGTTTAAGACCTCAACCATCTCCTTCTCCTTCATTCTACGTGCAAATCGTTACATCCATTCGAGATTAGCCCGTTCCCTAATCCAAAGAGGTATTTTGACCCTTTTTTATATCATATTACTGACTACTAAATGAAAATAAAAAGACTAGTTAATTTTGACTTTAACGAGGGTCAACTCATGGCTAAAAGTGTGAGGGAAGCAAGTCTAGAATCTAGATGTGAGCAAAAGCTAAGCACTCTAGTAGTCTGTAGCACTTATACTCTCAAACTTACAGTGAGCATATTGTACATAGTTGATGTGACTCTCTTCCATTGCCCCAATAATGAAACTGAAGCGGTTACTCCACTTTTTATGGTAAAGGGCACCTTGCAGCCGTTGGAGTCATATGAGGTGCTTCTAATAGAGTTCTAGCGAAGTCCTAAGCCACCTTTAGAGGGCCTTTGGGAAGAAGTCTAAGAAGTTGATGGACTACAAAGTCCACTCATGCTGCATTTTGGGGAGTGTTTGATTTAGTTCGAATGCTCTAGACCAAAGAGTCTTGGTGCTCATGCGTTGAGAGTTGCATTTTCGAACCCAACGGTTCGAAAAGAAAAAATAACGACGTCAGACAAAAACTTTGTAACGCGAAGATGGCCAACAACGACGACGACGACTACATGGGCGATCTCTCGCGCTTTCTACAGCCTCACGAGCTGTTGCTGTCTGTGGATAATCATGTTAGTAGCCTTCTCACCCACAGACACAGAGAGAGAGAGAGAGAGAGAGAGAGAGAGAGAGAGAGAGAGAGAGAGAGAGCTCATCTACCTTTTGAGCAGGTTCAAAAACGATCTTTTGATACGTCCGAGCTGAGCAAGCAACAAAGAAAGAAGCTACGGCTTGCACAACAGCAAAAGGAAGAAGACCAGAACCGTTCAGAAGGATTGGGATCCGCCATCTCTTCTTCCAATAAAGGCTTCAAAATGATGCAGCAAATGGGATACAAACCAGGTATTTCCCTTCGCAAGCATGGGCAAGGCAGCTTAGAACCCATCAATGTGGATGTGAAGCGGTCACCCTCTGGACTGGGACGTGATCATGTAGAAAAAGCACAAGAACAGTTGAAAGCCAAACTTGCAGAATTCAAGCATGATATGGAGAAGAGGAAGCAAGTAGAGCTGAAATCTGAGTTTCAAGAACGGAGAAAAGCTTCTTGGAAAGGCAGGAAGATAGTGCGTGACTATAGAAAAGCGCAGACTGCACTTCAGCATTTAGAAGATGTCCAATCAAGTGTTGAGCTTGGACAAAGTGACAAAACAGCTATGCTAGAAAGCACAGAACTGAAGAACGCGTCAAATGAGAACATTGAAGAAAGTGTCGATAATGAGGATGAATCAGAGGAGGAAATAGAGCTACAGGTTTGCGAGTCGCATCTTAACTTGATCTATCTTGTCCTCTCGTTGGCATTGGGGTGGGTTGAAGAACAACCACCGCGAGTCTATAATTTGCACTTTGCTTTAAGGAAAATTTGGAACTCTCCAGGATTCATTTAGGAATGACTCGTATCTTATTTTAGGATTTGAGAGATTTGACTTTTGGCTCATGTGCATGTTGTTGTGAGTTTTTGAATTTTAGGAATCAAGTATTTGCATTGTCTCATATCCTTGGCGTAAATGATTTTATAGTTAAGCTTCTTTTGCTTAGCTCTTTGGTCGAATTCATTCTTAAGCGAAGTCGTTATCCAACTTAAATAATATATACCTTTAATAAGTGTGTTACTCTATTCAATAATGAATATGCTTTCTTTTGTATGCATCCTGATAACTGCATGTGCCATGTTTGCTTGACTTCCCTCCACTTTGACTTCCCTTCTTTCATGGAATTCTCCTTGTTCTCTCTAGGCTACTTTTACTGCTGCTTGGATTCTCCATCCGTGCGACTAAGGCAATACTGAATTTGGGATGGAGTACCCTTGGTAGAGTTGGTATGGGATCTGGGCAAGTAGCAACGAACCTTTGTGTAGACTGATGGGGAGCCTGTCTCCTTCTTTGAGTACACTGTTCACCTTGGGTGGCCAATTCTTTTGAGGCAGCAACACTCCTCTTGCCGCTTTGTGGACATGGGAAGGTAGGAGAGTGGATGTAGCCTTCTTGTAAGATTGCATGAGCTTCTATCTCTTTTCTCGAGTATTTTGTGTGCATTGGGGATCCATTTTGCTTCATATTGATAGGGCTCCCTACTGTATAACATGTGGAGGTCAGTTGGAATTACTTGTTGGCACTACGGCTGCTCAGCCTTTGGCCATGACTTGACTTGTTAGTGATGTACCTTAATAGACTCTCTTAGGTTCACTCTGCTGTAGGTGATATGTCTCGAAGTGGGTCCATGCTATTTGCCCTCTATTAGACACCATGGTGCTTTGGTTGCTGGCAGAGCCATGTATGTTGCCATATAGATAAGTTCTACCTTGGTTGGTATCATATCTGTCTATGCTCCTACTCACCCTCAACAACTAGTGTCGTGCACATGGCTATGTGTGCCATGTTGACATGCTTCATCGACTTCCAGAGCTAGTTTTTCACCTATCCCTAGATAGGAGTGTCTAGAATCCTAGGAGGATTAGTACCTGCAGCTTTGTGAGCTTGTTTACAAGACCTGCATGTTCGGACGAGTCCATTAGATTAGGTTGCCCAGTTTTGGAACCCTCTTGCATAAATGGATTATACAAGCGTTTTGATAGATGTTATACTACGGTGGGCATTTGGCATGACGTGCATGTAGTTTTAGGTTAGAGGAATCCAAGAGCCATTCCCCAAGTCAATCGGATTCCCCGGTGGGCAGATGTGCAACAGTTCACCCATAAAATGAGCAGAAGCAAAGTTTATTAATAAATCATTTTAATGATTTATTTTTATAACTTTGTCTTCTAGTTTTGCCCTATCCCTTCTCCTGGCGTTTTCAGCATAACAGCCTTGGCGTTTTCTACAATAGTATCACTGATCAGCCCTCGCATTTTTGCTTCAAATTGCCATATTAGCCCTAGCGCTTGTTGCTGATTTCAGCAGGGCAGCGAGCGTTTTCAGGTTTCAGCCCACCTTCCTCACCGGAAACGGCTTGGATCTGCCTACTCCAGCTTCCTATTGCTGTCTGGTACTTTGGAAACCCATTGAGCTTCTCCTCGGCCATTCCCTCGGCTCCCATTGCTACACATCATTGGCATCGTCGAGATCTGCATTTTCAGCCCTTCATCCCTCTCACATTGGGAGTGCAATTCAGCCTCAGATCCACTCCTTGGTGGCCATCAGCAATCTCACATTGAGAATGATCCAAAGGTGCATCAAATCAGCCCCGGAGGTGCCTCATCTTGAAGAGTTACCGAGGCGACATTCGCCATTCGAGTTAGTACAATCTGCATTGAGGTATTGCATTTATGTACATTCCATTTACGCAATCAAAAGCAAATACCACATCGACAATGGTGTGGGGGCTCTTGAGAGGGCTGGTTGGGATCCCATTGGGTGTCATTATCCTCCTCCTCTCTCTCTCTCTCTCTATACATCTCTACCTCTCTCTCATTCCCTCTCTTCAAGGAAAGTAAAAGGAACCATCATTTCAAGTTAATGCAAGGAAAGAAGTAAGGATTTGTGGAAGTGTAGAATTCACCATTTCAATTCCGCTGCATCCGACATTGGTATCAAAGCCTTGAAGATTTTTCACTAATCCTCTAATCCCCAAAACGTTTTTCTTCTCTCGTGTTTTTGGTTGTGTTTGTAGCTCTTCGGTGATACTGCTCCCACTCTTGGAACAACCGGCGCAATGGGAACAACATGCCTTCCATTGTGTGTGGATCGTGCGCCTTGAGCGTCGGAAAATAGCAACCAATTGTATACAGGGTGTTGCATGCGGGGTGTGCCGACGAGGGGATAGATAGTCTCAGTTTGCGACCTTCTTTGAATCAAGAGTGAAAATCCTTGCATAGTCAAGACTTGTAGCGGTACAGAGACCACCAATTGAGAAGGCAAGCAAGTTTCACCTACAAATCCTCCCATGAGTCCTCCCCCTACCCCTACATCCTTACCACCAAATCCCATGGATTCCATGATGTGGATGATGATGGAGATGATGCGGCAAGAAGCATGTCGAGTAGAGCTTGTGGAAGCGGTGGAGCGAGAGGAACGTCGATTGGTGGCTGAAGCCGAAGCTCGTAGACGGGAGCGCGAGGTAGATGTCGAGGCTCGTAGGTAGGAAAGGGAAGCCATGCATGATCTGATCACCACTTTGGCGGTTCTCTTTGAATCTCAGTTACAGGGAATGCCCATTTTCAAGTCTTCGTTCCCCGTTCCCATTCCAACTTTTCGTTCCGAGTCCCCGTTCCGTGTTTCAAATGTGAGTATTCGTAACAAGGAATGGCATTTCATGCTTGTTGCCGTTCCTGTTTCCCTGTTCCGGGTAACTATGGCTTTGATACCTCTTCTTTGGAGCCGGAGTATGAAAGACTTGCCAAGACCATCGCGGAGACAACCAATGCTATATGGACGACCAACGAACCCATTCTCAAGAAGATTACGTTTAGTTAGTATGACAATAAGATGGATACTACTGTCATTTATTCTTGGTCGCACCAATTTACATCTTGCAGTTGTTAAAAAGTCTGATAATAACAAAGTTCTCTTGACTTCCATGCATCTCACGGGTGATGCTATCACCTGAAGGGATGAGCGGATGGAGAAGGAGGAGGCCCACAAGGCGGCCCATTCCGCGTCTCCTCGTTCCCCTTCTTGAGCTTAGTTGGGAGGAATCCGAGGAGGATTTAAAAACGTGTTTCTTGCCTCCACATTACGTGAAGCGATTGAAGGAGGATTTTCGGGCTTTGTCTCAACAAGGTAAACGTGTGATGTCGTATGCTAACTGTGTGTCTCAGTTAGGTGGACAATTGAGGACATCGGATGAGAAAAGGTTGGAGGCATTTCTCTTTTGATTGGGCCACTCGTTCAAGATTGGTGTGGAAGCCGGTGATCCAAAGACATTGCAAGAGGCGATACACTTGGCTCAACTCCAAGAGATGAAGCACAAGGGTAAGGTCAAGACGGTGAACGGTAATGGTAACTCTTCCTCTCATGACTCCTCTTACGACAAGACAAGAATTCTAATGGCAATGGTGACAATAAAAAGAACTCTCAAAGTTCTTCTTCTCAATCTACATCTCAATCTAAGAGTGACAAATCTAAGGATAAGGGTAAAGGAAAATTTGATAAACCTCAACTCACACCTGAGGAGAAAAGTACTCAAGTAATTGTAGGTGGTTGTCACAAATTGTTTACGTGGCATGACCCTACCTAATAAAGTTGTCCCAACTTATGGCCAATGGACGAGGGGCCCAAGGGACACAAAGACCTTGAAAATTGTGTAGAGGCCTTTTGACGTGGCAGCTGTATGGATGTCGCAGATCGCGCCGACTGCTGACGTGGCTGTACGAATTTTCGTAGATCACGCTGACACTGCTGACGTGGCTGTATGGATTTCCGTAGGTTGCGTTGACTGTTTTTGGCAGCTTTTGGGATTAAGTTGCTTTTGAGTTTTCATGCTTTTGGGGCTCTGTTGTTAGCACCCCTTGTAATGTTTATAAGTAACCCAAGGGGGCTCACTTCTCAGAGTATCGAGAAGCAGAGTATGAGAGCGAGCACCCACAGGATTTGTACTTTGCTCAAGGATTAATATAAAAGAAATAGCGAAAGGGGCGCCAGTCTTTGGGGCCAATCTCTCTTGGCACGGAACTACGCTGGGCTGTGTCGACTCTTGAATTGTGAATTGTTTTGAAGTGAATCTCTGTCGTGTCGCAATAGAATCTAGACTTGGGGTGTCCAAGTTTGTTACAGTGGTATCAGAGCAAGGCCGATTTCTCTTCTATCGGGAAATCTGATCCCTCTTCTCGCGACACTTATGGATTCCGAAAAGAATCAGTCGACTTCTTCTGCCACCACTGAGGCAGGAGGAGGCAATACGGAAAATTCAAGCTCAAGTGTGAATTTTGAACTGTTTTGAAGTGAATCTCTGCCGTGTCGCAGTAGAATCTTGACTTGGGGTGTCCAAGTTTGTTACAGTGGTATCAGAGCAAAAGAGGTTAGGGATCCTGTCTCCAACTCCCTTCCATATCCGCATACAAGGCTAGGAGATCTTGGTACTCAAGATCTGGGTTCTCGTGTATCCGATGTCGATCTTCCTTCAAAGACATGGTAATGAAGATGGAATCAGGTAAGTCCATGGTCGGGACTCAAAGATTCTTCAGGAAAAAAGAAACTGGGAGAGGTTCCTTGGGTTCTTGGTCTTGCTTGGGTTCTTGAGTTCTTGAGGTTTTTGGCTCCTGATGTTTCTTCCCTTGAGTTCGTGAAGCCGAAGCACACACAAAACTCTGATACCCATGTCAAGTGCAGCGGAAGAGAATAAGGATTTGCTCGGATCTAGTACTCCGCACATGAACACAAGGGACACTTTACTTCACTTGAAAGAACTGAACTGAATTGAGAGAAAGAGAGAGACGAGAGAGAGAAAAGAGATGACACAGGGATGTCGGGTCCCAACCCTCAAGGGCCCCCTTGCTCTGATGCCAGAGCAAGTACTTTGTTTATTCTTGCACAATGCTACTACAATGATGCTGATGTTGAGATGCTGATGCTAGTGGGTACTGTTGCTACTAATGTTGGGTACTGGTACTGACATACTGAAGGGGACTATGTTGAAGATGATGATGTCAACGACGGGTACTGCGGGTTCTATGTCGAAGACGGGGAGGTCGACGACGAGGTCTATGTCGAAGACGATGAAGTCGACGACGAGGTACTAAGGGTCTTTGTCGACGACGATGAAGTTGACGACAGTACTGTGTCGAAGACGGTGAAGTTGACGACGGTTCTGTGTCGAAGACGGTGAAGTGGACGACGGGTACTGTTGGTCTGTGTCAAAGACGATGATGTCGACGACGATGACGACGGTGATTGTGACGATGACGACGATGGTGTCGTCGTCAAGTCCGGGACTGCGATGACGATGACGAAGTGTTGTCGTCAAGATAGGGATCTTCGATGACGATGGCGATGGTGTCATCGTCAAGATAGGGACTTCGATGACGATGACGATGAGGATGGCGACGACGACGATGGCGTCAAGGCTGAAAACTGAAAACGCTAGGCTGATCTGGGTCTTCTTCTTCATCTTGAGAAAACGCTAGGGCTCCTACTGAGGTGTTGCCTGCCTCCTTGTGTCCCTGCTTCTTTTGCTTCTCCTGAGTGCCCAATGGGTTTCTTTTATAGGTCTTTAGCAATTTGCCCTACCTACTTTTCCAACAAACTTACAAAAAGAATAAGGGGTGGTTCACGCGGTCAAATGCCTCCATGATGAAATGACTGTTCTTGTGCAAGAGAGGGTATGCAAGTGTGGCTGGCCCGGACATGCACGTCGTGCTAGAGGCTCACAAAGGTGCCAGGCTCAGTCCTAAGCTAAGACTCATGCTAGACTATGGTAGAAGCGTGTCCACGTGGCGCAAGTGAAGTGCACACGTGACAATTTTGGACAGCTTTTGGGCCTATTGCTTTATTTTGAGAAGCTTTTAAAGTTGAATGCTTTTGAGGCTCTGCTTTTGGGCATCCCTTGTATCAATAAATAAGTGGGTAGGGCCTCACTTCTCAGAGCATTTGGATGCAGAGTCTGAGAGTGAGCACCTACCCACTCTCTTGTACTTTGAACACAAATTAATACAAAAAGGGGCGCCAGTCTTTGGGCCAATATCTCTAGGCACGGAACTATGCCGGGCCGTGCCGACTCAAGTGTGAATTTTGAAGTGTTTTGAAGTGAATCTCTGCAGTGTCGCGGTAGAATGTTGACTTGGGGTGTCCAAGTTTGTTGCAGCTACTTAGAGATGCCTTGTGGGTGGTGAGATTGACATTCTTATGCTACAAGAGCATCATCTTTGTGAGAGTCGCTTTAGGCGGTGTGGTCAGATTTTGCGTGGTCGCTATGAGACATTTTGGTTCGCTGCATTTGGACCTGGAGGCATCCAGGGTGGGGTAAGTATGACTATTGCGGATTCTTTGCAGCAGGCCATTGTGGATAGAGAGATTATTGTGCCAGGCGGGGCTCAGTGGATTACTATGCAGATTCAGGGTTGCCTCATCGGCTTCCTGAACATCTATGCGCCCAATGTGTGAGTGCACGTGCAGAGTTTTTGTCCCATATTGTAGAGTCTCTGCCGCAAGCAGAGCAATGGTGCATAGGGGGTGACTTCAACATGTTGGAGGACCCCTTTGACAGGATTGGAGGTAGCCATACTACTGTGCATGAAGTTGAGTTGGCAGCTTGGGAGAGGTTATGTATGACTGCGGGTTTCTGATGTGTGGTAGCACTCTAGCTTTGTGAGGCCTCCAGACAGCATGTCCTTCTCTCGTTCCAACCACAGAGTGGGAGGAGTGAATCTATCTCAGATAGATCGCTTCTACACTAGTGACCATTTCTTTGACTTGGGTGGGTTAGTTTGCATTTTGGCTGGGACTTCTTTTTTAGACCATGCACCAGTGATCCTCACAGATAGACAGAGGAGGGGGAGCACAATGCTTCGCATCCCTGAGAGGGTCTTGCTGGACTTTGCGCTCAGAGAGTGAGTGGTGGATCTTTGGACAGAGGGCTGAGACTTGCATTAATTTCCTGTTGACAGAGTGGCCTCTAGACTTGCTCAGCCTATTTGGCTATTTCTCAAGGAGTCTACGGACCGTCTGGCTGCAGCGAGAGAGGAGCAGCGTCTTCGACGGGGCGTTACTTCTTTGCAGAGGATGCAGGAGCAACATCCAAACAGTCCTTGGTTGGAGGAGTAGTTGCAGCAGGCTCGTGAGGAGCTTGCCAGCATAGAGGAGAGGCGCCAGGAGTTTGCTTTTCATCGATAGGTATCTCAGTGGACCCAGGTGGGTGACAGAGTGACAGGGGCTTTCTTTGAGACAGTGGGGCCCCGACATGCGCATGCCAGGGTCAGCCACTTGAGAAGGCTTGACGGGTCAGCTGCTTCAGAGCTAGAGGACATGCGTGCAGTTGCCACCGACTTTTAGCGTGACCTGCTGGCAGCAGAACCTCAGTTAGAGCGTCAGGATGCATGCAGAGAGTAGGTGTGGGCACAGATGCCTTGTCTTGTGACAGAGGAGATGCGCCAGAGGCTTGAGTTGCCTCTTCAGTCAGAGGAGCTCCACGTGGCCCTCAGAGCACTTCCCCGTGGTAGCTGTCTAGGTGAGGATGGTTTGACTCCCAACTTCTTAGAGTACTGGAACTTGCTTTGCTCAGATCTTTGCAGCGCTTTTTAGTACATCCTACACATAGGAGAGATGCTGACAGCTTGAGTGAGGGCCTGATTTACCTCATTCCCAAAGAGGGTGGCTCCTTGGATGAGATTCGACAGTGGCAGCCCATCACCATCCTCAACTCAGCCTACAAAATTCTCTCCAAGGCTCTGAGTTTGAGGATTAAACCACCTCTAGAGAGCATCATACATGGGACACAGACAGGTTTTGTCAAGGAGCGTAGTATCCTTGACAACATCTTTACTTTCTGGGAGGCATCTGCCCTCGCGCGCCTCCGTGGTGAGGATCTGGTGATACTTCTTCTCAATTTTGAGAAGGCGTAGACGATAGAGTTGACTGAGACTTTTTGGAGGGCACTTTACGCAAGATGGGCTTCTCAGATGCATGGATCAGAGGTGTGTCAGCTCACAGACGGGCACACAGTCAGGTACTTTTGGCAGGTGGTAGAGGAGATCGTTTCATGCTCACCCGTTCGGTCAGACAGGGCTGCCCTCTTGTCCCCTTCCTCTTTCTGTTCTATGCTGAGGCAATCAGCAGGTTTTTGGCTTCACAGCAGGTTGGTCTTCCTGACTTAGCGCTCCCTATTCGGGGAGAAGAGCTACTGGATGCTGAGTTTGTAGACGAATCAACGTTGTACTTGGAGGGCCAAGAGGCCAACCTGCACAAGTGTGGGCAGGCTCTTGAGACCTTCTGTTGTGCATCAGGAGCACGGATCAACTGGAGAAAGTAGTGGCTTTCTCGGTTGGGAGTGCTCTTACGCTTGTTTGGCTGCCAAGTGAGGGCTTCAGATGGATTCCCTCAGGGACTGCAGTTCGATACTTGGGTTGTCAGGTTGGCTTGGACTTGTCTCTTGAGCAGCAGATTGCTCCCCTCCTATCCATCAGGAGAAAGTTGTTACATTAGAGTTCCGCACGACTTTCTTTGGCAGGCAGAGCTGTAGTGGCCAACATGTGGTACATCACTTCTTGTTGGATTTTTCGAGTTCCTGCATCAGCCAGGTAGAGAGGCTGATCAGGAACTTCCTTTGGTCAGGGCGTGACATTTAGATAGCCCGGGCCAAAGTGGCCTGACAGGTCATCACTCTTCCTTGTTCTCAGGGAGGGTTGGGGATCATAGACCCAGCACAGCAGAGTAGAGCCCTTCTTGGGAAGTTTGTTGTCAAAGGATTACTTCCAGGGGAGGAGCCCTGGAAGGCGTTTTTGTTGCAGCGGCTTAGTGCTAGAGTACCTCAGGCTGGAGGCCCCTGGGGACCTTCGACCGGATGGATTTTCACAGAGATGTGCAGAGTTGGCCTGAGCAGGAGACCTGGGGACCATTTCATTGTGAGTCTTCTCCGTTCCTGGGAGCGCTGGAGCAGCATCAACCTACTTGTCCGGAGGAGCGCCTGAGATAGCCCCTGGTTTGGAACCCCATGGTTAGTACTCAGAGAGGCCACGTGGTTGGTAGTAGGCCTCATGTTTCTTGGGGTCCCATGGCAGAGGGTCCAACATGCACTTTAGGTGATTGGCCTCAGTTTTTAGGTTTGTCAGAGGTGCTTCAGAGCATCCAACTACAGGGCATGAGGGGGTGCAGAGCATGTGTCAGGTCATCACAGAGGCATTACCTGCTGAGTGGCTCACACCTCTCGAGTCAGCAGCAACTAGGGCCTTCACGCGACTGGAGGTTCTCATCGCAATTCGGGCTTGCTCAGAGATTGTACCCTCCTTGTTTTTCGAGCTATAGGGTGAGGGTTGCTTACACCAAGTTTCAGTAGAGGCCCCACAAGTGGTAGAGTGCTGTTGGTAGAGTGCTCTTTTTAGAGGATCCGAGTTGTGGGCATCTGTGGGAGGACTTGTGTTATAGATCCCGACCCTGCACCTCTTGTGACTGACCACTGGAGGCTGTGGGCTTGGGAGTGCTGTCCATTGGCACGAGTGCAGTGGGTGGTTTTGGAGGAACCCTTTCTCTTCAGTCGACCATCCAGGTGTCCCTTTCTTTCAATACACTGTTCGACTGGGACATCATATACTGGCAGCGCGGAGAGAGGCTCGTCCTGCTGCAGTACCTCATTGGCAGGAGGAGGGTTTCACAACTAAGCTCCTGTCCGCTTTTTGGGAGAGGTTGTGGGACTCCAGACAGCCGTGGCGAGTCACTTTGTTCCAGTGGCTGGTTGCACATCGAGCTACATTAGTTGAGAGTTGGCTAGTACATAGTGGTCTCTCGGCAGCATGCGTAGCTTGTGACCATCCTATGGAGAATCAACGCCATTGTCTTTGGGACTGTCCTTTGGCACAATAGGTTTGGCTTCGTGTCCTTCTGTTGATGCCAACACTTTCCACGGCACGACTATACACTTGGGGGGCAGCTGCTTGGTCCACTCTCACGGGCCCGACACTTCAGTTTGAGCTATCCTCCACCAGCAGGATGATAGTGATGCAGGGGGGTCGACCTACACTCCAGCCTGCTATAGAGCTTACTCCACAGGAGTGGTGCAGTGAGAGAGAGGAGTGTTGGGAGCTCATCTACGGCTTGACACTGGTTCATCTAGCGGGCCCGCTGCTTCCGCATCTTTGAGGCTCGCCCTGTACCATCAGCAGAGACTGTTCGGGATCTTTGGCTAGAACTGATCCACACTCTCAGAGGACAGTTCGAGAGATTCCAAGGCAGCTCCGACCGTATGCGGGAGTGTAGAGAGGCTTTCCTTCGACTCTGGCGCCCTTAACCTTTCTTCACCATGGTCCAGGGTGTGCTGAGATGGCACTACCGCCCAGCTGTGTGGCTTTTCCCTCCTCCCATCTCTTGATTTAGCCTCATTGTACATATGTTGTTTTTCATTGGGAGAGTCTCCCCCTTATGTTTGTTGTAGCCCTCTCTAGCCCCATGGGCAGTTTCAGTAACTAATAGAAGAGCCTTTTTCTCGGGAAAAAAAAAGATGTGGACGACTTTGTTTACAGTTGTTTAGTATGCTAGAAGGTCAAGTTTGACAGGCATAAGGCACAAAGATTACTACAGCCTTTACCCATTCCTACCTGCCCTTGGGAAAGTAGTACAATGGATTTCATTTTTGATCTCCCGAAGACACAGAGTGGGCACGATGGCATTTGGACTGTCATTGACAGATTTAGCAAGCAAACTCACTTCATTCCAGTGAAAAAAACAGTCAAGCCGGACCATTTAGCAAAACTACGAGTTTGTTTTGGAGGGCTATTTGGGAGAACATTGGCACACGGTTGCAGTTCTCGTCGTCATTCACCCGTAGACAGATGGGCAATCTGAGATTGCAAATTGAGTTGTTTTGGATTTATTGAAGTCTTACATCTTTGATCAGAAGACTCAATGGGATTTTTTTTTCCCTTTGGTGAAATTTGCCTACAATAACACGATTCACTCTTCGACGGGGAAGGCGCCATTTGAGATAATTGAAGGTGCTCAGAAGGTTCCACCCTTTCTCAGCACTAAAGATTTTTAAAGCCGACCAGTATACGAGGGACTTGGATACTACTTTTGCCAAGGTCCGTGAGGCTTTAGAGAAGTCTCAACAACGACATAAGAAGGTAGCAGATCGACATCGACGAGATTTGAAACTAAAGGAAGACGATTGGGTGCTCTTACGTTTTGAGAAGGCACACCTAAGGAAACGAAAGGAAAAGGAGCGGCTTTTTCCAAAGCTTAGCATGAGGTATTATGACCCCTTCCAGATTAAAGAAAAGATAAATGATGTCTCCTTTCGACTCAAGCTGCCTGATACTTGAAAGATTCACAATGCATTCCATGTGAGTCTCTTGAAACCTTTTAAAGGTGAGGTGCCAGTTGATGGGGAGCATGATGAGCAACCCAAAGTGAAAGAGAGTGAAGAGATACTTGTTCCTGAAGAGATTTTGGCACACAAGGAAAGAAAGATGAAAGGTAAACTATCCAGCATTAGATGCGAAGTGGATGGAGAAGGAGGACCTAGTAGATACTCCTCAGATTTTGGAACTTTACCTTGAAGCATTCGGTTTAGCATCGTCTACTTCGATAGAGCCCGCAGGTCAGCAAGGTTGAATCTGGTGCAGAGGGATTGCACAAGAGGGAGTCACTGCGCTCTTTTGTCACAAATTACCTCGATTGAATAGAGTCACTGATGTCTCCTCTGGGTTTCAGGGATACTGTTGGGCTGACAGTATTTTGCTGTATGACTTTATGAAACAGAATTCCCGAAATTGTATATGATTGATTTGTACTCTCTCATTTGACTTGTTTGAGTGCAGGAACTGAAAGACGAAATAATTGCAACATTTCGGTCTCATAAATCTCTATAGACACGATGGCAATAAGGATTAGTTAATCTGGCATCAATGAGGTCCGAGATAGATCTAGATGCTGTTACTTAAATACGTTGTTGGCAATCATAGTTTGAGACTTGGAATGAATTTATCTGTGATTGATTTGTCATGTGATGTCTTGTGATTTCATGTGCAGTGATGTGACTGTTGTCTTTGTACAAGTGCTAGATGTTTCGTGTCTAGTGCGTTGGTACTTAGAGTCAGTGTCTATTGAAATGGTTTATGGCCTTTGTTTGTTTTGCAAGCGTAATCGAGGGCGATTACACTTCTTTCAGGAGGGGGGGTATGTCAAAAACTGCTTACGTGGCATGACGCTACCTAATAAAGTTGTCCCAACTTATGTCCAAGGGACACAAAGACCTTAGAAATTGCGTAGAGGCTTGCTGATGTGGTAGCTGTACGGATGCCGCAGATCGCATTGACTGCTGACGTGGTTGTACCGATTTCTGCAGATCGCACTGACAATGCTGACGTGGTTGCACCGATTTCCGCAGGCTGTGTTGATTGTTTTTGGCAGCTTTTGGGATTAAGGATTCTAAAATGTGAGATCCTTTCGGTGATACAGGTGGTTGGAGCACCCTTTTCGTGACCTCGTCATAGGCTATGTACTAGTGATTCCTACTTGATGCTTGGGTTCCTGTTTGCAGGTTATGCATACATATACAGTCTATATTTTGGGTTCTTACTGCTCTACTTCTGGGGAAACTCTGTAGCATCCTTTTCGTGACCTCGTTATAGGCTATGTACTAGTGATTCCTACTTGATGCTTGGGTTCCATTGTTGGCAGGTTATGCATACATATACAGTCTATATTTTGGGTTCTTACTGCTCTACTTCTGGGGAAACTTTGCCAAAATTTTTCCAAGTTGTGATGGCTGTTTTTTTTGTCTTTTGAGCCATTTATGTTGTTATGCTACTGAAATTTTGGTAAACTCAGAGGGTAATTAGTCAAGTGTGCTTTCTTGGGACAACATTGTCACGTGACGCATCCAACCCTATGTGTCCGTGGACAAGCTACAAGATGATCAGGGTTCAGTTTAGTCAAGTCAGTCTAGAATAGGAAGTGATTTGGCACTTTTGTGAGTGTTTGCAGACCGTGCATGACTAGACACTTACATATCCTCCGGTTGCACACAACATGATCATAAGCATTCCCATCAAAATCCTTCAGGGGAATTTTCCAGTGCATTTAACCTATTTTCCCTATTTTTGACATTTTTCACTTATTATTTTAAGTGACTTTTGTTGGAAACTGAGTAGGGCAAATTGGGTAAGATAATATATAAGAAAACCAAAGCTAGCACTTTCTGGCAAAAGAGGCAGTAGGAGTACACGCTCAACAGGCACCTTCTCAGCAGGACCCCCAACAGCAAGCCTAGCGTTTTTGCTCCACAACATTGACCTAGCGTTTTGCTCCCAGATCAGACAGCGTTTTGCATTGCAGCAGCCTAGCGACAGTACAACCTCAGATCAGCCCTAGCGTTAGCAATTTCCTCACACATCTGCGTTTTTCAGCACGTCGTCGTCGCATCGTCGCCATTGACATCGTCACCGACATAGAGTCAGAATTCAGCAGATAGAAGATTTGCATATTTCAGCCTTAGAGTTTTCAGATTTCAGCCCGTCTCGTTGTCGTCCTCATCGTCGTCGACATCGTCGGCAAGTCCAAGCATTGTAGAGATTTGTGCAATCATAAGTAGACCACTCTCGCCATAGAGAGTGGGGCCTTCGGAGGAGGGTTTTACAACGTCTCTGGTGTCGTATTCTCTTCTCTATCTCTCAGTCTCATACACTTTCACGCACATTGTCCATTCACTTTGTTTGTGTCCATTGCACTCTCTAATTAAAGAACGGAAGGCTCTCCCTTCCGTAAGTAAAAGGAACCTTGAGCACAGTTCGGAGCACTCATCTTGAGCAAAGTTCAAACATTCATTCCGCTGCACCTTACATTGGTATCAGAGCTTTGGCAGTGTTCTGTATCACTCAAGGAAAGAACCACAAGAACCATAGAATATTCTTTTTTGCTTGTTGAGGTCGAACCCAAGTTCACTTGGGCGTGTCGATTCCTAATCGTGTTTTTGAAGAGTGACAGGAATCCCAGGAAAGAAGGGTTTGTCCAGCCTCCCCTTGTGCCTCTTTTCACTCATTGAGAGCGGACCGTACACTTAGCGGCCGGCCAATCGACGTGAGGTGGGAAACAACCACCTTGGTGTGAGCGCAAGGCCGCCAAGGGGTGCGCCCGCAAGAAAGAGTAGAACTCGGATGAAGAGAAGATCCTTCTCTAACACAGATTGCAAGTGAAAGAAGAACTCAAGAACCTCAAGAACCTCAAGACCCGCAAGAACCTCAAGAACTCAAGAACCCCAAGAACCAAGAACCAAGAACCCAAGAACCAAGAACCAAGAACCAAGAACCAAGAACCACAAGAGCTCAAGTTTCTCGTGAACTTAAGAACCCAAGACGACAAGAACCCACAAGAACCCACGACTTCAGTGGATGGTAATTACTCGAAGCGGAATGGATACTTCGCTTGGAGGTGATGAGCATGAGAGGCAAAGAAGAATTTTTCCCACTAGGAGGTTTTTCCGACCCTCCCCCTTTCCCATCTACGACAAGGATTGCACTAACTCCTATGGAGGCTTTCGACACGAGGATGATGGACAGGGAATTAGAACGCAAAGCAAGAGAAGTAGAAAGAAAGGCCTACGACGAAAAAATGGAAGCCATAGAGTGTGAGCACGAGGTCGAGAACAAAGAAAGACTAGCAAGATTTGGTCGCGAGAACAAAGAAAGACTAGCAAGATTTGATCGCGAGAACAAAGTACAAATGCAAGAGATGTTGCGACTCTTTTCTCAAGTTCAAGCACAGATGCAAGAGATTTGAGAAAAGGAGACTCTCAGTCTCTTCTTCTCCAAAGCATGACACACAAGATTTGCATGATGATAAGCATGATGATTTGAATGATAATGATGAGCATGATGATTTGGATGACAATGACAAGCATGATGATTTGCATGATGATCACGATGTGATTTTTCACAAGTATGATGATTTGCATGAAGATGATGTGATTGTTCACAAGGATGATGTGTTAGTTGATGCTTTTTCTAGTGAAACTAACCTCGTTGCAGATTCGATCAATCACGAAGGATCGATCTTGGCTCTCGAGCCTAGGTCCAAAGAACCCCCTCAAGAAGAATCGATCTTGGCTCTCGAGCCTAGGTTCAACACCCTTACAGGAAGTACTATGTGTTCGAATGATTAATCAATACGCATTGTTCGAGTGTTTCATTCGTGATCGTTTTTTGTATTTTCGTCAGCGTCTTTATGTGATCCCTTTTCCTAGGCATGACATATTGTATGTTGATCACGTTTCACTCATGAATGAGCACAGATGTATGCGGATTATTCATGAAAATCTGAAAAGTATGCATTCAAGGAAGTCACATTCCATGTCTCTTCCTTAGCACGACAGAGTTGCAGAGAGAGCACATGAAAGTATGAGCACCAAGCATGGGCATTTCCGTTGTGAATTGCCACAGATGATTGATTTAGATCAGCAAGACAAGAGTCGATCTCATTGTTTGCGTGTGTGTGGTGAACGGTTTGGCACTCCGTCTCTTTGTTCATCTACATTGCATGCACACTCTTTGCGGAAGACAAGATGTTTTCTAGTCACTTCACATGGAACAGGTATGTTCATGGTTTTGTGTTTGAAATGGTTTCTGGAATTTTCAGCCATGGAGATTCTTGAAGAAGAAAGAAGTATGACTCTAGATGAAGTTGAAGCATTGAAGGAGCCACAGAAGACTTTGTGTGGCTTTCGGCGCGGCCCAAAGAAGAAGACTTTGCAAACCTTTATGAAGTTCAAGTATCGCACGACCCACACATCAGAGTGGGACGGCGAAGAGTCCCTTCCAGGATTCCGGATGCTATTGGCGATCTCCCTCGACGCCATACAGTTCGGTACCAGTACCTCACTTTGAAAAGGAGGGGATGTCACGTGACACATCCAACCCTATGTGTCCGTGCACAAGCTACAGCATGACCAGGTTCAGTTCAGTCACGTGAGTCTAGAATAGGAAGTGATCTGACACTTTCTGTTCGTAGACCGTGCAAGACCAAACACTTAGCTTAGATGCATATCCTCCGGTTGCACACAACATGATCATAAGCATTCCCATCAGAATCCATCAGAATCCTTCAGGGGAATTTTCCAGTGCATTTAACCTATTTTTCCTATTTTTGACATTTTTCACTTATTATTTTAAGTGACTTTTGTTGGAAACTGAGTAGGGCAAATTGGATAAGATAATATATAAGAAAACCAAAGCTAGCACTTTCTGGCAGAAGAGGCAGCAGGAGCACACGCTCAACAGGCACCTTCTCAGCAGGATCCCCAACAGCAGGCCTAGCGTTTTTGCTCCAAAACATTGACCTAGCGTTTTGCTCCCAGATCAGCCAGTGTTTTTGCATTGCAGCAGCCTGGCGACAATACAACCTCAGATCAGCCCTAGCGTTAGCAGTTTCCCCACAGATAGCAGATCAGCCCTAGCGTTAGCAGATGAAACCGGCCTGTTCAATCCATAAAGGGCGGTAGACTTTACTTTAAACCTTGATTTAGCTTTCACCCATTATTAGTCGTCTATTATACCTGCGCTATAGTGACACAAGAGAGGGGAATGGGATACAGATGCTAGAATGCACCTGTATGAGAAGACCGACACCAGATTGGCCCCTAACTTAGGCGCCCCTTTCGGTATTTCTTTATTGTTTAAAAGAGGGAAATAAACGCTGTGGTTCTTTCCAAGATGCACCGCACAACCTTGGCTGAATTTTGACTGTTCTGGCCTGATTTCGGCAGCATAACTGTACTAGAACCCTTCACAGTCAGTATTCCCACGCATTGACTGACTTTCCCGACGCATACGGGCACTTTGCAAAACCTGGCGAGAATCTGCAGCACGCTGAATTCTCTGTTTTCAGCCCCGAAAATGCGCCAGATCACCTATACAACGGTCCCCTCGCGTCCCCGAACCTCCTAGGGGTATTAGGGTCCGTTTAGGGCCAAAACCCTAAACCTGCAAAAATACACAGCAAGCTGTAATTTACTGTTTCGGGCTCCGTTTCGCGTGCAGGTCGCATCCGTAGCAAGTCCTCGAGCTCCCGCACCTGTAGGGCTACTTGCCCTTTGAATCGGACGAGATTTCTGGCGTGAAACCTCTCCGAATTCACCTGTATCTACGGGGGGATTAGCCGCTAGCTAATCCAGTACCTGTGCAAGAGGCTCTTGCCTCGGCAATCGCGCATGAACCCACACAACTGTACATTGGTCAAATGAAGAGCCCACTAGAGGGGCATAACATATTGCCAAAGGGGAGAGAGAGGGCAGTGCGTAGCGTGCAGGGCATCACTCCTGGCACCGCACTGTACATAGGAGGGAAAGCAAGCACTCCATAGCTCTTAACCTGTGACAAAAACTGAAAATGAGCCTCTCCCAGCTTAAAATTCAGCGCCACTTCTTGTTGCATGAGGAAAGTGCACCAGAAGGTGCCACTTGGCACATTTACAAGCATTTTCCCGTTTCGGGGTTGCCGCCTAAAAATCTCCCAACCGGTTGCCCAGTTGACTTCACGGTAGAGTAAGAAAATGTTCCCTTTGTCATTCCGGAGGTAATGACGCAAACACATTTTCAGGTCCCAAAATAGCAGTTCCCTAAATTTTAGGAGATGCTGCCATTGTATCTTTCTAGGTCATCCGACCCTCTTTGTACAGTGCGGCCACATCTAGAACTGAAATGTAGCCTCTGTAGCAAAGGATTCCACTTTGGCTAGTCAATGACCGCACTTTGGCTAACCATAGTCCTTGTCCAACCTTAGTGCTCTCTTGCCCTCAGGCCTCGACTCCCTCTGCACAGTTCCACACTAGCTATGCAATGCAGGGTAGTTAGATTTCCCGAGGGGTGTTTCCAAAAAGTGAAAGTAAATAGATAATAAGAAAGAAATCAACAAAAAGGATAGATAGTAGTCACACGCTGGTGACAGCAGAATCCGCAACGGCAGCAGATTTTCAGCCCTAGCGTTTTTGCATCAGCCTGACCCCTCGGCGTTTTTGCAGATCTTCGCGATGGAATCAGCCCTAGACTCAGCGTTTTCATTTTTCAGCAGTTCTCTGCAGTAGAACCCCCAACCTTGCAGATCTCACCTTCCCGCAATAGATCCTCGCCGCACGGTCAGATCCGGCGCAGTTTGCAGATTCATCTCGAAAAATGCAGATTTCAGCATTTGCGTTTTTCAGCGCGTCGTCGTCGCATCGTCGCCATCGACATCGTCACCGACAGAGTCAGAATTCAGCAGATAGAAGATTTGCAGAATTCAGCCTTAGAGTTTTCAGATTTCAGCCCGTCTCGTCGTCGTCCTCATCGTCGTCGACATCGTTGGCAAGTCCAAGCATTGTAGAGATTTGTGCAATCATAAGTAGACCACTCTCACCATAGAGAGTGGGGCCTTCGGAGGAGGGTTTTACGTCTCTGGTGTCGTATTCTCTTCTCTATCTCTCATACTCATACACTTTCATGCACAGTGTCTATTCACTTTGTTTGTGTCCATTTACAACGTCTCTGGTGTCGTATTCTCTCTTCTTTATCTCTCAGTCTCATACACTTTCACGCACAATGTCCATTTACTTTGTTTGTGTCCATTGCACTCTCTCATTAAAGAACGGAAGGCTCTCCCTTCCGTAAGTAAAAGGAACCTTGAGCACAGTTCGAAGCAATCATCTTGAGCAAAGTTCAAACATTCATTCCGCTGCACCTTACAGGCATGGTTGACCTTTAATGGATAATCACGACGGACCTCAATTCACTCCTTTTCATTTTGCACAAAGAATCCAGATAAATGTTCATGTGGACAGGAATATTTTTTACCAGCAGTGCATAGTCTTTATGTTTGGGCCAAGAAGATTAAGAGAGATACTGGAATCCCCTTTGCCTGTTGTAATTCCAACGATTAACTATAAAAACTCATTTTATGTGCACGTGTTCATCCTTTTCTAAAGCTTGAGCTCCATTGAAGTTTCTGGGGATTGAGTCAATAAAAAGTTTTGGGTTCTTGCACCTGTGTTGGAAGGGGTTCTCAAAGCATCGAAACTTGGGTAGCCATGGCTTTCTCTTATCCGGAATTTCATGGAAGAAGTGATGAAGACGTAGAAGACTTTTTGGAAAAGATGGAGATTGCCTGCATTGGCAACCAGATTCATGATCCTGCGCAAATGTTACTTCTTCTCCAGATTTGTTTGAAAAGTGATGCATGAGTTTGGTCCAAAGCATTTGAAGAGGAGTTGCGTGCGGCTGATCCACCTGTGAGATTAAGTTGAGACAATTTAAGGCATGGATGGAAGTGGAGTTTGTGATGACAGAAGATCCTGATAAAGTGTGGCAAGAAGTACAGGGTTTGGTGCAAAGGGAAGGTGAGCCAGTAGATGCATACATACGTAAGTTTTCAATGGCATGGGAGCGGATGTGGAAGGCCGTAGCACCATAGGTACCCCCACCTGACATGATGAAGAAGGACAGGTTCTTGGCTGGTCTTTGGGAGAATATACGTTGGAGAGTGGAGCTAAAGAAGCCTAGGACTTATGAAGATGCACTAGATATAGCGAGGAACAAAGAGTGGAAGCTGAAAAGAATGAGTCAGCTAGGAGTAGATTCTTTGCCCAGGAGGCCTGAGTTTCAGCCTCTGGATTCTTTGCAAGGTCTCATGCCAGGGGTTCATCATGAACCAGTGATTTCTGTTACTCCTCAAGTTATGCCAGCAGTGGTCACTACAGCAGTGCAAGATGATGGGCTAAGGAAAGACATGAGACAAGTGGTAGATTTAATAAAGAATCTCAGCCTGAACATGCTAGGTAATGTGGGAAATAATCGAGGTCATGGGAAGTTTGCAAATCAGCCAAGAGGTGAAGAAAGACCCAGGAATGATGTTGGACAAAGCAATGGTAGAGTCTGGAGGCAGACGCCGACGTGTTATAATTGCGGAGAGTTGGGCCACATCAGCCCGCCCACAATGTGATAAGCCACCAAGGATAGGGGGAGACATGTATCTATTGCCAAGACAGGTGCTAACCAGGTCAAATGATATGGCATTGAAATTAAGGGAGAAAAAGGAACCAGTGGATTAACCCAACAGGAAAAGGAAAAGACAAAAGTGATAAGTGTGGTCACCTTGGAGAAGGCAACAAAGGTGGAGGATACATTAGTGATGCCTATTGGGAAGAGGACCACACAGGATAAGGAAGAAATGCCCCAGGTCTTAGCAAGAAGAAGGGAAAGAGCCATGAAGACGAGGATGTCAAGGCCAAGAGGAAAAGAAGGGCTCGTCACAAGTTTCATGTTTCAGATTTTCCAATAGGGGATGGGCAATCAAGCTATGACTTTAAGGAGGATCTGATAAGCAGGAAAGCAAACGTTACTTTTGGGCAGCTTATAGAGATGGTGCCTAAGCTAAAGCGACAATGGAAGAGGATGGTTAATCCAATGGAGAAAGAACCAGAGAGAGGTTCAATGGAGGTATTGGCGATGGATGAGCTACCAGACATTTTCTCAATAGTAGATGTGTGGCACAAAAGAAAAAATATGGGACAAGGTTATGTTGATGGCGGAGCCCAAATATGTGTCATAACACACTCATGCGTTGAGAAGATGGGTCTTACAGTGACTAGGGTGTCAGGCTTTCGGATCACATTGACAAACCATCAAAAAGTAAAATGTTTGGGTGTTGTAAAGAGCTTAGAAGTGGAGGCATATGATGCAAAGGCGGTGGTTGATTTTCATGTGATGTCAGCGGGGCTGGAAGCATATCCTATTATACTGGGCAAACCATGGTTACGTGCAGTGGGACTTGTTCAATATTGGAGACGTGGTACGATTAGCCTCTATGGAAAGAAGGGTGCCAAGAAGCTATATAATATGGACACAAGGAAACTATTGAAGGAACTTTATGAAGATGAGGATGAGTCTAGTGATGAAGACTATTCCACAATGTCTGACGAGGACAGTGATAGTACTACCAGCAGTGAGGAGGATGTTGATGTTGCATTTCTTCTGATGGACAAAGAAATCCATGAGTCTGGTTTAGTTGCATTTGCAAATGAGATTGAAGATGAAAATGAAGGGCCTTATGAAGTGATTGAAGGGCTGATGTAAACCAAGGTTGAATTGTCAAAGAAGCAGGAATTGATGACACAAATGATCAGTGGAGACCTCTCATCTATGGAGAAGGAGATATATTTGCACATGCTGGCTAGTTTTCCTGATTTGTTCATTACTTCATATGAAGAGATTAGAGGGTTCAAAGGAGAAGAGATGCATATAGAGCTGAAGGAAGGTGCTACGCTATTGCGGCAAAGGCTAAGAAGGATGGGTCAAGAGCAGATGGAAGCCTTGCGGGAAGAGGTGGACAAGTTATTGAAGGCAGGGTTCATAGTCCTAGTGGAGACCATAGAATGGGTGAGTCAAGTAGTGGTCAGCCCAAAGAAGGATGGAAAGTGGAGGATTTGTGTAGATTTTAAACACTTAAACGCAGCCACTAAGAAGAACCCATACCCTCTTCCATTCATTGATCAGATCTTGGATTCATTGGCAGGTTATGAGAGGCACAATGTGTGTGATGGTTTTTCAGGCTATTTTCAATTGAAGATTGCTCATAAAGACCGAACAAAGACAACTTTCATTACGCCATGGGGTTGTTATTGCTACACACTGTTGTCATTTGGGTTGTCAAATGGACCATCCTTCTATCAAGAGAGAGCAAATTGGGTATTGGCACCATTCATTGGTAGTTGTGTTAAAGATTTTATGGACGACTTTTGTGTCTACAGCAGTAGGGCTGAACACCCTGAGAAGTTGCAGATGGTATTGGCTCGATATGATGAATGTGGAGGACAACTAAATCCAAAGAAGTTATTGGTCCATATGGTGTTAGAAAATGGCATTGAGGCTGATCCAGGAAAGGTTAAGTCTATTCTTCTTCTTTCATTACCTAAGAGTACAAAGCAATTGGCAACCTTTATACACAAAGTGAAGTACATGGCACGATTTATTCCATTGTCTTCACAGCTCCTTTATCCATTACAACAAGTGGCAAAGCATGACCCATTGCAATGGGATGAAAAGTGTGAAGAAGTGTTTCAAGCGGTGAAAGAGGTGTCAAGGGGGTTGTCAGCTATGCAGGCTCCTGATTGGGAGCAAGCGTTTTATGTAAATCCATCAGTAGTGGATGATTCCATTGGAGCCATGCTATTGCAAAAGGGGAAGGGAAGCCATTATATGAGGCAAGTGTATTGTGCAAGCCGAGTGAAGTTGGTAGCAGAAAGAAAATTGTTGGAAGTAGAGCTAGTGATGGCCAGTGTAATATTTGCTTGTCGACGATTTCGTAATTACTTGCTACCACGACCTTTTGTTTTCTTAACGAGTTACGCCTTTTTGCCACAGTTAATTAATGGTAGTAACATGTCAAATGTGGTCAAGAAATGGGTAATTAAGATGTAAGAGTTTGAGTTCTCTTTTTTAGTGGAAGACAATACTAGAGCTACCCTAGCTGATTTGTTGACTTACAAGGAGAATCCCCTTCTTGTTAAGGAAGAGGTGGTGAAAAGGATAGTTGATGTGTTGTTCTTTGATGGCTCATACAGAAAGAGCCATGATGCGGCTTCAAGGGGTATAGCCCTTTATGATCCAGAGGGGAAGCTAGTATGCAAGAGAGGGTTCAAATTGGATGCTCGTAGTAACAATGAGGCTGAATATGCTACTTTAGAATTCGAATTACACATTTGTTTGAAGCATGGGATTAGAAGGTTGAGCATAAAAGGTGATGCCTTGTTAGTTGTGAAGCAAGTGTTGGGTGTGTGGAAGAGCAAGAATACCTCATTGAAGGAAATGTGTTTCAGAATTAAAGGCCTGTGAAAAAAGTTCGAAGCATGGAGCATCAGACACATTGAACGTGCTCTAAATGGAGAGGCACATGAAGCATCTCAAAGCATGATTGGGGAGCTATTTGTTTTAAGGACCAGTTTACCTCTTTATCATGGCCGGGAAAGTTTGGCTCAAGAAGAGAAGTTTTTGCTAACAGGAATCATTCCGAACGACATTCAGAAGTCTAAGAAGTATGGTTTTGTGCGTAGAGCATCCAAGTACAAATTGATTGGTGATGTCTTGTACATGAAAGGGGCTGATCTCGTGTTGAGACGTGTATCTTGGCGGGAGGAGCTTTATAGAGTGTTGGAAGAGAATCATGAAGACGCATGTGGCGGGCATTTTGCTCTAAAGATCACCTTGCATAAGATCTTGCAAGAGGGGTGTGTATGGCCTAGTTTGCACAAGGATGTTCATCATTGGTGTAGGTCTTGCAATAGGCGTCAAGCATTTGGGAAGAGAGTGTTGAAGCCAGAGTGACGAAAAACTATTATGGCATTTGATGTGTTTGAAATGTGGGGGATTGATGCAATAGGTCCATTACTTATCACAAGCAGTGGCAAAAGCTATATTGTGACTGCAGTGGACTATCTCTCTAGATGGGTAGAAGCTACAACAGTAAAACAAATTACTGCAAAAGATGTGGAAAAATTTGTGTACGATGAAATATGTTGTAAGTCTGGGGTGCCACTGGAGCCTACTTTCGGATAAGGGGCCAGGATTTAGAGCTAAACTATTAGACTTTTTATGCGCAAAGATGAAGATTAGGCACCAGCATACCATCCTTATTATCCACAATGTAATGGCCTAAATGAAAGATTCAATGGTGAGTTGGTACAAATTCTTTCGAAAGTGACAGAGCACCAAGGAAAGAATTGGGATTTGGAATTGCCGAGTGCATTATGGGCTTACCGTACTTCGGTGAAGACAGGTACAGGGTTTACTGCATTTCATTTGGTATATGGAAAGGAAGCAGTATTGCCTGTGGAAGTAGAGTTGCGTGCGGTCAAGATGTTAAAGAAGTTGCTTGGGCAGTCCAGTAATGCATTCAAAGAGAGGCTCTTATAATTACAAGAGGTTTAGCTGGATAGAATGAGCGCATTGGATCATTATGAGCGCATTGGATCATTATGGCAGATGCAAGATAAGGCTTTAGAAAAGATAAATGAAAAGGTCAAAAGTAAGGGTATTAAGAAACATGACTTGGTTTTGCGCTACAACTGTAAGCTGGACAAGATATTTCGAAAGAAGATCCAAATTAAGTGGGAAGGCTCTTTCCAACTGGTTAACCTGGATGGGATTCTACATAAGTCAAGGGTAAATGGATTGCGTCTTAAATTATACCATGCTAGATTAATGATGGTGGAGCAAGATGAGCTGTCTGCAGAACAAGTAATGTATGTGAGGGATGAGGAGACCTATGACGTGGCGAGTCTCATATCTCTTTTTGCTGCTGCTGATCATGAATGATCTAGCAGGCTAGGGGATGGGCAAATTCTGTTAGGAGTTTTTTGGAAGAAGTGATTGCACATATGTATATACACATGCATCAAATAAAGGATTGCCCATTTTCTAGAGCCAGGAGGCTACGTGGGGCCCACATGTGTACAAGTAGGACAACGTATACATAGTACATCGATTTTCATCGTCACTAGTATCAGTGTGTTTTTCGATAATAAGGAGGAGTTGGTGGAGCGTAAAACTTCTCGAGGAAGCTATCAGCAGGTCGACACCATGAGGTAAGCAGGTGCGTCAAGTGACATCTAATGGCGTCATGAGGACGAATGGGATCAAGACTTGCACGTGGATAACTACGGACACAACGTGGGTGTTTTCTTGTGATGAATTACGCAAAAAGGTCATCATCAGAACTATATTTGGGGGCCACTTCACGTGATTGCGGGATGCATTATTGAAAAAGTTGAGTGCCAGGTGTGTGGATGGATGTAGAAGGGTGACAAAAATGCACTGCGTGGCCATTTTTTGGCCTATTCGGGGTCCGTTTGAGGTCAATCAAAAGGCCAAAGGTGCCCAAGGGATGAAGTGAAGTGTGGACACTGAAAAACCTGAGAAAAAACTAGAAAAAACGTGGAGAGAAGAGGAGGAACAATCGAAACTCAGTTTTTGCTATTTTTGGAGCCAGTTTTTGTCATAAACTGTTCATCCGAGGTCGGATTGAGCACTTTGATATTGCAGATTGGATTTTGGGCCGTTGCGGACGCAATGGCGTTGTCCATTTTGCCTAATTTCTCACTGTTTTTCTGCTATTTTGGTTGTGTAAGTTTCTCCCGTGAGCGAAGCCTTTGCTCAAATTTGTAATTGTATCTGGCATATTTCATCCATATTGTGTGAGCTATTTGCCCCATTGTTGTTGGCCCAAACTCAATTGTATCTAAACATCAGAAACCTTCCTGTTTTGAGCTGAGTTTTTTTGGGTGTGTGTGTGTGTCTCTGTGTTGAGTGGGCAATTGGATAGTCTCTCTTATCTCACTCCATCGATGTGTTCCCTGTCTCGGCCAGGTGGGTTGTGTAAGCCGAGTGGTGCCCCATAGTGTGTGTGTGTGTATCATCCCAAGAGTGTGTGTCGGGTGATTATAGAGGCGTTGTGTGTGTTTCCATCCCGCTCACAACATCCATGCTTAAAGAGAGCTACATCGAGGAGCCCTAGTGGCGGTCATCTATGTCAACCCCACCTCAAGAAACTTGGGTATCCCTGACAGGTATGGCGAGTTGTTTGCCAAGTTTGAGCACTTGTTTCTCAAGGATGATCTTCCCCCTAGACTCCCTCCCGAGCGACCTAAGGATCATGCCATCGACCTAGTGGACGGAGCACAACGTGTAAGTAAGTTTCCATATCGTTTGAACAAGGCTAATGAAGAGAAGCTAGAGCGCCAACTAGGTGAGTTGTTGGATAGGGGTTTTATACGTCTCATTGTAAGTCCTTTTGCTGCTTCCATTATTTTTGTTCGTAAGAAAGCTGGCGCATTCGCGGTTATGTGTGGATTACAGGGTCCTCAATAAGATGACGGCTAGGAACAAGTTTCGTATGCCTCGCATCGAGTGTATTTTGGAGCATCTCAATGGGGCTATAGTGTTTTCGAAGATCGACTTGAAGAGTGGCTACCACCACCACGTAAGGATCGCAAAGCGAGACATCTACAAAACCTCCTTAAGGACCATGCACGGGTATTACGAGTTCATTGTTATGCCGTTTGGTTTGACAGGTGCGCTTGATACGTTTAATCATATGATGATGCGTATCTTTATTGATTTGGTTGATAAGTGCGTGTTTATTTTTCTAGATCACATTCTCATTTTCTTCACTTTCTGGGAGCAACATGATGTAGATGTAGAGAAAGTTTTGGCCTGATTGGATGCTAACCATCTTTATATTGCAGCCAAGATAACGACATTCATGGCCTATGCTTGAGACAACATATTATGTTCGCGTATTTTTGGGTTTATGTCAAGTATACAATTCTCATATCAAACACTTTCCACATATTGCCGTACCATTGTTCGATTTGTTAAACGTTGTCAAGACTCGCCGTTTAGTGCATAGTCATGACCGATGCCGCTAAGAGTGCTTTTGAAGCGCTCACAGTAGCTGTGACGGGTTTTAGGGTTCGGGTTTTTGCGTCGAGGTCATAGTCGCATCTGATCACCACGTTGTTCCACTAGTCAAAGGTTCACTCATCCTAGAAAGGTGGTCCATACCAATCTCTATGTCAAAGTCAGAATCCTCTAAATCGTGATAGTTTCTCCATCTGGCATTTGCATCATTGCATGGCACTAGGGACACTCGAGGACCTTCGGGTTTTGTACTACCTTGATTGAGTTTTGTAGATCCCGGTCGAAAGAGTTAAAACCTAGAAGAATAAGAAAGAATAGAAGAAGATTCCGAACTTATGAAGTCTAGATGAGATGCCCAAATTATAAAAGGGGCTAGGATTAACATCCCTAGCCACACCTACTTATGAAGTTCCTACCAAGGAGCCAGATCACCAAAACACACACACACACACACATTTGTGCAAGGGATTGATGACGTGGCACAGTAGTACAGACGTCGCAATTCGTGCTGCTTTGCTACATGGCACTACTGTACGGAACCTTCGCGATTTTTGCTAGTTAATGATGTGGCAGACGCTTTTCATGTATAGCTTTTGAGTTTGGGCCAAGCCCCTTGAAATATGTACCTTCTCTCGCATTCTACTGCGTGAGAAGCAGAGAGACCCAAAATTGTACTTTTGTGAAAAAATCATAAAGAAATACCGAAAAGGGCGCCAGTCTTTGGGGCCAACGTGTCTGGACTCGGAACTCCGTCAAGTCCTGTCGTCTCTCTGTTAGATATTTAAGTGTTAAGTGTGAAATTTGCAATTATCTATGTGTTTTTGTTTGATCACTCGCCAAAGTGATTATAATGGTATCAGAGCTCAATTTGCTTCCTTGCCTTGAGCAAATCGAAGCACGATCCTATCAACATGGACAGAGCACCAAGAGATGTGTAACATACTTAACCAAGAATCTACAACAACATGTGAGAATTGAACAAAGTTGAGAGAGAGACGACACGACACGGGGAAGTTCCGCGCCTAGAGAGACTAGCCCCAAAGACTAGCGCCCCTTCCAATATTTCTTTATTATTAATGCTTCACAAAGGACAGTGTCTGTGGGTTTTCATCTCAACAGTGCTCCGAAGCTAATCTGCTTGAGATTGAGGCCTTAGCAGTTATAGGCCCTCGGCCTTACAAAAGTAGTATACATGAGAAGCTTCAAGTCTAAAAGCATCTGGGCCCAAGAGCTAGCGCTAGGGTTGCCAACATTGCTCTTACGGTTTGAGAAGGCACGCCTGAGGAAATGAAAGGGAAAGGAGCAGCTTTTTCCAAAGCTAAGAATGCAGTATAATGGCTCTTTCCAGATTCAAGTGAAGATAAATGATGTATCCTTCAGATTGAAGTTGCCAGATACTTAGAAGATTCACAATGCTTTTCATGTGAGTCTATTGAAACCTTTCACAAGTGAGGTGCCAGTCGACAGGGAGCCTAAGGAGCAACCTGAAATGGAAGAGAGCGAGAAGATTCTCGTTCTGGAACAAATATTGGCTCACTAGGAAAGGAAAATGAAAGATAAAGTGAACGACGGTTCTTACTTGGTCAAGAACTCTTTGGCATTGGATGCGAAGTGGATGGAGGAGGCTCCTTTGATATGGGAACTTTACCTTGAGACTTTCGGTCTAGCTTTGACTATTTCGAGAGATCTCGGAGATCAACAGGGCTGATTGTGGTGTAGATGGGACTGCACAAGAGGGGAGTCACTCTGCTCCTTTGTCATAGGCTACCCAGATGGAATAAATTCACTGATTTTCTTTTGGATTTTAGGGATACTGATGGGTTGACAATATTGTGTTGGATGACTCTATGAAAGAAGTACTTCGAACTGGGAATTCCTGACATGAATCTGATTTACGTGTGCTCTCATGTGAGTCGTGCCTGAGTGTATGTTTAAGAGGCGAAATGACTACAACATTTCGGTCTTGAGATTCCATATGACATGGACATGATAGCAATAAGAATTAGTCAATGTGACATCAATGAGATCGGGTGATCTAGATGCGATTGCTAAACACGTTACCAAAAGATCATGGTCCGAGATCTCGATGGACTTTATGTGATTTGATTTGAATGTGATGTGGATGTTCAGTGACTGTCGTCTTTGTGCAAGTGTTGGATTTGTGTTGTCTCGTGCGTCAATGCTTAGAGTGAGTGTCTACTGAACTGGTTCATGGATTATGTTTGATGTTGCAGGCGTAATTGAGGGCGATTACAACTCTTTCAAGAGGGGGGTATGTAGCAAAATGATGACGTGGCATCCCACAAATGGAAACTGACTAAGTATAAGTTGTTCCGAACTTATGGGGTCCCGTCCGATTGGGCCCAAGGCACTTCAATAAAGAAAAGAAGAATTGCGTGGAGCTGATGACGTGGCAGGTTGTAAAGCCCAAAAATTGCGTTGACTAGCTGACGTAGTAGGCTGTACAAAAATTATGCGTTTTGCGCTGCCTGTGCCACGTGGCAGACTGTATGGATTTCCGCGATTCACGCTGGCAGCTTTTGGGATTGACTGGTTTTGAATTGGTTGCTGTCATAAACGGGAGCGCATAACAATATAAAATACATTCGGATAAATAGGATTTATCACTTAGTACTGAAACCAGAGGATATATATATATATATATATATATATATATATATATATATATATATATATATATAGAGAGAGAGAGAGAGAGAGAGAGAGAGAGAGAGAGAGAGAGAGAGAGAGAGAAGATCGACACCGTATTGGGGATCAAAAGATGGGTTGGCCCCCCCCCGCCCCCCCCCTTAAATAATATCTTTATTACTGAGAAGAAGTCTATACAAGCACTTGAACCGAACGTATTACCACGTTCGTTCTAGAATAAGACTTGATGGTTCCCGGAAGCCTCAAGTTCCGATTCCTAGGGCAAAACCCTATTCCAAGGAACTTCGGTTCCTTATTCCAAATCCTTGAGAACCAAGGTTCTCGCCTTTGGATCTCACCTTCTAGACTCAGGGCATGACATCCCTGCAACTCCCTTTTCCAACTCTGTTTCCAGAGTCCTCTTCCTGCAAAACAACTCTATTTTCCCGGACACAAAGTCCTTACTTGGGAATCCCAACTTCCGGATCGCAACTTGAGAGACTACCTCTCTCCGATCCGTGGATCTACTTCCCAAACTTGGGTACGAAACCCTTGGGCTGATCTGGCTCGAGTTCCTCAGAGCGCTTTCTCTTGCAGAGGCTCATGCCTTCCTCTGCTCCTACTCCCTCACAAAGAGGAAGTACACCTGCAATCAAATTCTCAGAGATCATAACATGAAAATCGTTACCTTCAAAGTCTCGACGCTCAAAACGCAACTCGGTTCTCAAAAAGCAATTCCCTGGAAGAGTTCTCTACATAGAAAATCTTCTCTTCCAATCCTACACACAAAAGAGGTGTGTTCTCGGGTTCCTTCTCGTAAATCAGGCCCATCTACGACGTTTATGGGCTGAAAACATAGAAAAACAGCAGCTTGTTGCGATGGAAACACGCTCCGTAGGCACTTCTTCGCGAGGGAACTCGCGCACTAGGTCTTGGCAACATCGGGTACACTTGGGCCAGCCATGGGCATCATCGGCAACGTCTTCTTTGCGCTGAAATCTACAGCAACATCTCCTCCTTGCGAAAACTGATCCTCCTTTGAGTGAGGGCATGTGATGCTTTTCTAGCTCCTGGCCACGACACGAATAGCAAAGCATTGGCTGCTCGCGTAGAGATCACCGTCGTTTTTTTTTTTCCCGCTGTTTCGCCAGAAAAAGAGAGAAAAAAACGCTGGCTGATCTGTTGCCTTATTTATCAAATGGCTGCCCACTTATTAAGTGGGCGGCTGGTCACCTTTAAAAATGGTCCGAATTTGTCCAAAAACTCAATAAAACCTTATAAGTTAAAAACAATGCTTTCACAACACTTGCCAGGCGTCCCTGGATGCAATCACACACACAGCTGCAATGCAGACATAGACTTCCTCGAGGGAAAGCATCTGCTTTCCCGAAAAGCAATCCCGCTTTCTCACAAAGCATCTGTTTTTCCTCAAAGTTTCCTCTAAACCCATCTTCATTCAAGTGCTTGCTTTTCCTTGTGCACAATTCTAACACAGTTCGGAATTTCCTCCTGACTATGGATATTCCCTTTCCGATGCACCTGTCACCCACCTTGTGACGTAGAGTCTGAGATCAGAGGTCCCTTGGTAGTTGTACCTTTCAATGATTAATGATAAAGAAATACCGAAAGGGGATACCTCTGAGCACGGAACTATGCCGGGTTGTGTGGACTCTCTCTCTTTCTCTCTATTTAAGTTCAGTGATTTTGAAGTTTCCGTTCATGAGTGTTGCTATTGATTTCTCGCTTGGAGTGCCCAAGCCTATTACACTGTCTCCACAACGATTTCTGTTCCAATGAGGTAATGCTTCCAAGATACTAGGGCATGGAGAACAAGAACTAATTCCTTAATAGATGTTACCAGACCGTTTCTTAGGGTGGAGGCGGCGACTCTTGTAGGCAACAACGTGTCCATTTTTTTCAAGCATTGCTATATATATATATACCTTCATAAGTTCAGAATAGTCTGGACTCACGAATTATAAGAGGGAATAAAGCACTCATAAAACTATAAAAGCAAGGGACACAAGAAAAGAAAAGAAAAACAAAAACAGACAAACAAACAAACAAACAAACGAAATCACTTAGTTTGCTACGAAACAAAAGTAGATAAAGCAAAACATTATTAACTTAAAAATGTTTTTAGAAAAGGCACAAACTAGTGCCACAAGCATCACATTTCACCACAAAAGATTTCTGTAAATCTAGAAGAATTGATACGGGATTAATGGAGAGTTTTTCCTTTAATGTGTCAAAAGGCGTAATTTCCATAGGAGTCCATCCAGATTGGTCCTTTCTTGGTTAAGTCATGAAGCGAGGCAACAAAGGTTGCAAAGTGTGCAATGAACCATTGATAATAAGAGGCAAGGCCCAAGAAACTGTGAACCTCATGGACGGATGTGAGGTGGGGCCATTCGCGGATGGCCTTTACTGGGAGGCTTGGCCCTCCCAAGATATGGTCTTTTGGGTTACCAATTGTCTTTGTTCGTAAGAAACGAAACTCATTTCAGTTTTGTGTGAATTTCAAGGCACTCAGGAGAAGGATGGTCAAATTCCGAGAGTTCAGATCTCACATGGCCGTTTCTTTGGAGCGTCTACAGGAGGGACAACAAGTTTCCGTAGCGGACCTGTCGTGTTGCCACCACAAAAGTGCACTTCCAAGGAGCAATCCAATAGAACCACCACCGGAGATCATTGTCACTAAGTCGAAGCGTTTTCGAATGCTTCCATTTGAGTTTGGCAATAAGAAGGAAGCAACGCAACATTTCCTCAAATTTAAGGATCGAGGGACACATGCAAACGCTTGGGTGGACGAGGACTTTTTTATCCACTATCCAGATTTGCTAGCCTCATACAAAGAGGCCATGCAGATCGATACCCGTACCTCACCTTAAGCAGGAGGGGATGTCACGTGCACATGGATCTGTGTGCCACGCGAACATGCTTCATCGACTTCCAGAGCGAGTTTTCCCATTCTTCCTAGATAGGAGTGTCTAGAATTCTAGAAGAATTAGCAAAGGCAATTTTGTGAACCTGTTCGCAGGACCTGCATGTGCGGACGAGTCCATTAGATTAAGTTTTCGAGTTTTGGAACCCTCTTTCATAAATGGTTTGTACACGCATTTTGATAGATATTATTACACTACGGTGGGCATCAGGAATGACGTGCATATAATTCTAGGTTAGAGAAATCCAACGAGCCATTCCTCGCATCGATCGGATTCTTGGGTGGACAGATATGCGATAATTTCACCCAAACTGAACCCCCCTTAAATAAATCATTTTATTTATTTATTTGTTGGGTGTGGTGGACGGATTGCCCTACCTAAGCCTAAATAAATTCTTAAGTCCTATTTCTCACCTATAAAGGGAGCAGTGGATCCCTCACTTGGGCAAGTTGCAAAAAAAAGCAAGTTGGAGATAACGCTAGCAGAGAGCTCAACGTTTTTGCAAATGTCACAAACTGCTGACGTGTCAAGTCACTGAAGAACGGAGCTACCAGTCGAGGGGCCTAAACCCTAAGAAGCAGAAGCAATAGAAGGAGATGACCTGGCAGCGATACGGATTCGCGAAATTCACGTTGACAGGTTGTACTGAAAATACGGATTTCGTGCTGGACTGTGGCAAACTATACGGATTTCCGCGTTTCACACTGACAGTGATGATGTGGCAGTTGTACGGATTTTCGTGATTTACATTAGCAGCTTTTAAGCTCTTGCTTTTGGACTTGATGCTTTTGAGTTTGAAGCGTTTCACTGTAAATGATTTTAATGGTCAAGGGTCTTTAGATATGAGGCTAGGGCTCATTCTCTGGCATGCT
Organism: Adiantum capillus-veneris; assembly: GCF_014529385.1. NCBI lineage: Eukaryota > Viridiplantae > Streptophyta > Polypodiopsida > Polypodiales > Pteridaceae > Adiantum > Adiantum capillus-veneris. The sequence continues at coordinate 121,038,462 of NC_140931.1, forward strand.
TCTGGACGAAGGTGCAGAGGATGGAGTACCGGCTTGTACTTTGATGATGCAATATAAAGAAATACCGAAAGGGGCGCCAAGGTTTGGGGCCAATACTCTCTGGGGTGGAATTCCGCCACTCTGTGTCGCGTGTCGTCTCTCTCTCTCTCTCTCTCTCTCTCTCTCTCTCTCTCTCTTTCAGTTCAGTTGTTATTGAAGTGCTAAAAGTCTGTTCAGTCTGTTCTTTTCTATTGGCACGTGGTGTCCGCCTGGTGGCAGTGCCTAGAACACCAGGTGTGTGCTTTTCTGAAAACATACCGGTTTCACAAAAGAGCAGACAGAGCAAACGAGAGACTACTAGACTTTTATTTGAGGTATCGTGGGGCTCTGACCCCGGACTTATTAGCCACTCCCACCCTTACTTCATCGCGCATCGGGCGCGCTCCCGTCTTCACCGCTCATGTCTTACAGGGCATAAGCCATAAAGATCACATGCAAAGAAAGATCCAAGATTTGTTTCTAGCTGTTTTTTTTCTCAGATGCAGTGTCATGCAGTGGTGGAAGTCTCTATAGCTACCAAGCCACTCACTCCAAGGACTTGGCAAGCTTTCAAGAAAATTTTTGCCCGAAGCTATATGGTTTCTGACAACTTCCTTCAGAGTGCAACTTCTGGTAGAGTGGGGTATCCTGAAATGCTTGCCATGGAAGCCCTAGCAAATTATATCTTGATATTTTTCGACATCTCCCTTCCGTCAGTAAAAGGAACCCTTGAGCACAGTTCGGAGCACACTCATCTTGAGCAAAGTTCAACATTCACTTCTGCTGCACCTTACACCGGAATATCAAGAGCTCCGATCTGGACGAAAGGAGAAGCCAACTCCTTAACAAAAGAGTTGATAGGAGAAGCCAACTCCTTGATCAAAAGAGCCGAAAGGAGAAGCCAACTCCTTAACAAAAAACGAGCAAATTGATTGTCCCTCCGATTTTTTTTTTGAGCTAACTTGAGTTGTTTTGTAGATATGCTGTAATCACGGACGATTACTCTCTTTCAAGAAGGGGGGATGTCACAAACTGTTGACGTGTCAAGTCACTGAAGATCGGAGCTACTGGTCGAGGGGCCTAAATCCTAAGAAGCAGAAGCAGTAGAAGGAGACGACCTGAGAGCTGTATAGATTCGTAGAATTCACGCAGACAGGCTGTATGAAAAACCCGGATTTCGTGCTGGACTGCTGACGTGGAAAACTGTATGGATTTCCGTGTTTCAGGCTGACAATGATAACGTGGCAGTTGTACGGATTTTCGTGATTTACGTTGGCAGCTTTTAAGCTCCTGCTTTCAGACCAGATGCTTTTGAGTTTGAAGATTTTCACTGTAAATGCTTTTAATGGCCAAGGGCCTTTAAATATGAGGCCTAGGGATCATTCTCTGGCATGCTTCTGAACGAAGGTGCAGAGGATGGAGTATCGGCTTGTACTTTGATGATGCAATATAAAGAAATACTGAAAGGGGTGCCACGGTTTGGGGCCAATACTCTTTGGGGTGGAATTCTGCCACTCCGTGTCGCGTGTCATTTCTCTCTTTCTCAGTTTAGTTGTTATTGAAGTGCTAAAAGTCTGTTCAGTGTGTTCTTTTCTATTGGCACGTGGTGCCCGCCTTGTGACAACAAATCCCTGCCCAGCCTAGCGTTTTTACATGCAGACCCCAAATTTTGCAAATCTCAGCCATGTCGCCATCTTCACAATAGCATATCAGCCAACGTTTTCATTTTCAGCCTTCTTCCGTCGTGGGAGCGTGCCAAATCTGCAAACGCTAGCTTATCCCGTTGCGGTCCGGTACCTCAGTAGCCCATCGAGCCTCCCCTCAGCCATTCCCTCGCCGGCATCGAGTGCGCCATTGCTGCCCATCATCACCATCATCGAGGTCTGCATTTTCAGCCTTGCTTTACGCGTCTGCTGCGTTTCACGTCGTAGATCTGCGTTTTTGTAGCGAGATTTCGGCCCTTCATTCCTCTCACATCCCGAGCACAATTCAGCCCCAGATCTTAGCCGTCTGCAATCCCACATCGAGAGGATCCAAAGGTGCACCAAATTAGGTCCAGTGGAGGTGCCTCGTCTTGAGGAGTTAGCGCGGCGATGGTCATCATTCGAGTAAGTAGAGTCTGGACTCTGCACTTGAGGTATTGCATTGTGTGTACATTCCATTTACGCAATCTAAAGCAAATACCACATCGGCAACGGTATGGGGGCCCCTGAAGAGGGTTGGTTGGGACCGGGTGTCATTCTCCTCTTCTCTCTATTTCTCTCTCCCTCTACACATCTCTACCGCACTCTCTCATTCCCTCTCTTTAGGGAAAGGTAAAAGAAACCATCATTCAAGCTAAAAGGAATCACTAATGCGAGGAAAAGAAAGAAATGGATGCACGACCCAAGCTCACTCTTTGAGAGAGAGCTAACTACATCAGAGAGGGGAAGTGCTTTGAATGCGGGGAAACTGGGCATATCTCCGTGAAGTGCTCTAAAAAGGCATGAAAGAACAGGATGAAGAAAGGCCAGAGAGTTTGAAAGCAGCTGAGGAACGTGGCAGAAAAGGCAGATGAAAGTAGAACTGGTAGCACGTTGCGTGGGGCCCGAACCAAATCAAATGAATGAAACTGCAAAACTTTGCCGCTTTTAGGGCAAAGTGAAAGATCAGAAAGCCCTCTTTTCTTTGATGAAGGAGCCAAAGCCAACTTCTTTTGGCGTCTCGATTTGGAATTACGCCCGACAGGCTGAGACCACAGATGGAGGTAGCTCTAGCGGCACCCTGACGGGATGTTGCCATTACACTGATCATTGGAAAACTTCGTTTGCAATGTCAAGGGTGTTTAGGACACAAGGATTTCCACGTAACTCCCTTGGGAGGTTGTGACGTCCTACTCGAAATCCCTTGGTACCACAAGAACAACGCCGTGGTTGACTATCGGGCCGAGAAAGTGACTTTCACAAATGAAGGGCACAGACATTGTACTTGATGAAATTCTGTTTCTTTACTTTCTGGAAAGGATTGAATGATGATTGAAGATCGAATATGTTTTGACCTCGAAAAAAGAACGCCAAGATTTTCTCCACACTCATGTCGATTGCTTTTCAGAGGGCCTGCCAGGCGAGTTGCCACCAGCTTGTTGTCTTGAGGATCATACCATTGATATGATACCTGGAAATACACCACCGAACCGGCCACCTTACCGTGTGAGCCGAGCTCCGAGATACACTTCTTGGGACACCTTGTCTCAGCAACAGGAGTGCAGATGGACCCGGCCAAGATAGAGACTATCCGTGATTGGCCCGATTTGAAGAATGTCCATGAAGTTCGAAGCTTCTTGGGCTTATGTTCTCACTACCCGTGGTTCATTAGAAAGTTTGCATTTGCAGATGTTGCCTCCCCTTTGCATAATGTTGACACAGAAAGGAGTCTCTTTCTCGTCGGGACCCACAAAACAAAATTTGACTACAGGACCAGTGTTGACTTTGCCGGATTTGCAGAAGTCGTTTGAAGTATATTGTGATACTTGTGGTCGTGGTCTGGATGCGGTCTTAATGCAAGAAGGCCATGTCATTGCCTGTGAGAGCCGATTGTTTTCAAGGCCGGAATTGATAGCACAGATATATGAGAAAGAGCTTTTGGCGGTTATCCATGCTCTTACTCAGTGGCGACATTACCTACTCAGAGCGGATTTTATTGTCTTCATAGACCATCAGAGTTTACGCTACTTCTTATCACAGAAGCAGCTATCGGAAAAGCAGATGCGATGGGCGAACATCTTGTCACAGTTTCACTTCCAGATTGTCCATGTGTAGGGATAGAAGAATTTGGTGGCAGATGCTTTGTCCCGGAAGCCGTTGGTTCTGGCTATTTCAGCGATTCATCATAGGTGCTTCCAGGATATGGTCGATCAGTATGCCATAGATACAAATTCTGCAGATATTTTCACTCGGATACGGAATGGGGAGATAGTAGCGGGATATTCCATTCGGGATGGCTACTTGATGAGGTAAACCATGTTGTGCGTTACACAGCCCTTGAGGGTAAAGGCTATGACCGAATGCCACCGTCCACCTTTTACGGGTCACCGTGGCATTGCTACCACCTTGAAAGGGGTAGAGAGATACTTCTTTTGGCCGAGACTCAAGAAGGATGTGGACGAGTTTGTGTGCAGTTGCTTGGTATGCCATAAGGTCAAGTTTGACAGGCATAAATCACAGGGATTGTTACAGCCTTTGCCCATACCCACCCGCCCCTGGGAAAGTATTGCAATGGATTTCATTTTTGATCTCCCGAGAACACAGTGGTCACGATGGTATCTGGACTGTTGTTGACAAATTTAGCAAGCAAGCTCATTTCATTCCAGTGAAGAAAACAGTCAAGCTGGATCACTTAGCGAGACTGTTTGTGGCCCAGATTTTCAGATTACATGGCATGCGAGAGATGACTGTCAATGATAGGGACCCCAGATTCACGAGTTTGTTTTGGAAGGCTATTTGGGAGAACATTGGCACGCGGTTGCAGTTCTCGTCATCGTTCCACCCACAGACTAACGGGCAATCTGAGATTGCCAATTTAGTGGTACTAGATTTGTTGAAGTCTTACATCTCGGATCACAAGACTCAATGGGACACAGAGAGCTTCTGAAAGCAAAAGCAAATTCTCTCTCTCTCTCTCTCTCTCTCTCTCTCTCTCTCTCTCTCTCTCTCTCTCTCTCTCTCTCTCTCTCTCTCTCTCTCTCTCTCTCTCTCTCAATGAGAGCAAAAGCTAAGATTTGCGTCGCTCAAAAATATCCATTTTTTTTCCGGAAATTAGGGTTTTTGGCAGAAATTAGGGTTCTGCTGTCCGCCACATCATCACTTTGTGACATACCCCCCTCTTGAAAGCATTGTAATCGACCGCGATTACGCCTGCAAAACCGACAAAAGCCATAAACCGTCTTAGCAGACATTGACTGTTAGTACCTACGTACTAGGAACACACATCTAGCACATGTACAAAATTGACAGTCACATCACACGACATCACAGGACATCACATGACATTCAACATTCATTCGGATCTTAGACCATGATTTATCGGCAATGTAGCTAGCAATCACATCTAGGTCCAATCGGGACCTCATCGATGTCCGATTGACTAACTCCCATTGCAACCATGTCTATTCGAGATCAATCAGACCAAAATGCTGCACTCATTTCGTCTATCAGTTCTTGCACTCAAAAGAAGTCGAGAACAAATCAGTATCATTATCAGGAATTCCATTTCATAAAGTCATCTAGCAGAATACTGTCAGCTCTCAGTATCCCTGAAGCTCAAAGAGACATCAGTGACTTTAGTATCAAAATCGAGGGTAAGTTCTTTTCCCATTGAGTCTTCTGATCGGAGATACAAGACTTCAATAAATCTAAAACCAGCGAATTGGCAATCTCAGATTGCCCGTTAGTCTGCAAGTGAAATGATGACAAGAATTGCAACCGCGTGCCAATGTTCTCCCAAATTGCCTTCCAAAACAAACTCATAAATTTGGGGTCTCTGTTCGAGACAATCGTCTCAGACGTGCCATGTAATCGGAAAATCATCGTGATCATTCTGTGTTCTTGGGAGATCAAAAATGAAATCCATTGCAATACTTTCCCAGGGGTGGGTGGGTATGGGTAAAGGCTGTAACAATCCTTGTGCCTTATGCTTGTCAAACTTGACCTTCCGGCATACTCCGCACAGACTCTTCCACATCCTTTTTTGAGTCTCGGCCAAAAGAAGTATCTCTCTACCCCTTTCATGGTGGTAGCAATGCCGCGGTGGCCCATAAAAAGGTGGACATTGGTATTCAGTCATAACCTTTCCCCTCAACTGCTGTGTAACGCACAACATGGTTTTTTTAATCAAGTAGCCTTCCCGAAGGGAGTATCTAGCTACTGTCTCCCCATCCCGTATCCGTGTGAAAATATCTGCAAAATCTGTATCTGTGGCATACTGATCGACCATATCCTCAAAGCTCCTATGATGTATCGCGGAAATAGCCAGAACCAACAGCTTCCAATACAAAGCATCTGCCACCACATTCTTCTGTCCCTGCACATGGACAATCTGGAAGTGAAACTGTGACAAGATGTTCACCCACCGCATCTGCTTTTCCGAAAGCTGCTTTTGTGGCAAGAAGTAGCGCAAACTTTGATGGTCTGTAAAGACAGTAAAATCCGCTCCGAGTAGGTAATGCCGCCGCTGAGTAAGAGCATGGATAACCACCAAAAGCTCTTTCTCATAAATCTGTGTTGTCATCTCCGGCCTAGAGAACAATCGGCTCTCGTAAGCAATGACATGGCCTTCTTGCATCAAGACGACACCTAGACGACGACCATAACCATCACAAAATACTTCAAATGACTTCTGCAAGTCCGGCAAAGTAAAATGTGGTCCTGTAGTCAATTTCTTTTTCAATGTCTGAAAGGCAGTCACCTCTGTGGATCCCCACGAGAAAGGGGCTCCTTTCTGTGTCAAGTTATGCAAAGGGGAAGCAACCTCTGCAAACTTTCGAATGAACCGTCTGTAGTACGAACACAGTCCCAAGAAGCTTTCAACTTCATGGACATTCTTCAAATTGGGCCAATCACGGATAGTGTCTATCTTGGCCGGATCCATTTGCACTCCTGTTTGTTGAGACAAAGTGTCCCATAAAAAATGTATCTCTGAAGCATATGATCTCTGTGTTCTGCTTCATTCTTGGAGAAAACAATGATATCATCAAAGAAAATGCCAACAAATAGCCTGTACTCTTGAAAAATCCTGTCCATCATCTGGTTAAATGTCGCAGGAGCATTGGTTAAGCCAAAAGGCATCACCAAAGACTCAAATAACCCAAAAGCCGTGCGAAAAGCTGTCTTGTAGACGTCTCCCGGCGCTATCGTGATCTGATGATATCCACTCTTCAAGTCAATCCTGCTAAAGCACGAGGATCCCTGTAACCTGTCGAGTATATCATCGATCCTAGGAATCAGAAATCTGTTCTTGATGGTGATTTTGTTGAGAGCGCTTTAATCGATGCACATTCTCCAAGATCCGTGTTTCTTCAAATCCAACAACAGTGGAGAGCAATACGGTGAAGTACTATGCTGGACAAGACCCTTTCCCAAGAGGTCTTTGACTGGGTTCATAATCTTTTCATTCTGTACTCGACTCACACGGTAAGGTGGCCGGTTCGGTGGCGTGCTTCCAGGTATCAGATCAATGGTTTGATCTTCAGGCCCTTTGAAAAGCAATCGGCATGAGTGTGGAGAAAAATCTTGGCGTTCTTTTGATCAGGTCAAAACATATTCAACCTTTATCCATCGTTCAGTTCTCTCCCAAAAGAATGAGCAAGAAACTGAAGTTCATCAAGTACAATGTCTAAGCCCTTCATTTATCAAAGTCGCTTTCTCAGCCCGATAGTCAATCACGGCGCAGTTCTTGTGGTACCAAGGGATTCCGAGTAGAACGTCACTCGCGTGCCTTGACAACCCCTGTCATTGCAAACGATGTTTGGCAATGCTCGGTGTAATGGCAACATCCCATCCGGGTGCCAGTCGAACTACCTCCGCCTATGGCGTCAGTCTGTCGGGCGTAATTTCCAAATGGAGCCGCCAATTCCAAGTGAAAAGAAGTTGGCCTTGGCTCCATCAAAAGAGCTTCCTGATCCTTCACTTTGCCCCAAAAGCGGCAAAGTTTGTACTTTCATTCATTAGATTGGGTGCAGGTCCCACGCCATGTGGTACCAGTTCTGCTTTTCTATCTGCCTTTTCTGCCACGTTCCTCAGCTGCTCTCTAAGTCTTAGGCCTGTCGTTGTCTTTATCATTCTGTTCTTTCTGTGCCTTTTTAGGGTACTTCGCGGAGATATGTCCCTGTTCCCCGTATCCAAAGCACTTCCCCTCTGTGATGAAGCGAGCTCTCTCCTCAGGAGTAAGCTTGGGTTGTGCATCCTTTTTCTCTGGGTTGCTCTTTTTCTTTCTACTTTCATTCCCAGAAGTCTGTTCGGCTCGTTGTGTCATGGCCTCATCTGTGGGGTAGGTCAGACTGCTAGAGTGAATGGCAGACTGCTAGAGTGAATGGCAAAGCCCCGCTTCGCATGACTCATCAACTCCTGAATAGAAGCTGACTTCTGTTCCAAGCAGTGATCTCGGATCTCTGTAGGTAGACCCAAGGTGAACCGCTCAATCTGTTCTCTGAACGAGATCTTCTCTCTTGAATGAAGAGGCGGGTAGAAAAGAGCTCCAAAATCTTTCACAATAAGCATTGATTGTATCTTTCTTGGTCATCCGAAGATGGTTCCAAGAAGCTCGTATATCTTGTTCATATTCTTGCGTCAACCAAGAAGAAATAAAAAGATTTTTAAATTTCAGCCATTTAACTGGCGCAGTCTTGTTTAAAAGAAGCGTGGACCACCAAGTATGAGCATTCCCCTTAAGGTAAGAGGTAGCTCTCCGAATCTTGGAGTGCTCTGAATGGCGTCCTCCCGCGAAAGCAATGTCAAACTGCTGCATAAAAGACAAAGCCTTCGAAGCATCTGAGTATCCTGAAAAAGTATCAAACTTGATCGAGTGGCCACCTTCCTTAAACTCTCGGACTTTCTTGCTTTTATCTTTGAGAAAGTCATACTGGTTGGCTTTGTAAAAAATCTTCTTGTTCGCATAGAAGTTTCCATCATCAAAATCTGAGCTGTCTGTAGACGAGTCCTCAGTAGAACTGTCAGTCTCTGGGCGAGATTTAGTCTTCTTTGCCTTTTTCTTGCCCTTTCCGAAGCTTTGTTTCTTGCTTCGTTTTTTACCTTTTCTGTCTTCTTCGCTCGAATCTGAAGAGCTAGAAGAACTGTCAGAAGAAGAACTGGGTACTCCTTCAAATCGAACACGCTTCGTCTGTTTCTTTGCCTTGTCAAATGTCGACCGACGACTTAAATATCCTGGGAAGTCAGTGTCTTTCTTCTGCTTTTTGCCGTGCTTTTTGTCTTTCTTTTGCACGTCAAAAAGCTGAGCAATCGGTGCATCCACCATGTTCTCCAATTCCTTCTCCGTATATTTCTTGTGAGCAGAAGGTTTCTTGAGAGCGGGTTTCGGGAGTGGTGTTGTGGTTCTCGGCCACTCCGTCTGCACCTCCTCCAAAGAGGTCTGGCTCATATATTTTGCCATCTTCGGATCCTTGGCAAAATTGAGCATCATCTTTGTGGCATCGCCAATCAATTGACGACGCTCCATCTCTCGCCGCTCCACCTGAGTAGGCTGAGGCGGGCCATACTCTCTACCGGAATCTTCGTTGTGATCCCTGCCCGCATCTCCAGATGCAGAGGGAGTCGACTGATCCTTGCTTGAAGCGATTAGTGCAGCGAATTTTTTTTTTTTTGGGGATCGGATTTTTCATAGAAGAGAAATCGACCGTGCTCTGATACCACTGTAACAGACTTGGACACTCCAAGTCAAGAATCAATCACAACAGCACCAAAATAACCACTTCAAACAATTCACAGATCACAATAGATTTGCACTGGCCCAGCAGAGTTCCGTGCCTAGAGATATTGGCCCCAAAGACTAGCGCCCCTTTCGGTATTTCTTTTTGTATTAATCAGTTCAAAGTACAAGAGAGTGGGTCGGGATTCACTCTCAGACTTTGCGTCGAGATGCTCTGAGAAGTGAGGGCCCAAGCCACTTATTTAAAGGTTTACAAGGGATGCCAAAAGCAGAGCCCCAAAAGCTTGAAAGCAAAAGCCTGAAAGCAAAAGCTCTTTTCCCCCTCTCACAGAGAGCTTCTGAAAGCAAAAGCAAATTCTCTCTCTCTCTCTGAATGAGAGCAAAAGCTGAGATTTGCGTTGCTAAAAAATATCCTTTTTTTTTTGCGATTTTCGGAAATTAGGGTTTTTGCTGTCCGCCACGTCATCACTTTGTGACAGGCTCCTGCTCTCTCTCCCCTATTCCCGCACTTCGCTGTGGGACTCCCCTCCTCTTTTTTGCAATAGCGAGGTCGCTATTAGGGAGGGGAGGAACCCCTCCTCTCAAAAATTTGGGCCCTGAGGGCTGTGTGAAAGGCCTTCTCAATGGCGCTGGCCACGTCACTTACTGCACCACCAACGACTGGATGCCGCCTCACCAGCGCGCACCACTGTGTCGCTCCGCCCGGCCAAAACCACCGCGAAACACCACCCCGCTCGGCCGCACAGCGCCAGCGGCGCTCGTACCATAGCCCATGAGGAGGGAGCTCCTCCCACTCCCCTTTGTGTGCTTCCAATAGGGGCCACGTCCCAGGCTATATAGTGTTGCTTCCAAGCCGGCTGTTGCGCATATGGGTTCTTCCCTGTGCCACGTGGCGGCTTCCAGCGCCCTCGCCCTCAAACTCCATGAAAGCCTTCGAAAGAATGTATAAAAAACACTTCTTTTGGCCTTTCTTTCCGAGGCTTTACTCCACTACACCGGGGTCGGATCTTAAAACTGCAAAGCCCTACCGGGTCTCCGCTGTATTGACTCCCGAGCCGTGCAAACCCCACTGCATTCCGACTCCCCGGAGTTCGCTATCCAAGGCCACAAAAAACGTAAAAAATCATCTGCAACTGTTCACTGCCCACGGCTCCCAACTCCATCTTTCTGTATCTGGCCGACCAAGCATCCGATTGACGCGCCGTCGATTCATGCTAACTCCACACAGTGCACTCTATCACCGAGAACTTTGGCGAGGCCGAAACGATGCCAGATGGCACATTTTCCAGTGCGGTCAAATGAGCTCAGATCCGGCCCCCGGAAAAAATTCAACTGACCATATCTTACTATCCAGAGCTCCGATTCGCAATCCAAAAAGACAGGCATGCTTCGTAACTCGAGCTCTACACATGTATGCACTGACACCAGCCCGGGCTACCTATCCCCAGCTCCCCTGTCCGTCGGGAATCTGCTACACACCTTATCTTTAAACTTCAGTACTTGCACACCGGGGCTCCGTTTGACGAGCCGTCTGGATTGGCTTCTAGAGCATGCTGAACACTACATTTTAGGACACTAACTTGGCATTTCGGACACTTTGATCTGCCATCACATCTGGACTATCCCGCAGTACTTTTGGCCTAAAAAGCCGCTTTAAGCATACATTCCCGCTACCCTTTGGCTGCCTATGGCCTTGGCACCTGCCCTAGCCTTCTGCACTGCACTCGACTATTGCCCTTGCCTGGCATAGACCACCTCCTAGCTTCGACCAACTTTGGCTGCACCAACGTTAGCAATTTTAGCAGAGGTTTTTCCCACGGGGATTGTCCATGCCTAGGGATAGTGTGAGTGTGTACAAAGGCCACGTCACCGAGTTTGTGACATTTTGAATGCTTTTCAATGGGCAACTTTTGGGGCTCTTCTTTTGGCATCCCATGTAATCTCTTTATAAGTGTGGGCAGGCCTCCCACTTCTCAGAGCATCTGGACGCAGAGTCTGAGAGTGAGAGCCTCCCACTCCCTTGTACTTTGAGTTGCATATAAATACATAAAGAAATACCGAAAGGGGCGCCAGTCTTTGGAGCCAATATCTCTAGGCACGGAACTCCGCCGGGTCGTGTCGAATCAATTGTGAACTGTGAACCGTTTTGAAGTGAATTCTTGTGGTGTCGCGGTAGAATCTCGACTTGGAGTGTCCAAGTATGTTACATCAACTCCTGCTAAGCGTACTGCATCTGCTCCTCCAACCATGGATGTTACTCCTGCATCCTCTGTAAGGAAGCAATGCTCCGTCGAAGACACTTCTCCTCCTCCCTGATTGCAGCCAAAGCGAGTTGCAGACTCTTGAAGGAAGAAGCGACTGAGCTCTGCCAGTCTAGAGGCCACTCTACCAGCAGGGGTGTCCTGCGTGTCCAGACTCTTTATCCAAAGTGCCTCTGCTCGCTCTCTAAGCTCTAGATCTAGCATGATCGTCTCTGGTATGTGTAGCATCGCACCCCTCTCCTTTGTCTCTCTGTCATTGTGAGAACCATTGGCGCGTGATAGGAAAAAGTAGTGTTAGGTGCAGCGGAATGAATGTTTGCGTTTTGCTCAAGATGATGCTCCATAGTGTGCTCAAGGTTCCTTTTAGTTCTTATGGGAGGGAGAGCCTTCCGTTCTTAATGGAGAGTGCTGTGATCACGAACAAAATGAGTGGACACTGTGCGTGCAAGTGTATGAGACTGAGAGATAGAGAGAGAAGAGAAATACGACACCAGAGACGTTGTAAAACCCTCCTCCGAAGGCCCCACTCTCATCGGCGAGAGTGGTCTACTTTTGATTGCACAATCTGGTACAAATGGTATGCATGAGACTGATGCAAGTCTAGGCTGTGTCGGCGATGACGACGGGGATGACGATGACGACCTAAGGGCTGAAATCTGCAATCCTTGGGAAAACGCTTGGGAAAACGCTGGTTCTTGCTGTCTTTAAGGCTGAAAAACTGCGTCTACTGTAGGGCTGAAAACCGATGATCTTTGGGCTGAATTTGCTACTCCTTTAGGGCTGAATTTGCAGGTTTTCTTATGGCTGAAAATCGCTGCATGCTGAAAAACGCCAAGGAAAAAGGGGGGCTGGTGATGATGCAAAACCGTTAGGACTGAGTCTTGCTTGGAGGGAAGTCCACCAAGGGGTCTTGCTGAGAAGTTGCCTGTTGAGCTTGGCTCCTGTTGCCTCTTCTGCCATTTAGTGCTAACTTGGGTTTGCTTATATATTAACGTACCCAATTTGCCCTACCTACTTTCCAACAAAAGTCAGTTAATAAATAAGTGAAAAATGTCAAAAATAGGGAAAATAGGGTAAAGTCACTGGAAAAATCCCCAAATTGACTCTGATTTAATCTGATGAAAATGCTTATGCTTATGCGGTGTGCAACCGGAGGATATGCATCTACACTAAGTGACTGAGCATGCACGGTCTACGAATAGACTCACGAAAGTGCCAGATCACTTCTAAAGCTAGAGTGACGGGACTGACTGAACCCTGTTATGCTGTAGCTTGTCCACGGACACATAGGGTTGGATGTGTCACGTGACATCCCCTTCTTTTCAAAGTGAGGTAAAGGTACTGAACTCTATGGCGTCGAGGGAGATCGCCAATAGCATCCGGAATCCTGGAAGGGACTCTTCGCCGGCCCACGCTGATGTGTGGGTCGGCGGTACTTGAACTTCATAAAGGTCTGCAATGCCTTCTTCTTTGGGCCGTGCCGAAAGCGACACAAAGTCTTCTGAGTCTCCTTCCTTGCTTCAACTTTGGCTAGAATCATGCTTCTTTCTTCTTCAAGAATCTCCATGGTTGAAATTCCTGAAACCACTTCCAACACAAAAACATGAACATACCTATTCCATGTAAAGTGAGTGGAAAGAATTGTGCCTTCCTAAAAGACTGTGCATGCAATGTAGATGAACAATTAGACGGAGTGTTAAACCGTTCATCCCATACACGCAAACAATGAGATCCAATCTTTCTATCATGATCTAAATCAATCAAATGTGGCAATTCACAATGGAAATGGCTATGCTTGGTGCTCATACTTTCATGTGCTCTTTCTGCAACTGTGTCGTGCCAAGGAAGAGACATGGAATGCTACTTCATGACATGCATACTTTTCAGCTTCTCATGAAAAATCCGCATACATTCTTGCTCATTCATGATGGAAACGTGCTCAACGTACAATATGTCATTCCTAGGAAAAGGGATCACATAAAGACGTTGACTAAAATATAGGAAACGATCACGAATGAAACACTCGATCACTGCGTACAAATCAATCATGCGAACACATAATACTTCCTGTAAAGGTTGTTTGGCCCTATGCTCGAAAGCAAAGACCGGTTCTTCCTGAATGATCGAATTGTCCTGTGGGGGTTCTTTGGACCTCGACTCGAAAGCCAAGATCGGTTCTTTGTGATTGATCGAATCTACAACGAGGTTAGCTTCGCTAGAAAAAGTATCCACTAACACATCATCCTTGTGAACAATCACATCATCTTCATGCAACTCATCGTGCTTGTGAGAAATCACATCTTGATCATGCAAATCATCATGCTTGTCTTTATCATCCAAATCATCATGCTGATCATTGGCAATCAAATCATCATCATGCAAATCATTGTCATTCAAATTATCATGCGGCTCACAATCATGCAAATCTTGTGTGTCATGCTTTGGAGAAGAAGAGACTGAGAGAGTCTCCGTCTCTTGAATCTCTTGCATCTGTGTCAGCACTTGAGACAAGAGTCGCAAGAACTCTTGCATGTGTCGGTTGCGCTGTTCTTGTCTTGTCTTTCTTTCGGCTTCTCTTTCTGCTTTGTCTTCTGCGTGTCTGCGTTTTATTTCTGCCATTCTTTCTGCATTTCTTGCTTCGCGTTCTAAATTCTGTTTCAGAAACAATTGCTCCAAAGCTTCCATAGGAGTTAGTGCAATCCTTGACGTAGATGGAAAAGGGGGACCGGGGAGGGTTGGAAAAACCTCCCGGTGGGGAAAATTCTTCTTCGCCTCTCTCATGCTCATCACCTTTAAGCGAAGTATCCATTCCGCTTCGAGTGATGACCATCCACTGAAATCGTCGGTTCTTGTGGGTTCTTGGGTTGTTAAGTTCACGAGGAACTTGGGTTCTTGGGGGTCTTGGGTTCTTGAGGGTCTTGAGGTTCTTGAGGTTTTCTTTCGCTTGCAAACCGTGTTTGAGAAGGATCTTCTCTTCACTCGAGTTCTACTCTTTTCCGTGGGCGCACCCCTTGGCGGCTTTTCGCTCACACCAAGGTTGCTTTTTCCCACCTCACGTCAATTGGCCGGCCACTAAGTGCACGGTCCGCTCTCAATGAGTGAAAAGAGACACAAGGGGAGGCTGGACAAGCCCTTCTTTCCTGGGATTCCTGTCACTCTTCAATAAACACGATTAGGAATCGACACACCCAAGCGAACTTGGGTTCGTGCGACCTCAACAAGCAAAAAAAATCTTGTGGTTCTTTCCTTGAGTGATACAGAACACTACCAAAGCTCTGATACCAATGTTAGGTGCAGCGGAATGAATGTTTGCGCTTTGCTCAAGATGAGTGCTCCATAGTGTGCTCAAGGTTCCTTTTAGTTCTTATGGGAGGGAGAGCCTTCCGTTCTTAGTGGAGAGTGCTGTGATCACGAACAAATTGAGTGGACATTGTGCGTGCAAGTGTATGAAACTGAGAGATAGAGAGAGAAGAGAAATACGACACCAGAGACGTTGTAAAACCCTCCTCCGAAGGCCCCACTCTCGTCGGCGAGAGTGGTCTACTTATGATTGCACAATCTGGTACAAATGGTATGCATGAGACTGATGGAAGTCTAGGCTATGTCGGCGATGACGACGGGTATGACGACGATGACCTAAGGGTTGAAATCTGCAATCCTTTATCTGCTATCCAAAAACGCCACGGGCTGAAAGCTGGCCTGCTTGAAAACGCTGGTTCCTGCTATCTTTAAGGCTGAAAAACTGCGTCTACTGTAGGGCTGAAAACCGATGATCTTTGGGCTGAATCTGCTACTCCTTTAGGGCTGATTTTGCAGGTTTTCTTATGGCTGAAAATCGCTGCATGCTGAAAAACGCCAAGGAAAAAGGGGGGCTGGCGATGATGCAAAAACGCTAGGACTGAGTCTTGCTTGGAGGGAAGTCCACCAAGGGGTCTTGTTGAGAAGTTGCCTGTTGAGCTTGGCTCCTGTTGCCTCTTCTGCCATTTAGTGCTAACTTGGGTTTGCTTATATATTAACTTACCCAATTTGCAACAAAAGTCAGTTAATAAATAAGTGAAAAATGTCAAAAATAGGGTAAAGTCACTGGAAAAATCCCCAAATTGACTTTGATTTAATCTGATGAAAATGCTTATGCTTATGCGGTGTGCAACCAGAGGATATGCATCTACACTTAAGTCACTGGGCATGCACGGTCTACGAATAGACTCACAAAAGTGCCAGATCACTTCTAAATCTAGTCTGACGGAACTGACTGAACCCTGTTATGCTGTAGCTTGTCCACGGACACATAGGGTTGGATGTGTCACGTGAGAAGTCGTCCCTGCCAGGATGCAAACAGACCCCCCCCCCGCTCTTTGTCACAAATGTGGTCACCCCCGTAGAAGCGATCTATCCTAGATAGATTCACTACTCCTACCCTACGTACAGAGCGAGGACAAACTGTCTGGGGTCTCACAAAACCTGAGTGCTGCCACGCATGAGAAACCCTCATAGTCATACATAGTCGCTCCCAAGTTGCCAAACTTAGGCCCGTGCACCCTAGCATGGCCACCTTCAATCCTGTGAGAGGGGTCCTCCAAGATGTTGAAGTCCCCCCCCAACACACCATTGCTCTGCATGCGGCAAAGACTCAACAACATGAGACCAAAACTTTGCTCGTGCACTTGCCACATTGGGTGCATATATGTTCAGGAAACCCATGAGGCAACCTTGAACCTGCATAGTAATCCACTGAGCTCTGCCTGACACAATAATACCTCTACCATGGCCTGCTCCCAAGAACCTGCAATAGTCATACATATCCCTCCCTGGATACCTCCAGGACCAAATGTAGCTGACCAAAACGTCTCATAGCGACTACGCAAAATCTGACCACATCTTCTAATGCGGCTCTCACAAAGATGATGCTCCTGCAGTGTGACATAGAAACGCGTTTCTGCCCTCTATAACCCCGAAATGCCGAAACGGCCGAAACGTTTCGGCGAAACGAGTCGTTTTTTTTTTTTGCCCCCCTTTTGACCAGTTGACCTTAAACCACCCATTTGGGGATTTTTAAAGCCAGGCCGCTTCACAAAATCGATACCTTGTTTACTCGTGACTCAAGTCTCACATCCAGACTTTGGTATTTCACATGTTTTGACAGGAAAATTTATATGTATATTCAATGTATAGTTATAGGTACATACATGTAAAACGAAACATGCCTTTTGCTTTCTTTGAGCCCCGAAACGAAACGTTTCAGAAACCTCGAAACCCCAAAACGCACGAAACTCCGAAACGTTTTATGTCACACTATGCTCCTGTAGCATAAGAATATCAATCTCACCACCCACAAGGCATCGCTGAAGCTCCTGACGCAAACTACCCCTTTGACGTTGAAACTTGGGCCCTCCTAATCCGTGTACATTCCATGAGACGATCCTCATGGAGTCAGTGAGAAAAAACAGATGCTGCAACAACAACCAACCTCGCTATCTTTGAGGCTGGTTTGGATTGGGAGTAATCCGAATCCGAGGGACCTCTAGACAAGCGCGTCTGAAGTGACTCCCACCCAGGTCCTGGCCGCGCGTGTAGTCCGAAGGGCTACATCGTTTGTCCAAGAGTCCTCATGTACAAATACATAGCAAGGGGGGCTCTGCGTGTCAGCAAACGTGCTTGCAAACTGTTGCATCCGATGGCGTCACATTGAACTTGGCTAGAGGCTAAAGTGTCTGTACCAGATCTGTCACCCCAAGGTCCCCTGTGTGGTGTGCAAACTCAGTGGCCTGGACCTGGAGCTAGTCAAGAACTGTGTGTAGGGTCCACTTTGTAGGATGCCTGCCTCACGACACAAAGGAGAAACCTACCGCTGTATCCAAAGCTTCAGTGCCTCGAGCTGCTAGAAAGAGGACGTGGACTCGAAAGCAAGCCTCCTCTAGGTCGGGAGAAGAATCTCCTAGAAATCGAGTAAAGCTGTAGTCGAAGAAGTCACACCGTCTGCGAATGTCAAAGCTGGTCAAACCCTGAGAGACTATTGCAAAAGGAGAAGTCTAAACCAGAAGAGGCGCCTCAAATAGGGCTGTCCCTCCTCAGCCATGCGGCTGGTAGTGAAAGCACTACCTAAAGAACGCCTCGCTGCGAATGTATGCCCAGTCCTCTGCGTCTGAGGAGGAGTGTGGGATGGGTTGGGAGATGAGGTTGAGGGCCCCACCGGGGAGAGAGGGGGAGCGGGAGGTGGGGGTGAAGGTGGAGGGGGGGAGAGTGGGGAGGCGGAACGGGGACGTTTGAGGGTGGATGTCACAAGGTGATGACGTGGCAGACAGCAGAAACCCTAATTTCTGCCAGAAACCCTAAATTCCTGCAAACCCTAATTTTTGCCAAAAACCCTAAATTCCGGAAATCGCGGAGGCGGATTATTAAAATTTTTATTTTTTATTTTTTTTTTTTGGAAAATGATGAGCGACGCGAATTTTGCTTTTGCTTTTTAAAAAAAAAAAAAAAAGAGAAAAGACTCTCTAAGAGAGAGAGAACTGATGCTTTTGATTTTAAAAGCTTTTGGGGCTCTGCTTTTGGGCATCCCTTGTAACCTTTAAATTAGTGGTGAGGGCCTCACTTCTCAGAGCATCTGGACGCAGAGTCTGAGAGTGAAACCCTAACCGCTCTCTTGTACTTTGATGATTGATTAATACAAAAAGAAATACCGAAAGGGGCGCCAGTCTTTGGGGCCAATATCTCTAGGCACGGAACTCCGCCGGGCCAGTGCAAATCTATTGTGATCTGTGAATTGTTTTGAAGTGGTTATTTGGTGCTGTCGCGGTTGATTCTTGACTTGGAGTGTCCAAGTTTGTTACAGTGGTATCAGAGCACGGCCGATTTCTCTTCTACGGGAAATCCGATCCCCGAATTTTTTTTTCCGCGGCACCTATGGCTTCAGGCAATGATCAATCGACTCCCTCTGCATCTGGAGATGCGGGCTGGGATCACAACGAAGATTCAGGCAGAGAGTATGGCCCGCCTCGGCCTACTCAGGCGGAGCAAAGAGAGATGGAGCGTCGTCAATTGATTGGTGATGCAACAAAGATGATGCTCAATTTTGCCAAGGACCCGAAGATGGCAAAATATATGAATCAGACCTCTTTGGAAGAGGTACAGATGGAGTGGCAGAGAACCACAACACCACTCCCGAAACCCGCTCTCAAGAAACCTTCTACCTCCAAGAAATATACGGAGAAGGAACTGGAGAACGTGGTTGATGCACGGATTGCTCAGCTTTTCGACGTGCAAAAGAAAGGCAAAAAGCACGGCAAAAAGCACGGCAAAAAGTAGAACAAAGGTACTGACTTCCCGGGATATTTGGGTCGTCAGTCGACATTCGACAAAGCAAAGAAACGGAAGAAGCGTGTTCGATTTGAAGGAGTACCCAGTTCTTCTTCTTCTTCTTCTTCTGACAGTTCTTCTAGCTCCTCGGATTAGAGCGAAGAAGACAGAAAAAAAAAGCAAAAAGCGAAGCAAGACACAAAGCTTCGGAACGGGCAAGAAAAAGGCAAAGAAGGCTACATCTCGCCCAGAGACTGACAGTTCTACTGAGGACTCGTCTATAGACAGCTCAGATTCCGATGACGGAAAGTTTTATGCGAACAAGAAGAATTTTTACAAAGCCAACCAGTATGACTTTCTCGAAGATAACAGCAAGAAAGTCCGAGAGTTTAAGGAAGGTGGCCACTCGATCAAGTTTGATACTTTTCAGGATACTCAGATGCTTCGAAGGCTTTGTCTCTTATACAGCAGTTTGACATCGCTTTCGCGGGAGGACGCTATTCAGAGCACTCCAAGATTCGGAGAGCTGCCTCTTACTCTGAGGGGAATGCTCCTACTTGGTGGTCCACGCTTCTATTAAGCAAGACTGTGCCAGTTACATGGTTGAAATTCAAGAGGCTTTTTATTTCTTCTTGGTTGACTCAAGAGTTTGAGCGAGATATACGAGCTGCTTGGAACCATCTCCGGATGACCAAGAGCGATACAGTGAATTCTTACTGTGAAAGATTCTGGAACTCTTTTCTACCTACCTCTTCATTCAAGAAGATCTCGTTCAGAGAACAAATTGAGCGGTTTACCTTGGGTCTACCTACAGAGATCCGAGATCACTGCTTGGAACAGAAGTCAGCTTCTATTCAGGAGTTGATGAGTCATGCGAAGCGGGGCTTTGCCATTCACTCTGGCAGTCTGACTTACCCCACAGATGAGGCCATGACACAACGAGCCAAACAGACTTCTGGGAATGAAAGTAGAATGAAAAAGAGCAACCCAGAGAAAAAAAAAGGATGCACGACCCAAGCTTACTCCTGAGGAGAGAGCTCGCTTCATCAGAGAGGGGAAGTGCTTTGGATGCGGGAAACATGGACATATTTCCGCAAAGTGCCCTGATAAGGCACAGAAAGAACAGAATGATAAAGACGACGACAGGTCTGAGAGTTCGAGAGCAGCTGAGGAATGTGGTAGAAAGGCAGATAGAAAAGCATAACTGGTACCACATGGCGTGGGACTTGCACCGAATCAAATGAATGAAAGTACAAACTTTGCCGTTTTTTTTGGGGCAAAGTGAAGGATGTAGAAGCTCTTTTGAAGGAGCCAAGGCCAACTTCTTTTCACTTGGAATTGGCGGCTCGATTTGGAACTGTGCCCGACAGACTGACGCCACTGGCGGAGGTAGTTCGACTGGCACCCGGATGGGATGTTGCCATTACACCGAGCATTGGCAAACTTCGTTTGCAATGACAGGGGTGTTCAGGGCACGTGAGTGACGTTCTACTCGGGATCCCTTGGTACCACAAGAACTACGCCGTGGTTGACTACCGGGTCGAGAAAGCGACTTTGATAAATGAAGGGCTTAGAGATTGTACTTGATGAACTTCAGTTTTCTTACTCATTCTTTTGGGAGAACTGAACCATGGATAAAAGTTGAATATGTTTTGACCTGAAGAAAAGAACGCCAAGATTTTTTTTCTCCACGCTCATGCCGATTGCTTTTGAGAGGGCCTGAAGATCATACCATTGATCTGATATCTGGAAGCACACCACGGAATCGGCCACCTTATTGTGTGAGCCGAGTACAGAATGAAAAGATTATGAACTCAGTGAAAGACCTCTTGGAAAAGGGTCTTGTCCAGCTTAGTACTTCACCGTATTGCTCTCCAGTGTTGTTGATTTTGAAGAAAGATAGATCTTGGAGAATGTGCATCGATTATAGCACTCTCAACGAAATCACCATCAAGAATAGATTTCCGATTCCTAGGATCGATGATATACTCGACAGGTTACAGGGATCCTCGTGCTTTAGCAGGATTGACTTGAAGAGTGGATATCATCAGATCAGGATAGCGCCAGGAGATGTCTACAAGACAGCTTTTCGGACGACTTTTGGGTTATTTGAGTTTTTGGTGATGCCTTTTGGCTTAACCAATGCTCCTGCGACATTTAACCGGATGATGGACAGGATTTTTCGAGAGTACAGGCTATTTGTTGGCACTTTCTTTGACGACATCATTGTTTTCTCGAAGAATGAGGCAGAACACAGAGATCATCTGCTTCAAGTCTTTTAGGCATTACGAGATCACACGCTAGTGATTAATGCAAAGAAAAGTGAATTTTTTTCCTACCATGGATACACTTTTTGGGACACATTGTGTCAGCAACACAACAGGAGTGCAAATGGACCCGGCCAAGATAGAGACTATCCGTGATTGGCCCGATTTGAGGAATGTCCATGAAGTTAGAAGCTTCTTGGGACTATGTTCATACTACAGGCGGTTCATACGAAAGTTTGCAGAGGTTGCTTCCCCTTTGCATATCTTGACACAGAAAGGAGTACCTTTTTCGTGGGGACCCACAGAGGTGACTGCCTTTCAGACATTGAAAGAGAAATTGACTACGGGACCTATTTTGACTTTGCCGGACTTGCAGAAGTCATTCGAAGTATATTGTGATGCTTGTGGTCGTAGTCTGGGTGCGGTCTTGATGCAAGAAGGCCATGTCATAGCTTACGAGAGCCGTTTGTTCTCTAGGCCGGAGATGACAGCACAGATTTATGAGAAAGAGCTTTTGGCGGTTATCCATGCTCTTACTCAGTGGCGGCATTACCTACTCGGAGCAGATTTTATTGTCTTTACAGACCATCAGAGTTTGCGCTACTTCTTGTCACAGAAGCAGCTTTCGGAAAAGCAGATGCGGTGGGCGAACATCTTGTCATAGTTTCACTTCCAGATTGTCCATGTGCAGGGACAGAAGCATGTGGTGGCAGATGCTTTGTCTCGGAAACCGTTGGTTTTGGCTATTTTCCGCGATACATCATAGGAGCTTCGAGGATATGGTCGATCAGTGTGCCACAGATACAGATTTTGCAGATATTTTCACTCAGATACGGGATGGGGAGACAGTAGCTGGATACTCCCTTCGGGAAGGCTACTTGATGAAAAAGACTATGTTGTGCGTTACACAGCCGTTGAGGGAAAAGGTTATGACTGATTGCCACTGTCTACCTTTTACGGGTCACCGCGGCATTGCTACCACCATGAAAGGGGTAGAGAGAGATTTCTTTTGGCGGAGACTGAAGAAGGATGTGGAAGAGTTTGTGCGCAGTTGCTTGGTATGCCAGAAGGTCAAGTTTGACAGGCATAAAGCACAGGGATTGTTACAGCCTTTACCCATACCCACCCGCCCCTAGGAAAATATTGAAATGGATTTCATTTTTTTTTATCTCCCGAGAATACAGAATGATCACGATGATTTTCCGATTACATGGCACGCCTGAGACGATTGTCTCCGACAGAGACCCCAGATTTATGAGTTTGTTTTGGAAGGCAATTTGGGAGAACATTGGGACGCGGTTGCAGTTCTCGTCATCGTTCCACTTGCAGACTGACGGGCAATTTGAGATTGCCAATTCAGTGATTTTAGATTTATTGAAGTCTTGTATCTCGCATCAGAAGACTCAATGGGAAAAGAACTTACCTTTGGTGGAATTTGCCTACAATAACACGATACACTCTTCGACGGGGAAGACGCCATGAGAGATTGTTGAAACTGCTGCGAAGGTTCCATCCTTCCTGAGCACGAAAGATTAGAAATTTGAAGCGGATGAATATTCGCGAGATTTGGATACGGCTTTTGCCAAGGTTCGCGAGACTTTACAGAAGTCTCAAGAACGACAGAAAAAGGCAGCGGATCGCCATCGTCGCGACTGGAAACTGAAGGAGGATGATTGGGTGCTCTTACTTTTGAGAAGGCACGCCTAAGAAAAAAAAAAGGGAAAGGAGAGGCTTTTTCCAAAGCTTAGTATGTGATACTACGGACCTTTCCAGATTACTGACAAGATAAATGATGTCTCCTTCCGATTGGACCTGCCAGATACTTGGAGGATTCATAATGCATTGCATGTGAGTCTCTTGAACCCTGTTAAGGGTGATGTGCCTGATGATGGGGAGCCTGATGAGCAACCCGAAGTGGAAGAAAACGAGGAGATCCTTGTTCCTGAACAGATTTTGGCACATAATGATACGAAGAAAGGTAAAGTCCGAAGGCGGTTCTTGGTTAAGTTCAAGAACTTTCCTGCATTTGATGCGAAGTGGATGGAGGAGGAGGACCTAGCAGATACTCCTCGGATTGTGAAACTTTACCTCGATGTTTTGGTTTAGCATAGTCTACTCCAAACGGAACCCAGAAACTCAGCTTGGCCGAAGATCTGGTGCAGTGGGATGCACAAGAGGGGAGTCGCTCCACTCCTTTGTCAACAGATGCCTCGATTTTGATACTAAAGTCACTGATGTCTCTTTGAGCTTCAGGGATACTGAGAGCTGACAGTATTCTGCTGGATGACTTTATGAAATGGAATTCCTGATTATGATACTGATTTGTTCTTGACTTCTTGTGAGTGCAGGAACTGATAGCCGAAATGACTGCAGCATTTTGGTCTGATTGATCTCGAATAGACATGGTTGCAATAGGGGTTAGTCAATCGGACATCGATGAGGTCCCGATTGGACCTAGATGTGATTGCTAGCTACATTGCCGATAAATCATGGTCTAAGATCCGAATGAATGTTGAATGTCATGTGATGTCCTGTGATGTCTGGCGATGTCCTGTGATGTCGTGTGATGTGACTGTCGATTTTGTACATGTGCTAGATGTGTGTTCCTAGTACGTAGGTACTAACAGTCAGTGTCTGCTAAGACGGTTTATGGCTTTTGTCGGTTTTGCAGGCGTAATCGCGGTCGATTACAATGCTTTCAAGAGGGGGGTATGTCACAAAGTGATGACGTGTCGGACAGCAGAAACCCTAATTTCTGCCAGAAACCCTAAAATTCCTGCAAACCCTAATTTTTGCCAAAAACCCTAAATTCCGAAAATCGCGGAGGCGGATTATTAATTTTTTTTTTTTTTTTTTTTTTTTGGAAAATGATGAGCGACGCGAATTTTGCTTTTGCTTTTTAAAAAAAAAAAAAAAGAGAAAAGACTCTCTAAGAGAGAGAGAGAACTGATGCTTTTGATTTTAAAAGCTTTTGGGGCTCTGCTTTTGGGCATCCCTTGTAACCTTTAAATTAGTGGTGAGGGCCTCACTTCTCAGAGCATCTGGACGCAGAGTCTGAGAGTGAAACCCTAACCGCTCTCTTGTACTTTGATGATTGATTAATACAAAAAGAATACCGAAAGGGGCGCCAGTCTTTGGGGCCAATATCTCTAGGCACGGAACTCCGCCGGGCCAGTGCAAATCTATTGTGATCTGTGAATTGTTTTGAAGTGGTTATTTGGTGCTGTCGCGGTTGATTCTTGACTTGGAGTGTCCAAGTTTGTTACAGTGGAGGGGGAGGCGGTGTAGGGAGCCTCCTCAGGGGGGTCCTGTTGAAGGGGGTCAAAACGGTTCCCTATCGGAACCCAATGTTGCTGAGCTGTAAGAGGTCAGCCACCAAGGGGAGCGGTGTGGCGAGCCCGTCCCTATCTGTGGTGGCCAGGCACTTGCTGCCAATCATGAGTTGTCTGATCATTGGCCTCTGTCGAGGCACCAGGCTGTGTGTCGTGGGTCTCTGTCTGCTGGGCGTGCTTAGCATTGGGAGACTGCACAGGCGCTGTGGGTCGAGATCTCCTGCGAGGACATGCCTTTGCTAAGTGGCCCATCTGCTTGCAAATGAAGCACTGATTTGGGAGACCCGAATACTACATACTCTGTCGGATCCAACCCTCGCTCACACGAGGCAACAATATCACCTTCGGGAGAGTGTCTCTCAAACAAGAACCCGCACAGTAGGAAAAACTGCGACATTTGTCCACAACTGAAGCTGCAGTGCGCGGTGACACTAGAACTCTCCCAAACATGGAACTAATCCTGGAAAGAAGAGGGAGGTACTCCCTCCTCAGGCTTGGGAAGCAGACCGACATAGGCAAGTCGGCCTCCTCCTCAAGCACACCTGTAGTAGGGTCGAAACCATGATGCCATCGTCTGAAGTAAGCTCGAGCTGCTCGGATACCGAGCGGGCTCATTGATATCACCTTGGCCGTCATCTCTGGAGACTCTAACTCAGTCTGATAATACCCTCTCCCGAGGATCTGGACATCGGTGATCTTGCCCACATGGGAAAGGAGTCGGGCCTGGAGGAAGTCTTGAACCTCAACTCGGCTGGGTCGAGTGCCAATAATCTTGCAAATAACCGAGGAGGCTTGCAAGCGTTCCAACTCGGGCATCAAGCTCTCATGCTCTTCTGGAGAAAGAGCAATCCGAAGAGTTGGCTCCGTGGGGTCGGGCGAGGGGGCTTTTGAGGATTCCCTCTATTGGTGGAGCAGAGGCCGCCATTCTGTGTCTGCGACTCTGCTGCTGTCGAGGCTGGGACGAGTGCGTCAGAACCATTGCCGATAGGCTGCAAGCAGCTCAGCAATGTGTGGCCAGTGAAGTAAAACTAGAGGAAGGGGACGACACTGAACAATGTACGGCCCTGCCCTGCATATTTAGCTCTAGAGGTCTGGGTCGGCCAGCTGTCCACCAGCCCCCACAACTTCAAAAATGGGCAAAATAGAAGGTGTAGGCACTAGATGCCCCATAGGCACGAGGAAAAAACACGCAAGACTGGGAAAAATACTCGCAGCCTGCAGGAGCCTAATGGCCATGGAACCAAGCCAAAGCCTAAGGTTAAACATGGCTTAACACATCCCGACATGAGAAAACCTCCTCACATTGGTCGAGTGCATCCATAAAACAACCTTCACTCCCTAACACGTGTCCTTGGGAGAAAGTGGGACCAATTGGACAAATCCATAGAGATGCCATAAATCTAACATCCCCTTAGCTCCTGGAAAGCAAGTCGGACCGGGAAGTTGGAGTGAGCAATTTGCAACTAGAGAGAGAGGTTTTCGTGGACGAGGATATCTTTCACAGAACTTTGAGGTCGAATAATACCTAGCAAGTATACCATCCAACCACTACTCCCGATAGACATCTAGAAAGTAAAATGCTTCCCGCCGCTGAAAGTAAATCCAACTTTAACAAGAATCTCCTCAACTCAACCAACTCACAAGTTGCATGACTAGCATTTTCACAAAACAGTGTTGCTGAATGCCTCAAGAGAATGCATTGCAATTGCGGGTAAAGGCATAAACTACTGGTATTTGGATCAATTCCCAACTCTCAAGAGCTCCACCCTTGAGGAAAGAGTCGGAAACATGCACATTTGATCGCATACCACATGCCATCTTCAAGCTGCTATGGGAAGTCCAAAGAATGGGACAACCGAGGCTATTGAGAAATCAACTAAGAAGTGCACCAATGACCATATAGAATGATGAACTGCAAAATGTATCCGAAGTAACTTCCTCGGAATTGAGAGTGAAAAGTGTTACTAATCTTCATCTGTCTGAAACACATCCCAAGAGAATACCCCACTCTCAGAGTGAATCGGGAACATATCTCTAGCAGAAAGGAACACACATCAATATTGCACCCAAGCTCTGCAAGAAGGTGCTATAGAAAGTCACCTGATATATTGTCATTCCTATCCGTTGCACATATAACCACTAGAACTGTAAGGAAATAGTCTTGGAAATTGACTCCCAAGCTCCCTTTTGAAGAGAGGACACGCGGACCATGGATAACTGCGATAACTCTCCAACAATCTTTACCTGTGTAACTGGATCCCCCATAGTAGGTGAATCAGAAAGAAAATATACACGTGGAACCCGAAACCAAATTTTGGAGAATCGAGAAGAACATCTCCCCACTTTGAAAAATGCTCGAGCTAATTGTAACTAGTTCCTAGTCCAAAAAGAACCACTATCCACCTGTACGAAGCAACATACTAGTCTAAGAATAAGGGAGGTAGGTGTGTCCTGGGTGGTACAGTCTCTTGGGATCAATCTGGAAGACATGGAATAGGAGCTACTGCTCCGAAAGAACAACCATCACACCACAAATCCGAAAGATGAAGCAACCACCGAAATGGCACTCCAAGATACGAACTGCACTGTGGGCTAAAGCACACCATCCAAAGCCACAAGAAATGGGCAAGAAAGCCAAGGACTAGAAGGCACCGTGCATGGCATTCCGCAGAATGGAGCATCGATAATCATTTGAAGATAATAACTGGGAAGCCCCCTCTGAAAGAGAAGTATCCTCAAAAGTACGCTATGAGGTAACAACTGACTCAACCCTACGTCGGAACAGAGAAAAACACTATCATTGAAAGCTCAAGAGCTAAAACCGAGAGATCCCCTTAGGATAGGAAGCCTCCTTCCCGCTCAATCGTGGGAAAAGAGAATATGTATCACCAGACAGAAATTTGAGGCAACTTGGAGTAAAACTGCTTCCGTTGTAACTAAATAGCAAGACTTAAATCTCAAAGAACTCGAGACTCAAAGAGAATCACACCATCGGTGAACTCGGACTGCTAAGAATAGGAAGACTTGAAAGGTCATCACCGAAGGATCATGTTTTCCAAAGAAGCCGTTCGGGTCCAACATGACCTAGCTACTCAAGCAAACTCTCTCAAATCAAACCAAATGTCCGCCACTCTTCTGCATCTGCCAAGGTCAAATGTCACGAGGCAGTTACAACCACTAACCTTAGTTGTTGGTTTCTTTCTCTTGTTTTTTATTTATTTTTTGGGACCCTCTTTTGAAGTCACAAATTGCCGGACATTGTATGGCCAATGTGAAACGAACGATGGCCGAGAGTTTCACCCGCAACCGTGAAGGCCAGGTCGCCACGAGTTGGTTGGGCCAATCGACATTGAAATTTGAGTAGTAAAAGGGTGGCTAGGCTCAGTTCAAAGTCATTTAGGCCCCGTGGGACAATTAATAAGTTGGTGAGTACTAGGAAATTAACTCAATAGGGCAAACCGGACACTTGACAATTGCAGAGCTCATCTGCAAGCCACATCAGCTGGGGGCGCCCAAATTTGACAGGAACTGATTCTTCTTCATTAAGTGCCTACAATGAGTGTGTGAGTAGTGGGTGCAGGTTTACATCTCTGATGGAAAGCTTGCGTTCTCCTTTGTTCTATGTAGCACGATGATTTAGTTCTCGTGCATCTTTCTCCCCTCTTGAATACAGAAACGTGATGCCCAGCTCAAGGGCTACTCATTTGTATGTACAATTTTGTGGGTTTATGTGCGATTGCAAAGGCAAGAATAGGTACCAGATTATCTAATTGCTAATGCCCCGCAGGTATAAGTTGATTCGGAGAGATTTCTCGCGAGAAATCTCGTCCAAATCAAAGGGCAAGTAGCCCTAAAGGTGTGGGAACTCAAGGGCTTGCTACGGATGCGACCAACACGCAAAATGAAGCCCAAAACAGAAAATTACAGTATGCTGAGTTTTTTTGTAGGTTTAAGGTTTTGACCCTTTTTGATCCCTAATAGTCCCAGGAGCTTCGGGGAAGCTAGGGAACTACGAAATAGATGATCTGGTGCATTTTAGAGGCGAAAAACACATATTTTAGCATGCTGTATTTTCTCGCCAGGTTTGTCAAAGTGCTCTAATGCTCACTTAGGGTATGTGTATTTTGTCTGTGAAGCCTCCTACTGCAGCTATGCTGCCAAAATTGGGCTAGAGTTGGTCATTTTCAGCCCAATAAAAGTGGGACAGCTTGTAGGAATTTTTAGGTTTTTTTCCTAAGTTTAATTGGAATAAAGAAATATTGAAAGGGACGTCAACCTTTGGGCCAATAAGGTGTGAGTGTCTACTTGGGAGCAATAAGGTGTGAGTGTCTACTTGGGAGCAATGTAGCTGCCAAGTCGTGCTTTGTATAAAGTGTCGAACTCCAGTCTCAAGTTTATACCAAGGAAGCTTCGATTAAATGGTTGAAATTCAAAAGGATTTTTATTTCTTCTTGGCTGACTCGGGAGTACGAACAAGATATACGAACTGCTTGGAATCATCTTTGGATGACCGAGGGAGATTCTCTGGACGCATATTGCGAGAGATTTTGGAGCTCTTTTCTACCAGCTTCTTCATTTAAGAAGATCTCGTTTAAAGAACAGATTGAGCGATTTTGCTGTGGACTTCCTACAGAGATCCGAGATCATTGCTTAGAACAAAAGTCAAATTCTATTCAAGAATTGATGGGTCATGCGGAACGGAGTTTTGCCATACATTCAGGCAATCTGACCTACCTCGCTGATGAGATCTTGACTCAAAGAACACAACAGACTTCTAAGAATGAAAGTAGAAAGAAAAAGAGCCCCCAAGAAAAGAAAGATAAGGATTCACGACCCCGGCTCACTCTTCGAGAGAGGGCCAACTAAATCAAAGAGGGGAAGTGTTTTGGATACGGGGAACATGGACACGTCTAAGAACGCCCAGATTTTCTCCACACTCATGCCAATCGCTTTTGTGAGGGCCTGCCAAGCGAGTTTCCACCAGCTCGTCCTGAGGATCATACCATTGATATGATACCTGGAAGCACATCACCGAACCGGCCACCTTACCCTGTGAGCCGAGCCCAGAATGAAGAGATTATGAACCAAGTGAAAGACCTCTTGGGAAAGGGTCTTATCCAACCGAGTACTTCACCTTACTGCTCTCCGGTGTTGTTGGTTTGAAAGGAAGACGGATCTTGGAGAATGTGCATTGATTATAGAGCTCTCAATTAAATCACGATCGAGAAGAGATTTTCGATTTCGAGGATCGATGATATTCTTGACAGATTACAGGGATCCTCTTGTTTCAGCAGGATCGATTTGAAAAGCGGGTATCATCAGATCCAAATCGCGCCGGGAGATGTCTACAAGAAAACTTTTCGGACGACTTTCGGTTTATATAAATTTTTGGTGATGCCTTTTGGCCTTACCAATGCTCCAACGACCTTTAACCGAATGATGGACAAGATTTTCAGAGAGTACAGATCTTTTGTTGGCACTTTCTCCAAGGATGAGGCAGAACATAGAGAACATCTGCTACAGGTCATTCAGGCATTGCGAGATCACAAGTTGGTGATCAATGCAAAGAAGAGTGAATTTTTCTTATCACAGATACACTTTTTGGGACACATCGTCTCAACAGCAAGAGTGCAAATAGACCCGGCCAAGATTGAGACTATACGTGATTGGCCTGATTTGAAGAATGTCCATGAAGTTAGAAGCTTCTTGGGCTTATGTTCTTACTACCGGCGGTTCATTAGAAAGTTTGCAAAGATTGCTCACCTTTGCATATCTTGACACAGAAAGGAGTGCCTTTCTCGTGGGGACCCACAGAGGTGATTGTCTTTCGGACTTTGAAAGAGAAATTGACTACAGGACCAGTTTTGACTCTGCCGGATTTGTAAAAGTCATTCGAAGTATATTGTGATGCTTGTGGTCGTAGTCTGGGTGCGGTCTTAATGCAAGAAGGCCATGTCATTGCCTATGAGAGCTGATTGTTTTCAAGGATGGAATTGACAACACAGATATACGAGAGAGAGCTTTTGGCGGTTATCCATGCTCTTACTCAGTGGAGACATTACTTACTCGGAGCCGATTTTACGGTCTTCATTGATCATCAGAGTTTACGCTACTTCTTGTCACAGGAGCAGCTATCGAAAAGTAGATGTGGTGGGCTAACATCTTCTCACAGTTTCACTTCTAGATTGTCCATGTGCAGGGATAGAAGAACTTGGTGGTAGATGCTCTGTCTCGGAAGCCGTTGGTCTTGGCTATTTCCGCGATTCATCATAGAAGCTTCGAGGTCGATCAGTATGCCACAGATCCATATTTTGTAGATGTATTCAGTCGAATACAGAATGGGGAGGTCGTAGCGAGATATTCCATTTGGGATTGATGAAGATAACGATGTTGTGCGTTACACAGCCGTTGAGGGAAAAGGTTCTAACCGAATGCCACTGTCCACCATTTACGGGTCACCGCGGCATTGACACCACCTTGAAAGGTGTGGAGCGATACTTCTTTTGGTCGAGACTCAAGAAGGACGTGGACGATTTTGTACGCAGTTGCTTGGTGTGCCAGAAGGTCAAGTTTGACAGGCATAAAAGACAAGGATTGTTACAGCCTTTACCCGTTCCCACCTGCCCTTGGGAAAGTATTGCTATGGATTTCATTTTTGATCTCCCGAAGATAGAGAGTGGGCACGATGATATCTGGATTGTTATTGACAGATTTAGCAAGCAAGCTCATTTCATTCCAGTGAAGAAACAAGTCAGGCCGGATCATTTAGTGAGACTGTTCATTGCCCCGATATTCATATTACATGGCATGCCTGAGACAATTGTCTCTGAGAGATATCCCCGATTCACGAATTTGTTTTGGAAGGCTATTTGGGAGAA
Organism: Adiantum capillus-veneris; assembly: GCF_014529385.1. Taxonomy (NCBI): domain Eukaryota; kingdom Viridiplantae; phylum Streptophyta; class Polypodiopsida; order Polypodiales; family Pteridaceae; genus Adiantum; species Adiantum capillus-veneris. The sequence goes on from NC_140931.1 coordinate 121,069,931, forward strand.
CATTGGCACACAATTGCACTTCTCGTCATCTTTCCACCCGCAGATAGATGGGCAATGTGAGATTGCAAATTCAGTCGTACTAGATTTATTGAAGTCCTACATTTCGGATCAGAAGACTCTATGGGAAAAGTTTTTGCCCTTGGTGTAATTTGCTTACAATAACACAATTCACTCTTCCACGGGGAACGCGCCATTTGAGATTATTAAAGGTGCTCCGAAGGTTCCACCCTTCCTAAGCACGAAAGATAAGATTTTTGAAGCCGACCATTACACTTGGGACTTGGACACTACTTTTGCAAAGGTCCGGGAGGCTTTAGAGAGACCTCATGAAAGACACAAGAAGGCAACAGATTGACACTGTCGCGATTTGAAATTAAAGGAAGAGGATTGGGTGCTCTTACGTTTTGAGAAGGCATGCTTGGGAAAGAAAAAAGGAGAGGAGCGGCTTTTTCCAAAGCTTAGCATCAGATACTATGTACTTTTCCATATAAAAGAAAAGATAAATGATGTCTCCTTTGGACTGAAGCTGCCTGATACTTGGAGAATTCACAATGCTTTTCGTGTGAGTCTCTTGAAGCCTTTTAAAGGTGATGTGCCCGATGATGGGGAGCTAGATGAGCAACCCAAAAAGCGAGGAGATACTCGTTCCAGAACAGATATTGGCACATAAAGATAGAAAGATTAAAGGTAAAGTGATTAGGCGGTTCTTGGTTAAATTCAAGAACTATCCCGCATTGGATGCGAAGTGGATGGAGGTGGAGGACCTAGCAGATACTCCTCAGATTGTGAACCTTTACCTTGAAGCATTCGGTTTAGCATAGTCTACTACGATAGAACCCCGATTTTAGCATGGGCGAATCTAGTGCAGCGGGTATGCACAAGAGGGGAGTCACTCCGCTCCTTTGTTGACAGATTGCTTCGATATTTTGATATAGAGTCATTGATGTCCCTTTGGGTTTCAGGGATACTGCTGAGTTGACAATAGTGTATGACTTTATGAACTGGAATTTTCGAAATTGAAAATGATACTGATTGATTTGTACTTTACTTGTTTGAGTGCAGGAACGGATAGACGAAATGACTGTAGCATTTCAGTCTCATAAATCTCTATAGACATGATTGCAATATGGATTAGTTAACCGGGCATCTGTGAGGTCTCGAACGGATCTAGATGCGATTGCTAAATACGTTGCCGATTAATCATGGTCTGAGATTTGGAATGATTTTTGAATGTGATTTGTCATGTGATGTCCTGTGATGTCAAGTGATGTCTTGTGATGTGACTGTCGATTGATACATGTGCTAGATGTGTTGTTCGTAGTGCGTCGGTACAAATAGTCAGTGTCTGCTAAGACAGTTTATGGCCTCTGTTTGTTTTGCAGGTGTAATCGAGGGCGATTACAATGCTTTCAAGAGGGGGGTATGTCACGGGGGTATGTCACAAAATGGTCACGTGGCAACAGACCCCGGACATGACACGTGGCAGATAGTACGATCCTTCGTAAAATGCGCTGACAGGTTGACGTGGCACGGTGTAGGGACGGCTGTATAGAATTTGTGCAAATCGCACCGCAAAAAGCGGGCTGTACGGAATTTGCGCTGGCTGAATTTTTTGGATAGGTTTTGGAGCTTGCTGCTTTATTTTTGAGAAGCTTTTAAGCTTAAGAGCTTTTGATTTTGGGGCTCTGCTTGTGGACATCCCTTGTAACCAATAATTAAGTGGTTAGGCCCTCACTTCTGAGAGCATATGGACGCAGAGTCTGAGAGTGAGCACCTACCCACTCTCTTGTACTTTGAACACAGATCAATACAAAGAGAAATACCGAAAGGGGCGCCAGTCTTTGAGGCCAATATCTTTAGGCACGGAACTATGCCGGGCCTTGTCGACTCAAGTGTGAATTGTGTACTGTTTTGAAGTGAATCTCTGCTGTGTCATGACTTATCCACCAGATGAACCTTCGATAAGTAGAAACAAACGAGAGACCGACACACGATCTCGACTGACAGAAGATCAGAAAGATGAATATTTCAAAGCAGCAAAGTGTTTTGAATGTGGAGAACAAAGACATATTGCTACACGGTGTCCCAAAAGGCACACGAATCAGGATGACTGACATAATGGAAATACCCCGGGACGAGGAGATGCTCGTTCCAAAACAGATTTTAGATAAAACAGTATGGATGAATTAGCATTATTTTGCTGTATGAAATTATGCTATAAGACTTTTTGGAAGATCTTGAATTTTTGAATGAAATTAATGTTGTATGGAAGAACCTGTTATTGGGAGCATATAACACGATTATGAATGAGATGATGATGATGGCTGTGGAACTATGATAGCTCCCGGATGAACCTGAATTGAAAAAGAGCGAGAAGATACTCGTTCAGGAACAAATATTGACTTTCCAAGACAGGAAAGAGAAAGGTAAAGTGAACGGTGGATCTGAGATAAGAACCATCCGGCATTGAATTCGAAATGAATGGAGGAGGACCTAGTAGAGACTCCTCAGATTTGGAACTTTACCTCGACGCTTTTTGTGTAGCTGTGGCTATTCCAAGAGTTCCCATAGATCAGCGGGTTGAATCGGGTGTAAGCAGGACTGCACAAGAGAGGAGTTACTCCACTCTTTTGTCACAGATTACCTAGATGGAATAAAATCATCGATTTCCCTTTGGGTTTCAGGGATATTGATGGGTTGACAGTATTTTGTTGAATGACTTTATGAGAGAAGTACTTCGACTTGGGATCCCCGAAAATGATTACTCGCACACGACACTGCTTGAGTCAAAAATCTCTATAGATATGACTGCAATATGGAATTAGTTAATCCGAAGTCAGTGAGGTGCGGAATGGATCTAGATGTGGTTACTAAATACGTTGCTGCTAGTCATGGTCTGAGATTTGGAATAAATTTTTCAGTGATTGATTTGCCATGTGATGTCCTGTGATGTCATTTGCAGTGATTTGACTATTGTTTTTGTACAAGTGCTAGATGTGTTGCGTCTAGTGCATCGATACTTAGAGTCGGTGTCTGTTAAAATAGTTTATGGCCACTGTCTATTTTGCAGGCGTAATCGAGGGCGATTACAATCCTTTCAAGTGGGGGGAATGTCACAAAGTGATGACGTGGCAAGACCACTCCGGCTGAAGTTGACGTGGTGGCGGTACGGACGCTGATGTGGATCAACAATACGAATTTTTGGTTTTTCCGCTGACATTTTAACGTGGTAGACTGTACGGACAGGCCTGCTTTTTGCACCGACAGTTGTACAGACTTTCCGTAAATTGTGTTGATTGCTTTTTGCAGTTTTTGGACCTAGTTGCTTTTGGGGAACTCCTTGCTTTAGAGTTTACTACTTTTGGGGCTCTGCTTTTGGCATCCTTTGTAAGAATAAAAGAGCCCTAAGGGCCTCACTTCTCAGAGAGCATTTGGACGTAGAGTCTGAGAGCGGAGGTCACCTACGGGAGTTGTACTTTACTCAAGATTTAATAAAATAAAAAAATACCGAAAGGGGCGCCATGTTTTGGGGCCAATACCTCGGGGCACGTAACTACGCTGGGTAGTGTCGTCTCGAATTGAACTGTGATTTAAGCTATGCAGTATTTTTAGCGAATCTCCCTCTCGTGTCGCGACAGATATCAGACTTGGGGTGCCCAAGCTTGTTACACCATTTCAGCACATAGGCATTCCGCCCCGTGTGTGCACATTTTAGTATTAAAATGACCCTTCATATTCCCTGGTCGTGGGGCTGGCCTATTGACTGCTCGACCCAGAAATTGCCACCTATAAAGGCAGCCCTATGCAGCGCTAGAAGAGAAGAGGCAGCAGGAGAAGAAGGGCCAGAAGCCTCAGAGCTTGCAAGGCCAGAACAACCAGCGTTTTCAGCCTCCTCTCCATCAGCGTTTTCAGCCTATAGCACCAGCGTTTTCAGCTAGAACAGCCAGCAGATATAGGCCTGTCGCATCCTCGGTGATAGCATCCAGCCCTAGCCTCGTCATGGTTGCAGATCCTAGCCATCGACATCGCTAGTAGTTTCGGCATTCAGCCATGGCCTCGTCGTCGTCGTCGTCATCGTCGTTGACACAGTACCCCAACACCTAGTACCCCTTGTGCTCATCTTGGCTCCTGCCTAGCTGAGCATAGGGATCCTCCGTGCCTCGTCTTGTCGTCATTTTCGTCGACATAGAACCCATCAGTACCTCGGCGTCGTCGTCATCTTGTCGACATAGAACCCCTCAGTACCCATCAGTACCTCATCGTCCTCGTCTACATAGAACTGCACCCCTCAATACTCCGCAGTATCCCTCAATACTCATCAGTATCTCAACACCCCGCAATACCCATCAGTATTAGTACCCATTAGTATCCTCAGTTTCGGCAATATCCTAGTACCCAGCATAAGTAGCATCAGTACCCATTAGCATCAGCATCTCAGCATTTAGTCATTGTACCAGCATTGTGCAGGAATAAAGAAAGTACTTGCTCTGGCAACAAAGCAAGGGGGTCCTTGAGGGTTTGGGACCCGACATTCAGCGTCGTCTCTCTCTCTCTCTCTCTCTCTCTCTCTCTCTCTCTCAAATAAAACTAGTATGCCTTGATTGCCAAGCTTTGGAGGAGAAGGCATAAAGTTGGAGAGTGCCGGAATGAGTTATGTATAGTGCATAAGTTATTGAGAAGCAATAGCAAGGAATACTATTAATTTGTGCTGAAGGCAAGGTGCAGCATTTGTACATGTATAAGTTTATTTTGTAAAATATATAAGTTGTTGCTACATGGTTTGGTTCTTATTAGTTGATCATTTTTTGTAGAAGTATTAGACACGAGGTTGCTGGAATGGATTGTCTATTTCTGTTGATGTTATTGCAAGACATTTGAGTAATGTGGACGGACTAGTATCTTGATCAGTGATTGAGCTGCAGTACATGTAGCAGTTGAATTCTAAAATTTGAAAGCTGAATGATGTTCTTGTAGAGAAAAGTAAGAACATAAGCTAAACATAATATAATTTTGAGAAAAAAATTGCAGAACATACGCTAAACAGAACATAACTTTAAAAAAATCTCACAGATAATAGAGAAACATAACATAAAAATTATCACAGATATTAGAGGAAAGACTCTTGAGAAGTAATTCAATACAGAAGAGAAAACTGAATGAGAGTTGGTACCCTAGAACAAAGATTAAATTTCATCGAACACTATATTTTTCTATGGTGTTTTAAATAATAGTACTTCTTGCAGTTTGGAGGATGTCCCTTCAAATTATTGTATCCTTTGGTGGAGGTTGCATCTTGAGTGATTATCTCTTGTGCTTCCAGTGCAATAGTAGTGCTCCTATCGTGTGTATTGTGCAGTACATGAAATTTGAAGTTTTGACATTAAAATGGGGGAAAGGACGACACATCATGTTTCATCCGTTTTGGTGGATTTGTCATGTGTGCTCTTTTCCTAGCTTCAAAATCGGATGTCATGCCTATGTAAACACGATTATTGATTTTGCACCTAATAGAGTAAACTATGTAGTTCTCTTCGTCTGTCGTTGTCTTTTGGGAGTTGGAGCAGTGTTGGAACGGGCTGCTTCCTCTTGTGAAGTTGTTATGTTGTTGGGGATCTCCTTGTTGGTTTCGTTGTCGATGTCCTGCACTGAAGTGATATGCTCAATTATTATGTAATCAGATAATGATTAAATAATTATATTCTATAAGGGGTGCATATGGTTACCATGTAGCGGTTCAAGCTTTCGAAATGGATCAGTTGTCTCACCAAACCGGGCATCAAAAAGGTCTCTATTAAAATGCCATGTGAATTTCTCATCAGTTAAGATTGCTCTCTCGTTCCCTTTGAATTCGTTCCCAAACTCTGTGACCATGTTGGAAAGTGCCTGGCTTGCTGTATTCTTGTCGAGAACGACCAATTTGTCAAGGGCAATTTGGTAACCGTAGTGCAACATCTCGATTGCGTAGGTGGTGATTCGAGCAGTCTTTGTGTTCAGTATTTCTTGGGATTTTGTGTCTAGCAGTAGTTTGTTTGACTCATCAAATTCAATGCCCAACGATAGCAATATCTCTTTTTGTAACCCTGTAGAAAAAAAAGATAGATATTGTAGAAGCAACCAAATTTGTTAATGTTTAATGTTTGCAATACAAGAATATGAAGAGGTCGAAGTACCTGTTGTCAACTTTAGCTCGTTATTTCTATATTCTTTGTTTCGATTGCTGCATTTATTGATGTATGAGTGGAGAAGCTGAGTTGTGCAAAACCCCTCAATGAATGCGCTCGGGGCCTCGCCAGCCATATTTGCTAGTCGCATTTGATTTGAAGATGGGTATACAAAATAATTGTTTTTTGGTTTTGAGGTAGCTGCGATGTTGATGAATTTATCAAATATCTGAACGATAGAGAAAGAGAAATATGATGGTTGAGTTTTCTACATATTGAATGGCATAAAATGTAGCTAGAAAATAGATTAATTCAAGGAATGGTTACCTGATCGGTGTCCATTAGGAGATACTGGAGGTTGTTACTTGCTATGAAGGAAATTTGCATTCAAGAAAACTGTCGTGAAAGAATTGATTGTGTAGTCCATGCACCTTACGAGATGAAAGACCGAAAGAGTTAGAGGACTTGTTTGTGAAAATAAGTGAGGAAATGTCTAACCATTGGGTGAGTGTTCTACTGGCCGGCCGGAACATCCTTGGGGTTGGGATGTTCAATATTTTGAGATGGCGTCTTTCTGTCACTCGAGAGAACATGACGTATGCCAATCCTGGGGCGAAAGCTTGTTTTATAATGAGGATGGCTTTTTTTGATATCGTAGCTCCTTGAGATTTGTGCCTAGTGATTGCGTACGTGAGTGACAAAGGGAATGTGCTTATGTGGAACCATTTGTAATTGATTGCTCTTGTAGCATGTTTAGTCCTTCGTATTGTCATGGTGGTATCAGTGGAAAGTAACATTACTTCTATAGCAACAGTTTGATCGGTATAGTCGTATGAATAGGAAAGTGTACGGCAAGTGGAGCCATTCGCAGCACCTATAGTCAAGTTAATGTTTTCTGTAATCATACATCTAGTCCCAATTGCAGTATTGTCCATCTCATGGAATGTCTTGTCTTGGAGCCATTCCTGCAGTAATGGTTCATCAAGAGTATTGGTTTTCAGTGGAATGGCAACAATATCGGATGCTGAGAAGGACTTTTGCAGAATCAAGTTGTTGTACTTATATACGTCCTCCCTATGAGTACATATCAGTGTAGTAGCGTCATCGATTACTCGTAGGAGTTCAGTTTCATTAATTACACATTGTGAAAGTGTTTCGGCTATCTGTTGTTCTGTTGGTTGCTTGAGACGGATTGTATCCAAGAATTGGACGTAAGCGGGGTCTGCGGCATGGCGAACTAAGAAGGTCATGTTGTGGGTAGTGGCTGCAGCGATGTAAGCTGAGTTTTGTATGTTGCAAACATGGCATAATGGCTCCTGGTGATGGCAGACTGGAGGAAGTTGCGCCAAATCCCCAAAAAGCAAGATGAGCTTCTGACTGAATGGGTCAAGAAGTGTTCCGTTGCTGATGTTAACTATCTGGCGAACGACCATATTGAAGATTGTACTCGTTAGCATTGATATCTCGTCTATGATAATGACGTTGGCAACATGTATAGCGACAAATCTTTCATCTGTGGGATGAAATGCTTGTGGAAAATGCTGTTTGAAACAAGGAATCCTGAATTGATAGTGGATTGTAGTTGCAAGGCTGCTAAGGCGAGCAGCCGCTGCTCCGGTTGATGCAGTCAGGATAACGGTCTTATTATTTTTTATGAAGCTTGAGGTGAAGAATTTTATGAGGAAGGTTTTTCCACATCCTGGAACGCCTGTAATGACATGGAGGCCATTACTTAGGCCTGATATACGATCGAAGATTTCTTGCTATTGAGAGGTCAGAACTGCATTGTTGGTCTCAGTGAACTCTTGCAGTAGCTTCAACATTCTAGCACGACTTTGAGATACTCTTGGTTCAACTGTGTCATTCACTGTACAAGTGAGTGAATCTTCACGATTGAGGATGAACTTTTGTTTTATGAGGTTTAAAGTGTGTGATGTATTTTTAGAGACGAGAATATTGCGTTGGGTGTGCTCATTTATGTACATCTCCAAGTCTTCATCATCAAGAATTATCCGACGGATTTTGCACTCCAAGAAGTAAGAAGAGGGTGTATTGGTTGGTGATATAAGTTCCATCTCTTTCCTAAAGAGAAGTTTTTGCAACAAGACATTGAAGAAGAATCCCTCTGTTTGATGGCCAGGATCATACTTTGTAAATCTGACGAGGCGTTGTTTCTCTATGACGCTGTTGTTGTACGCATCACGAAAACTCAGTACAGGAGTATGTTCGTGTGGCTTTAGAATTTTGTATCTTTTTTGGTAGTCATAAAATGTAATCTTTTCAAAATGAAGGGGCCTTGCACAATATAAATCAATTGGATGCATGACTATAGTCTGGCTATGAGATAGCAACCTTTGTCATAGTGATGGTGGAGAGGAGTCGATGTATTCAACCCGTTCACTCCTGGTGATGATTGGAATCTTCAAACAGTTGATTGCTGCCTCTGTTGCAGATATTGGCTTTGACAATACAGAGGCTGCAATTAGTTGAAGCTTTACTTTGTCCAAGTCGTGAAGTCCAAGCCTTGCTGCATCATCTGTGGAGAGGTTTAGTTTTCCAAGGGGTTCTGGTTTCATTGCATATTTGAAAAGGTAATGCGATATAGATGAATTTGTGACTCTTTGAATATTCATGTGTGCCTTCCATAGCAGCAAGATTGTGGGATGTTACGGGACAACATTTCGATGGTCATACCCAGGACGGTAGTAAAGCCATCTAGCGGTACAGGCATCCATAGTTGAAGTCGTGTTGTATTGTGGTTCAAACGGGAAGCCGTATTTGCACACTCTAGCTGATCCCATAACTCTGCAAGAGTCTCTGCATCTGTGTATCTGTTTTGTGGTAACCAGGGTCCGCAGCTCGGTGGTGAAGATGTCTTGTGATTCTGCTGGTATATATGCAGCAATCTCGTTTGTAACTCCGCACAAATCTTCGCTAGAGATCCACAGTATGACATGTGCGTGCAGTGAGCCTCAATTTTGCACCTCTTAGCGCATCATGTGGTGCTCTACATGGCCCAGTATTGTGCTCCCATTGATGATGTATTTATTTAGGAAAGCGTGCAAGCGAAGGTGAAACAGTGTTGCACACTCTACAGGGCAATCATTCCACTTGAAGTCTTGGTTGTAGCCTTGAGCAAGTTTTTCAATTGTGATGACTTCTTGCCATCTTGTTTGGGAAACCTCATCAGCAGTGAATGTCAAGAACAGATGTGGTAGTCCCCATGTGTCCACCATTGTTATGAGGTCTCTCAAGTTTCGTCGATGCCATGGTGGAGTACCTGGCATTGTGGCTGCGAGATTGTATCGAATAATATGCTTTATTGCATCATGTGTAGATGCCGCGGTGTGTGTTCGTTTGTAGTTATCAATATCACTTTGCAGAAATGTACTATTTGTGGAGTTTGCAATCATGATAGCTTGTTTCAATTGGTACATCATGAGCAAACATGGCTTGTACAATGTGTACACAGAGAAGAGAGTTCCGATTCTCATTCTAATATACTCACTAAAGTCGATTTCTCCTTGGTAGTTTCCTTTTCCTGTGGGAAAGAGGAAAGGGAATATCCCTGATTCTAATGTAATATCCTGCACTTCTGATTCATGGGACGGAAGGCCATTGTATTGAAAGCTGACTGTCCGCTCGCTTAGATAAGCGGTATCGCGTATTTGTATGGAACCAAACTCGTGTTTGTCTTTAGCAGTAAATGTAGTTCTCTTTGTTGTGCTGAATAAATTTTGCAATATGCTAATTTCACATTGTGCTTCTGCTTGTTGGATAAGTTCAAATAAATTGTTCTCTGAGTGGTCCCTTACGATATTCTGTATGGCTGATGCTGATAGAATACAAATAGATGTCCTTTTGTTTGGCTGCTCAGCGATGCATCGATACTTCTTGAGAATTGGATTATTCTTTATGTTCTATGCTAGCACTACTGCTAGTGGAGTGTTTGTAAGTAATGAAGTTGGCCGAGACATGTTTTGCTTTGTCGACCAGCAGATTAGTGGATTGTCGAGTAGCGACCTTCTATCAAGCAGGCCTTTTGCAACCGCAGTTGCTGTTTTTGTGACGCTGATTGTAACATCGATGACGGTAAGGAGCTGCACAATTAGTTGATTTGTGTTTAGGATGGCTTGTATGTAGTCGGGTTGCAAGATGACAACGTTGCTTGCTCTTGAACTTTTCAGGCAAGCAGAACAGCAAGTCCAATTCACTTTGAGATTATGCATTGCAGTTGTTTGTAATAAGGTTGCGTTTGCTAGCTTCGTGCGTGTGATATTAAGACCATCGTTCTGGGTATCTTTTTTTGATAGATTGAAAATGCCACACCTTCCGTAGATGGAAATGTTGTGAGCTGTGATGTTGCATTCCTCTTGCCAAGCCTCATAAATATGTTGCACACTAAACCATGAAGAAGCAACAGGATAGAGTAGGACTTTTCGTCTATTCATAGTTGAAAAGTGGCGCATTCCCAGCGTCTTTTGCGGGTAGTACGTAGCGTAGTAGCGAGTGCCATTGAAAAGATCTACACTTAAATGCAACTGTGTACACAACAGATATAAATTAGTCCGATTCAAATTAGAAGGGACTAATATAATGAAATTGGACGACCAAAAAAAAGTAGAAGGGATGAATATAATGGAAGTAGGCAACAAATCAATGTTCAAAGAACTATTGCAAACCATAATGGAACTTTTAGCTAATACTGAAGAAGGACATGCTAATGTTAGAGACAAGTTGGAAGAAAAGAATAGAATCTCTATAATAAATAAAAAGAGCTTGGTAGTTGCGATAAATTTTCTAGGCTCAGCGGAAAAAAGAAATACACATTTCAGAGATGGGACGCAAGCATTGTTCGGGGTGCACATGCAGATGTTCTAGATCTTTATCTAAATCAGCGAGCGTCTTTCTTTCAGACGGATTCTCTAGACATTGTTGATTATATTCTGTATGGCTTCAACCTCGATAGCAGTGCTTGTTTGCATCAAGTCAAGTTTGTAATACACACAAAATTCGTTGCAAAAAATACCGAGCTGATTGATGACCCATGCAAGTGCATATACATCGGTTGATTTGCTCCAAGGGCATGTAGATCTGGTATTCAGTAGTTCAGCTGCTCGCCAAGGCCTTTTGGCATGCTCTTTTGGCTTACGAATATTTGTTGGTCTTCTCTCATACGGTGGTTGAAGGGCAAGACCCCAATCTATAATGCCTACTCTTGGTATTCTCTCTCTGGTGAAGTCTAGCATAATGTTCCAAGGGTGAAGGTCATTGTGAATAACTCCATTGTCATGTGCAAATGCCAAAGCTTTTATTAGTGCATGAATCAAAGATGAAGCATGATTGATGATAAGCCTGCATTGCTGCAACTCCAGTTCAGTTGGTTTTTGTGTTTTTGATCACCCATGGCAAGTACAATTTCATTGATGCTTCCAGAAGGTGTAGGCACACACTCCATCAAATCGCCAAGGGAAGATCCATTGAAATAAGGAAATATAAGTATCCATGGTGATTGACTTGTATGTGCAAGAGCACGCACAATACCTCGGTGATTGAGGTCAACATTGCTCTCGATTGTGAATGATTTGAATTGTTGTTTTGCTTGATCTTTGAATTCCTTACAACAGTACATATTGCTGGACGGAAGAAAAGAAATCCCTTCGATCTTGCATTCATAAGTGTCTCCATATGACCCAGATCCTAGTTTCCTTCCTCGTTTTATAGCCTCAAATGGAATGCCCAAGGTGACAGAGCAAAATGAGTTGAATACAGTGTTCTGAATGTGCAAATCAGACATTGATCCTCTGGTATCTCGAAGGGTCTCCTTCCGCAATTTCTTACTGAAGGTGTTCTGTGTGCCAATATTCCTTGCGCGAGTGGATTTTTCCTTTTCAACCTTCCAGCAGTTATACCAATGTTGTAATTTCTCCATTTGTATGTCCTCTGGTAAGTCAGCTCGTAGGTCGATAGCACATTTTGGCATGTCTCCAACAATACTAAAGAGAAGGTGTTGCACGTCACTGATATCTGCACCGCACCCTCAAACTTCAAGGCTGTTGAGCGGACCTATTCAGAGAGAAAGGCTTGCAAGCGTCGCTCATCTCTCAAGGTTGTTGTTATCTCGTCCAATGTGAGGGCATTCACTACACGCACTAATTGTGTGCGTAATATCTTTTTCAATTGCACTGCTTGTTCGGGGAGCATTTTACCTACAACCATTGAAATGACATTATGATGTATTGGCGAGAGCATTTATCACTTCACAACTCAAAAGGGGAGCTAGATTTCTTGCAGCAATGACAAGTATCGTATTGACAAGGAGGAGGGAATGGAAATCAATAAATTAGTGTATATAAATAAATTTTGTAAATGACATCAAATAGTTGATAAAGTAGTGCAATATGTTCGGTCAAGATCCATGCTCGTAACCTAGGACGGACCCTCCACGTACAAACTAATAGGAAGTGCAATTGTTTCACATTGGATGGCGTGCTAAGGGTAACAACTAATAGGAATTGTGCTCCTACAATGGGAACTAACAGAAAGTGGCTCGGTTAGGCACAACGACATGGGGGGTCAAAATGATAGCCAATGTTGTAGTACGGGATCTGATCTTTGCAGTCGACAAGGTAAACAATGGAATTCTATAACTAAATGCAACTTTACAGATTAAAATGGGGGTGTGTACAAAGGAGGCAATCACCACAGTGTATCTGGATGGGAGACAACGACATTTGCAATCGACAGGACGATTGGTGTCGAAGTAATCATGCTTTTGGTGTGTGATAAATTTTACAGTTCAAGACGGGGACGTCCACAAATGAGAGATGACGACATTTGCAATCGACAAGACAACTGATGTCGAAGTGATCAGGCTTTTGGAGGTCATATAGGTCTCTATATTTACGCCACAACAGAAGTAAACTCAATTTTACAGTTTAAGACGGGGGCGTGCACAAATGAGATGATGACTATAGTGTCTGAATGGGAGAGCACGACATTTGCAATCGAGAGGACGATTGATGTCGAAGTGATCAGGCTTTTGGAGAGTCATACAATCCTTCATAGCTACCCAATAACATAAGTAAAATTCAGTTTTCTTCTTAATACCGTAAATTGATATGTACACAGAAAAAAATTCAGTTTTCTTCTTAATACCCTAATTTGATATGTACAGAAAAACGACCTCTAAACTTGGAACGATAAATTGATAATACTAAACAATAGACTAGCAATCAATTGATCCGTGGATTTTCAACAACAACATCATAGTATTGCATAATAGATGAGAAACCTTGATCACTAAATCACCAAGTAATGACAGAGTGTTAAGGAAATATGGTTTCTCAATAAAAAAGGCAACGCAGAAGTTTTGCGTTAATTGACAGCATGGAATTATTTGTTGCAGTAAACCGTACAATACAGCAACATACACCTGGACATACACAAATGAGAGATGACGAGATTTGCAATCAATAAGACAATTGATTTCGACGTGATCAGGCTTTTGGAGTGTCATATAGGTCTCTATATTTACGCCACAACAAAAGTAAATTCAATTTTACAGTTTAAGACGGGGGCGTGCACAAAACAAATGAGATGATGACTATAGTGTGTGAATGGGAGAGCACGACATTTGCAATCGAGAGGACGATTGATGTCAAAGTGATCGGGCTTTTTGAGAGTCATACAGTCCTTCACATCTACCCAACAACAGAACTAGAATTCAGTTTTCTTCTTAATACCCTAAATTGGTATGTATACAAAAAGAGCACAACATTTGCAATTGAGAGGACGATTGCAATTGATCCCTGCATTTCAACAACAACATTATAGTACTGCATAATAGATGAGCAACCTTGATCACTAAATCACCAACTAATGACAGAGTGTTAAGGAAATATGGTTTCTCAATAAAAAAGGAAATGCAAAAGTCTTGCGTAAATTGACAACATGGAATTATTTGTTGCAGTAAACCGTACAGTGCAGCAACATGCACGTGCAAAATGCTAGTGTTTTTTGCGCAAACATCGTGCACAGAATGCTAGTGTGTTGTGGGAAAAAAAACCATACATAAGTATGGTGTGGAGCTGGCATAATTCTCCACATTTTTTATAATACCGTAAGGAATGTGCCTTTCCCCCGCCACTTTTATCCCCTCCAGTGTTGAAGGGGGACTTATGCTTTTCCTCTAGTGTTAGAGGGGCTAGTTTTTATAGTAAAATCTTTTTTTTTTAATTTTTTAAATGACGATAGTTTGTTATCTTCGCTTTCTTACATTTGATTGAAGGAACAAGCATGCATGCAGTATTTTTTAAGAAAGGACTAGCATGGCCACTTCAAAAAAGTAATTGGGTGGTGCTCAATAGTATAATAAGATACAGTATAATCGAAAAGCCTACCACTAACAATATCATCGTGAATTACTTCAAAAAAGTAATTGGTTACAGTATAATCGAAAGCCTTCGACTAACAATATCATCGTGAATTACTCAAGATGCATGCAGACTCTCTCTCTCTCTCTCTCTCTCTCTCTCTCTCTCTCTCTCTCTCTCTCTCCGACTTGGAGTGAGCCAGAACATTGAAAAGCCTTTGACTAACAATATCTTCGTGAATTACTTCAAAAAAGTAATTGGCTGCTGCTTAACAGTATAATCGAAAAGCCTTCGACTAACAATATCTTCGTGAATTACTTCAAAAAGTTAATTGGTTGCTGCTCAACAGCATAATTGAAAAGCCTTAGACTAACAATATCATCGTGATTTTTTTTTTTTTGTCTATATTACCATCTTGCGATTGTAGACTGCACTCTCTCTCTCTCTCTCTCTCTCTCTCTCTCTCTCTCTCTCTCTCTCCCTCCGACTTGGAGTCAGCCAGAACGCAGTAGTCCCCTCTCTCTCTCTCTCCCCGCCGACTTGGAGTCAGCCAGAACGGAGCAGTCTTGGCTCTCTTTCAGAAAGACCATGTTTGTGATTTGGTTAGTTCAGTGAGGATCCCAAGACCTGAAGCACGTGCACTCACATGCACACCCCCTACTATTGTGCCACTCCCCATCCTGCTTTCTATCACGGTTCGTCTTCTTTGCAGCCAAAGAAAAAAACACAAAGACACAATACGGCCGATATGAATCAATGCAAGTATACCCATCGGGCAAAGACACAATACCGCCAATATAAATCAATGCAAGTATACCCATCGGGGTGGTCACATTGTAGGCTTGTTGTTTGGTGCAGATTCAACTATGATAGGATGCAATAGCCATGGGTTTGTGGTCAAATCGTCTGTAGTGTGAGGTAGGCTATCATTTGATGCAAGCGAGGTCTCTCTCTCTCTCTCTCTCTCTCTCTCTCTCTCTCTCTCTCTCAGCAGAGACGTAGCTCTTTCAACATGCAGCAGAGATGCAGCTCTCTCTCTCTCTCTCTCTCTCTCTCTCTCTCTCTCTCTCTCTCTCTCTCTCTCTCTCTCTCTCTCTCAGCAGAGACTCTTTATCATTATCACTAATAAAACTCCTCAGACGCAATGGCCAATGGACTCATCGGGCCATGCAGTCGTAGTGCACTCTCTCTTACACGCACACATGAAGAAACTCAAGTTAATTTCTCTAATCTCTCTCTCCCCCTCTCTCCGGAAGTAGCATGGAAAAGCAGTAACGCAGAGTGCAGTAGCTATTGTAAATATTTCCATGAAAATAGGAGCATGCGCAGAACTTGAAATGGTACGCAGAACATTATTAAAAGCAGAGAAAATCAATTTGGATATTTTGTAGAAGGTCACAATGAAAAAAGTGAAGCATATTCTCCTGCTCTACCGCAACGCTCTCTCTCTCTCTCTCTCTCTCTCTCTCTCTCTCTCTCTCTCTCTCTCTCTCTCTCTCTCTCTCTCTCTCCGACAGTAGCATGGAAAAGCAAGGAATATTACCTCTTCTGCACTCTGTGTCAACCTCTTCTGCTCTGCGTCAATTGCTCTCTCTCTCTCTCTCTCTCTCTCTCTCTCTCTCTCTCTCTCTCTCTCTCTCTCTCTCTGTGTGTGTGTGCGCGCGCGCGCGCTGTTTGCTTTTCTGCACGCTAAGAACGGTGCACCGGCTGCTATAAAAGGTGGTGGCTGCGGCTGCTATATAAGGTGGTGGGTGTGGCTGCTTTTCTAAGGTGGTTACTGCGTCTGCTTTTCTGCATATTTTTAGCAAATCAACGTGCGCACGCATGCCCTTTTTACCACCAACGCACTTTTAATAATAATTATCTCCTCATTAATAATTATCTCCTCCAATGAGGTATTGCCAAGTGGAGTAGGCCTCCTTGCAGGATTCTCAAAACCGATATTAGATAATCAAGGTAATGAAATGTTGAACTTCTTCAAAAGGCCAAAATGACCTATGAGACCAAACTGATACAATCTTGGTGGATCTAATACAATGTTTGGGTACAAAATAAAGATGAAAGTAAAGTGAAAAACTAAAATCATCATCATCATCTATGCCCGAGGATGCTCGACATCGGGTGTTGTCTGAGAAAGTATTGCATCGGTCGTTGAAGAGCATCATCAATGTCCGCCTCTGTAAATAGTCGTATTGGACATCTCCCATGTCGTGCTAGAATAGTCCTGATCCTCTGATGTTGTCACAAGACGGGCACCACGTGCCAATACAAAAGAATAGACTGAACAAACTTTTAGCACTTCAATAACAACTGAACTCAGAGAGAGAGAGAGAGAGACGACACGCGACAGGGAGTGGCGGAATTCCATTCCAGAGAGTATTGGCCCCAAACCTTTGGCGCCCCTTTCGGCATTTCTTTATATTGCATCAACACAGTACAAGCCGGTACTCCAGACTCTGCACCTTCTCCAGGAAGCATGCCAAGGAATGAGCCCATGGCCTCATATTTAAAGGCCCTAGGCCCCAAAAGCAGTTTACATGAAAAACCTTCAAACTCAAAAGCTAAGGTCCAAAAGCAATGCCAAAAAGTTGTGAGCGTAAATCACAGAATTCCGGACAACTACCATGTCTGCAGTCAGCGCAAGTCTTGGTGTGTGTGTGTGTTTGTGGGTCTTGCTTTATTTTAATTCCTTTATGTCACTGGGCCCCGTCGGACCGGGTCCCCATAAGTTGGTAGGACTTCTTCTTCTATTACTTGTTCTTCTTAGGGTTTAGGCCCCTTGGCCGGGATCTGCAAGTTGGATCCATTCTTCAGGGCTTTGACACGTCAGCAGTTTGTGACAGATATAGCCTTCGTCGATGTTGTGGTCGCCCTCATAGACATGGGCGTCTAGATCTCCCGAGCTCAATGGCTCTATCCACTAGTATACCTCTGGTATAGGTGGGTGACTGAAACCATGATGTCATCTGCCCATACCAGCATGCGGTATCCCCCTGTAGCGCTAGCTGTCGGGATGACTCAATGGCTAGCTGAGCATATTTGTCTCTAAGGAGGTCCCATAAACTATGCATGAAGGATACTTGTCTAGTAAGTGCCTCGATCACAAGAGGGGGGGTAGCTAGTTGGGCTCGAATAATCTCATGTGGCATTGAGGCCTTAGCCCAAATCATCCGGAAGATCATAGAGATTAAAGGCCTCTCCATACATCTCTATCCATTAGTGCTACCAGATCTGTCATGGTTGTCCACTACGGGTTCCCAAATCTGAATTCCTAAAGCATAGCTGAAGCACAGAGAGAGAGAGAGAGAGAGAGAGAGAGAGAGAGAGAGAGAGAGAGAGAGAGAGAGAGAGAGAGAGAGAGAGAGAGAGAGAGAGAGAGAGAGAGAGAGAGAGAGAGAGAGAGAGAGAGAGAGAGAGAGAGAGAGAGAGAATGCTCTCCATGTTGATAACAAGCTGCTCATACAAGTGACCAAGGGTGGTTCTGCATAGAATTGACATGTTCAATGAATAGACCCAAGGTTCACACAACTGCGACTGTTATTGATACAACCAACTGCTCCTCCACACGAGAGATTTGGAAAAGGCTCTCCATGCTGATAACAAGCTGCTTTTACAAGTGACCAAGGGTGGTCCGCCAACATGCCCAATGAATAGACCCGAGGTACATACAACTGCGTCTTTTATTAACACTGCCAATTGCTCCTGCATACGGGATCACTAGCATGGCCTGAAGATAGGCAATACCGAACTGCATCTGCCCCTAGCAACAAGATGGGTGTGGAGAGAGAGGAAACAAGGCTCAACATTGCTGTCGTATGGATGCCCTCTGGAGGAAAAGGGATTCCTATGCTCTCCTAGGCCTGCCTCAAAGATACTCTGCCTCTGCATGTGATCGTCCACCTATAGGCCTGTGCACACATTGCCTACCCCTTATACTCCTACCTTGCATATTTAGCTCCAGAGGTTTGGCTGTCCACCAGCCCCCACGACCTAAAAAATGGGCAAAATAGCAGGTATAGGCACCAGACGCCCCATAAGGCTCAGGGAAAAAATAGGCAAGGCTAGGAAGAGCCTGATGGCGATGGAACCAAGCCAAAACCCAAGGCTAAACACATCCTGACACCTCACACTGACTGGGCACATCCACAAAATAATGGCGCATTTGAGACGCCTTGTATGTAACTTTTTGTGGGGTGGCCTTGTTAGAATTATGGCATCTCTCTGGATTTGTCCAGTCCTCCTAGGGATAGGTGTTAGAGCGTGAGGATTATGATGCCAGAGTGAAAAGTCATCCAGGATGTAGTGAACCAAGCCGTCGCAAGAAGAATTTGATTCACTACAAGGACTTTGCCTGCCAAAGATAAGCGCAAGGATGACCAATGGCAAAGTTTGTTCCTGATAGACTGTAGTACATGTTCAAACTACTGCTCAGCTGACACATCAATGCTGACATGGGAACCCAAATATATGCAAGTCTACCGTCTAGGTAGCCAATTGACATTATCCTGCGCACCCCACTGACAATCCTTATCCACACCTGCAAGAAAACCAAAAGACTGTTCAAGGTGGGTGTGACATTGTATAAAGAGCATAGTGTCATTTGCATACTCCTAATCCAACAAATCTGGCGAGTCAGCCAAAGGCATACTAAGACCTCTCAACTATGGGGTCCTGTGGCGTAAGAAGAGAGACATGGCCTCAACAGAAAACAGAAAGAAGTAAGCTGCTAGGGGACATCCTCGTCGGCCTGAATAAAACAGAGGTACTGTCTGGGCTGATCTCTCTGTGTTGCTGAATCTCCAGTGTAAACCTCCCTAGCACTAGCTGGTTTACTGATTCTAAGAGCTGGCAAAGGGCGTGCTGCTCTATGAATGGTGAGGGGTATCTCTACTGATGGCAATGTAGGCCCTGCAATTGCATATGTAGTGCTCCTCATTCTACACCTCCCCCTGTTGGTCACCATCCACCTCCTCTTTGCATAGTCTGCATTATCCTCTTTTCTCTAGGGATCTTACCTACTTTGCCAGTGTATCTCTCAATGTGATGCGACGAAACCTTGAGCTGGCCAATCACCACCCCAGAACGAAGCCCTCCATGTATCCAGGTCTCTCTATGAATGCATCCTCCGATATGCTCATGAACCGTTCTATATAGTATAACATCTTGGAAGGAAGGGGCTACCTGGAAATATTGACGTCTCTTGTAGTAGCATCATACTCAAAGATCGTTGCAACCAATCAATTTTTTAAATTTTGTGCTTCGTCAAATGACAAAGGTTCTTACATACTCGACATAACCAAAACATAACAATTTGATGCATAAGAGGCGGGTTGAGAACTTGAATGAGTACGATGAACTAAAGGTGCACCTAATTTACTAAAGGTGCATCCAGTTTAGTGTCACACAAGTTTTACCTGCTCCTATCCTCATCAATTACATCTTGTAAATCTCTATCAGAAAATGGCTACTCAATAACATCATTTGAAACCTGCATAGGCTGCACATGTGCCTCATTAGGACCTACATTAGTACTCTCACCTTTAACACAGCCAACAACGTAACATATACATTTGTGATTTGCTAGCAAGCTGTTTACAATTTTTTTTTTCCCACTTTTGTGTGCATAATGCTGGATCCAGTTGATCCTTCAACTCACAAAACCTTTGTATCTCTCTTTCATGTGCTGTGTGTGATCTATGAGGATCTTTTTTTTTTCCCGAGAAAAAGATCCTTCTAGTAGTTAATGAAACTGCCCATAGGGCTACAATCTCCTCTACAAGAGAGGGCCACAACAATCATGATGGAGAGACTCTCCCAATGAAAAAACAACATATGTACAATGAGGCTAGATCAAGAGATGGGAGGAGGGAAAAGCCACACAGGTGGACGGTAGTGCCATCTGAGCACACCTTGGACCATGGTGAAGAAAGGCCCAGGACGCCAGAGTCGAAGGAAAGCCTCTCTGCGCTCCCGCATGTGGTCGGAACTGCCCAAGAGCCTCTCGAACTGTCCTCTGAGAGTATGGACCAGCTCTAGCCAAAGATCCCGAACAGTCTTTGCTGGTGGTACAAGGCGAGCCTCGAAGATGGGGAAGCAGCGGGCCCACCAGATGAACCAGAGTGTCAGGCCACTGATGGGCTCCCAACACTCCTCTCTCTCACTGTACCACTCCTGTGGAGTAAGCTGTGTAGCAGGCTGGAGTGTAGGTCGACCCCCTTGCATCACTATCATCCTGCTGGTGGAAGATAGCTCAAACTGAAGTGCCGGACCCATGAGAGTGGACCAAGCAGCTGCCCCCCAAGTGTACTGCCGAGCAGTGGAAACAGCTGGCATCAGTCGAAGGACACAAAGCCACACCTGCTGTGCCAGAGGACAGTCCCAGTGACGCTGACTCTCCACAAGATGGTCACAAGCTGCACATGCGGCCGAGAGACCACTATGTACAAGCCAACTCCCAACTGCTCTAGCTCTGTGTGCAACCAGCCACTGGAACAAAGTGACTCGTCTCGACTGTCTGGAGTCCCACAACCTCTCCCAAAAAACTGCCAAGAACTCAGCTGTGAGGCCCTCCTCCTGCCAATGAGGTGTTGGAGCAGGACGAGCCTCTCTCTGCGCTGCCAGTATGTGACGTCCCAGCTGAACAGTGTACTGAAAGAACGGGACACTTGGATGGTATGTAGAGGAGAAAGGGTCCCTCCACAGCCACTCTCCAGGATCCCACTGTACTCGTGCCGGTGGACAACTCTCCCAAGCCCGTAGTCTCCAGTGGCCAGTCTCAAGAGCTGCTGGGTCGGGATCTATGACACAAGTCCTCCCAGAGATGCCCACCACGCGAATCCTCTGAAAGCAGCACTCTGCCACTTGCGGGTCCTCAACTGCAACTCGGTGTAAGCCTCCCTCACCCTGTAGCTCAAAAAACAGGAGGGTATAGTCTCTCAGCAAGCCCGAACTAAGATAAGAACCTCCAGTCGTGTGAAGGTTCCCATCCATTTGGGTGCTGCCGACTCGAGAGGTGTGAGCCACGCAACAGGTACTGTCTCTGAGATGTCCTGACACATGCTCTGCACCCCTCTCATGCCCTGTAGCTGAATGCCCTGTAGCTCCTCTGACAATCCTGAAAACTGTAACCAGTCACCTAGAGAGCGTGCTAGACCCTCTGCCATGGGACCCCAGAAAACATGAGGCCGACTACCAACCAAGTGGCCTCTTTGAGTGCTAACCATGGGGTTCCAAACAAGAGGCTGTCTCAGGCGCTCCTCCGTGCAAGTAGGCTGACGCTACTCCAGGCCTCGCCGCAGTTGCTCCCAGGAACGGAGCAGACTCACAGCGAAGCGGTCCTCTAGTCTCGTGCTCAAGCCAACTCTACGCATCTCTGTGAAAATCCATCGAGTCGAGGGCGCCATGGGCCTCCAGCCTGAGGCACCCTAGCACGAAGCCGCTGAAGCAAGAACTCCTTCCACGGCTCCTCACTTGGAAGAAGTTCTCTGACGATGAACTTCCTAATAAGGGCTCTGCTCTGCTGTGCTGGGTCTATGATCCCCAACCCTCCCTGAGAACAAGGAAGAATGACGACCTGCCATGCCACTTTGGCCCGGGCTATCTGAGTGTCACGCCCTGACCAAAGGAAGTTCCTGATCAGCCTGTCAACCTGGCTAATACAAGAACTCGAGAAGATCCAACAAGAAGTGATGTACCACATAGTAGCCAACAACACCTGGTTGGCCACTACAACTCTGCCTGCCAAAGAAAGTCGTGCGGAGCTCCAATGTAACAACTTCCTTCTGATAGACTAGAGGAGGGGAGCAATCTGCTGCTCGGGAGACAAATCCAAACCAACCTGACAGCCCAAGTACCGAACTGCAGTCCTTGGGGGAATCCACTCGAAACCCTCACCTGGCATCCAATCTGGCGTAGGAGCACTACCAACCGAGAAAGCCACAGTCTTTCTCCAGTTGATCAGTGCGCCAGATGCACAACAAAAAGTCTCAAGAGCCTGCTCACACCTATGAAGGTTGGCCTCCTGGCCATCCAAGTACAAGGCTGAGTCGTCTGCAAACTCAGCGTCCAGTAGCTCATCTCCCCGAATAGGGAGCGCTAAGCCACGTAAACCAACCTGCTGTGAAACCAGAAACTTGCTCATCGCCTCAGCATAGAACAAAAAGAGGAAAGGGGCAAGAGGGAAGCCCTGTCTGACCGACCGTGTGAGCATGAAGCAATCACTTCTACCTCCTGCTAAAAGCACCTGACTGTGTGCCCGTCTGTACAAAGCTGACACCCCTCTGATCCAAGCATCTGAGAAGCCCATCCTGCGTAGAGTGCCCTCCAAAAAATCCCAGTCAACTCTGTTGTAGGCCTTCTCAAAATCGAGAAGGAGAATCACCAAATCCTCACCACGAAGCCGCGCGAGGGCAGAAGCCTCCCAAAAAGTAAAGATGTTGTCAAGTATACTACGCTCCTTGACAAAACCTGTCTGAGTCCCATTTATAAGGCTCTCTAGAAGTGGCTGAATCCTCAAACTCAGAGCTTTGGCAAGAATTTTGTAGGCTGAGTTGAGGATGGTGATGGGCCGCCACTGTCGAATCTCAACCAAGGAGCCACCCTCCTTGGGAATGAGGTAGATCAAGCCCTCACTCATGCTGTCAGGCATCTCACCTGTGTGCAAAATGTACTGAAAAGCACTACAAAGATCTGAGCCAAGCAAGTCCCAGTACTCCAAGAAGAAGCTCAGGGTCAAGCCATCCTCACCTGGACAACTACCACGGGGAAGTTCACTAAGAGCCGTGTGCAGCTCCTCTAGCTGAAGAGGCAGCTCAAGCCTCTGACGCATCTCCTTAGTCACAAGACAAGGCATCTGTGTCCGCACCTGCTCTCTGCATGCATCCTGACGCTCTGACTGGGGCTCTGTAGACAGTAGCTCATGGTAAAAGTCAGTAGCAACTGCACCATGTCGTCTGGCTCAGAAGCAACAAACCCGTCGGGCCTCCTCAACTGCCTGACCTTGGCATGCATATGCCGAGGTCCCACTGCCTCAATGAAAGCACTTGTCACTCTGTCACCCACCTGGGTCCATTGAGATGCCTGACGATGGAAAGCAAACTCATGGCGCCTCTCCTCTGTGCTGACGAGCTCCAGGCGAGTCTGCTGTAACTGCTCCTTCAACCAAGGACTGTCTGGATGCTGCTCTTGCATCCTTTGCAAGGAAGCAATGCCCCGTCAGAGGTGCTGCTCCTCCTCTCGCTGCAGCCAGGCGAGCCGAAGACTCCTGAAGAAAGAGCCGACTAAGCTAAGCAAGTCCTGAGGCCACTCTGTCAGCAGGAGAGTCATGTGCGTCTAAGCTCTCTGTCCAAAGAGCCTCCACTCGCTCTCTGAGCGCAAAGTCCAGCAAGACCCTCTCCGGGATGCGTAGCATCGTGCTCCCCCTCCTCTGTCTACGAGTCACTGCGAGGATCACTGGTGCATAGTCCGAAAAGGAAGTCCCAGCCAAAATGCCAACAGTCCCTCCCAAGTCACAAAAGTGAACACTAGTGTAGAAGCGATCTATCCGCAATAGATTCGCTCCTCCCACTCGACGGTCCGAGCGAGAGAAGGCCAGGCTGTTAGGTGGCCTCACAAAGCTAGAATGCTGCCACTCATGTGAAACCCGCAAAGTCATACATAACCTCTCCCAAGCCGCCAACTCATCTCCATGCACAATAGTAGTATGGCTACCTCCAACCCTATCAGCTGTCTCCCCCAATGCACCATTGCTCTGCCTGCGGCAGAGACTCTGCAATGTTAGCTTAAAACTCTGCACGTGCGCTCGCCACATTAGGTGCGTAGATGTTCAGGAAGCCCATCAGGCATCCTTGAACCTGCATAGTAATCCACTGAGCCCTGCCTGTCACAATAACCCCCCTGCCCACAATGGCCTGTGGCAAAGAGTCCGCAATGGTCATACATGCCCTATCCTGGATGCCTCCAGGTCCAAAAGTAGCTGACCAAAAAGTCTCATAGCGACCACGCAAAATCTGACCACAACACCAAATGCGGCTCTCACAAAGGTGATGCTCCTACAGCATAAGAATGTCAATCTCACCACCCACAAGGCATCTCTGCAGCTCCTGACGCAGCCGACCCCTCTGACGCTGAAACTGTGGCCCTCCTAATCCTTGCACATTCCATGAGATGATCCTCATGGAGTTAGTGAGAGAAAATAGATGCTGCAGAGCAGCCAACCTCGCTATTTTTGAGGCCGGTTTGGATGGGGAGTAATCTGCATCCGAACGACCTCTAGACAAGCGCGCAAGAAGTGACTGTCCCGCCCAGGCCCAAGCCGAGCGTGCAGCCCGAAGGGCTACATCCTCTGTCCAAGAATCCTCATGCATAAAAACATAACATGGATGGCACTCAGTATCAGCAAACAAGTGCACCACAATGTGCTTGCAACCCGCTGCATCTGGAGGCGTTACGCTGAATTTGGCAAGAGGCCAAAGTGTCTGCACTAGATCTGTCATTGCTAAGTTCCCTGTGTGGTGTGAGAACTCAATAGCCTGGGTCTGGAGCCAGTCCAAGACTGTGTGTTGGGTCCACTCAGTGATATCCCTACCACACAATAGAAAGGAGAAACCCACGGCTGTGTCCAAGGCCTCACTGCCTCTAGCTGCAAGAAAGAGGACGTGGACTCGAAAGCTGGCCTCCTCCAAGTCGGGAGAGGAATCACCCAGAAACCGAGTGAAGCTGTAGTCGAAGAAATCCCAACGTCTACGAATGTCGAAGCTGGTCAGACTCTGGGGATCGCTGCAAAGGGAGAAGTGAGCACCAAAAAAGGCGGCCTCAGGTGGGGCTGTCCCTCACGAGCCACAGGGCTCGCAGCGAAAGCACTACCAAGAGAACGCCTCGCGGTAGAAGTGTGGCCAATACCTTGTGTCAGAGGAGTGGCGGAGGGGTCGGGAGACGAGGCTGTGGGACCCATTGGGGAGAGATGAGGGGCGGGGGGCGAAGGTGGAGGTGGGGGGGGGGGGAGGAGGAGGCGGGGGAGGCGGGGTGGCATCGACTGGGGGAGGAGGCGGTGGTGATGGGGAAACAGAAGTGGACGGGGCCTCCTCAGGCAGGTCCTGCTGAAGGGGGTTGAAACGGTTCCCAGCCGGGACCCAATGCTGCTGAGCTGCAACAGGTCGACCACCAAGAGGAGCAGTGGGGTGAGCTCTCCCCTGACGGCGGCGGCCAGGCACCTGCTGCCAACCATCTTCTTGCTGGTCACTGGTCTCTGTCGAAGTACTAGCCTGTGTATCCTGTGTACCTGGCTGCTTGGCATTCTCAGCCTTAGGAGGCTGCGCATGCGCTGTGGGTTGAGGTCTCCTGCGAGGCCAGGCCTTTGCCGTATGGCCCATCTATCTGCAAATGAAACACTGGTTCAAGAGACCCGAATACTCCACACTCTATCTGATCCAGTCCTCGAAACTTCGAAACCTATGAAACGTTTTGCCGAAACGCATGAAACGGACAAGCATTTTTTATGAAACGTTTAAAATTGGGGCATTTTTTTCAGAAACCAAACGCTGCAGTTAACAGATGATTGTGGTCCCTAAAACTTATGGTTTGTGACATTGAATTAAGTTTGAACTTTGTTCAATAGAAGTACTTTGCTAAATGAATCAATGATGCATCAGTGATGATTCATGAAACTAGTGGCTGTGTTTTAACTTTTATCAATACTGAACATCTCTTTGATCGTGCTCGCTTGAAGTCGCTTCTAAGCAGTGAGCACGTCTCTCTCTCTCTCTCTCTCTCTCTCTCTCTCTCTCTCTCTCTCTCTCTCTCTCGTGGACATTAAAGTTTAGAGTCATGTGTGCTACATTGTATACATATTTATCATATTTTATTAATATATAATTTAATGTCGTTTATGAAACGTGTTTCATGTTTTTGACGCTATGAAACGAAACGTTTCAAAACCTCGACGGAAACCATGAAACGTTTCATGTCACACTCGTCTGATCCATCCCCCACTCACCGTAGGTAGCAGTACCACCTTGGGGAGGGAGTGTGTCACGAACGAGAACCCGCACCATAGGTAGACCTGTGGCCTTGGCCACCACTGAAGCTGCCGTGCATGGAGATTCCAAAACTGTCCCGAACATGGAACCAATCCTAGGTAGGAGGGGATGGTACTCTCGCCTCACACCTGGGAAACAAACCGAAATCGGCAAGTTTGCCTCCTCCTCGAGCACATCTGTAGTAGAGTCAAAACCGTGTTGCCAACGTCGGAAGTAAGCTCGAGCTGCTCTGATGCCAAGTGGGCTCATCCAAATCACCTTGGTCGTCATATCTGCAGACTCGAACTCGACCTGGTAGTACCCTCTCCCAAGGATCTGGACATCGGTGATTTTGCCCACATCGGAGAGAAGACGGGCTTGTAACAAATCCCGAATCTCGCCCCGACTGGGCCGAGTGCCAATGATCTTACAGATAACCGAAGTGGCTTGCAAGCGCTCCACTTCGGCCATCAAGCTCGCTTGCTCTTCTGGCGAAAGAGCAAGTCGAAGGGTCGGCTCCGTAGTGTCGGGCGAGGGGGCTTCTGTGGAGTCCGTCTGAGGTGGAGTAGAGGCTGCCATTTTGTGTCTGCTGCTGAAGAGATAAGGTCGTTGATGTCAAGGCGAATGCCAGCAAGCTTAAAAAACAGCCTACAGGCAGGTGGAAGGCGAAAAAAAGGGGGACAGGGGGCGGATGGGGAGTAGGAGGGCTGAGGCCAAGGGGCGGGCAGGTGCAGCGGTGGCGAAAAGGGGGGGCGCGAGGGCTGGCTGTACCGCACGCAGGGGGGCTGTACCCCATGCAGGCAGGGCAGCGGACAGGACGCTGGTGGGCTGGACAGCGGCGGGCAGGGCAATGTGCAGCGTGAGGGAGGAGGGGGGAGGTGTGAGTGATGGCGAGAGGGGGGGGGGGGGGGGGGGGGGGGGGGGGGGGGGGGGGCAGGGGGGGGGGCGCGAGCAGCAGCGAGCCGCAATGGGGATCTTTCTATAGGATTGGACTCTTCTTGCAATGGTTTTCAGTTTTTACTGTCTCACTGTAGCTCTTGAAGCACTAGAGTAGCAGGCTGTATTTCTTTCTAGTAGAGGTCAAATTGCCTATTCATAATGGAGAGCCCTGGTTTTGCGCTTCACTTTTCTGATTCTTAGTAATCTCACTGTCGAATTTTTCATCATGCAGGATCTTCAAGACTTATTGCAGAGGCTCTGCTCCGAGTACTTGTACTGTTTATACTGTGGGTGTCAGGTATGTTTCTGATACATGCTCGCAGCCTTTTCAGCATTGAATTAATAATGCTGGACTCATGATAATACTATGGTTTGCAGTATGAGTCTGTTGAGGCACTACTTGTCAATTGTCCGGGCTTGGATGAAGAAAATTATTGAGGCGACATTTTGAGCAGGATTGTGAGGATTGCATGCACTTGGTGCTTGTGTTGCAGATTTTCAAAGATCCCTTTGCAAAGGCAATTAAGTACAAGCGGGTGAGGTCAACCATTCTTTCAGCTGTCCTCCCATGTATTGTGTCCTTTATAGTCAAGATCATCATGAAGCTCGTTTTCTTTACTGCTAAGCCTACCACAAAAGTTTAGGCAGATGGGACTATTACTTCTGGGAGATGGGATGTTGTTCGACCTGTGGTTCTAGGTAGCCCTAATGTAAGTCATCCACAACAAATAGGAGTGGACGTGTATATCGACAAGTATGGGCCTATTGTCAGACAGGCTTGAAGAAATGAAATGAAATGAAATGATATATTAATGTCTTCAAAAGGCCAAAATGACCTATGAGACCATCAGATACAAAGTGGTGAGTCTAATACAATGTCTGAAGTACAAGTACAAAAAGTACTGAAAGTAAAAATGAAAACTGAAAATGGAGTGTGAAATGTGAAAATGTAGAATACCTATGAGACCATCAGATACAAAGTGGTGAGTCTAATACAATGTCTGAAGTACAAGTACAAAAAGTACTGAAAGTAAAAATGAAAACTGAAAATGGAGTGTGAAATGTGAAAATGTAGAATAGGCCCTCAATGACAATCTGGGTGTCGTTCTAGAATGCCTCTGATCCTCTGCTGGAGTCTCCGCCGATGGAGTGTGCTCTTGTGTTTTGGTCGTGGTCGTCTCGATCTCCCGAGCTTAGTCGCCCTGTCAATGAGGGGGCCTCTGGTATGAATGCGGGTACAACCCTGTGCTGGTGGTTGGTCTCCTGGCTCCCTCGATCCAAAGAAGTCTGTGATCTGTCGTACTCCATGTCTTCTCAACAGACTATCTCTATGTCGGTGTAACTCAAGTAGATATAAGCCAAGGCATCTATGATCCTGGTACCTCATGACTCTAGCTAGGGGTCCAAAACCTTCCCTGAATAAGCAATGGAAGCGCCCTCGTATCTCATTATACACAGTGCAGTGGCATATGTAGTGTAGCTCTGTCTCTGGCTCTCTACCGCATAGTTGGCATATCCTAGACTTTGGTGGTATCCCTCTGAATCTACCCGTCTCAATCTCCAGCTGGTGTGAGGATGTGCGAATCTGACCAATAGCACATCGTAGACCATGAGACAAATGAGTGTCCATGTAGCTCGAACGAGTCACAAACCCATCTCCCGAAAGTTGGAGAAGATGCTCTTTGTAGAAAGCCATCTTCGTGCCCAACTCCTGCATCGGCTCTACCCATGTCCTCCTGGTGTCCAACTGTATAAGATCCTAACGAATGAGTCTAGTGATCTCCGTCCGTGTGACTGGCAGGGAGGGTGCATCCAGGGAATACTGAAAAGGAGGCAATCTATCCATGCTGAGACCATGCCTCTGAAACCATGAGGTCATCTGCGCATACCAACATGATGTGTCTCCCTGCATCGCTAACTGTCTAGAGGACTCAAGAGCCAATCTAGTATATCTGCCTCTATGTGTATCCCATAGACTGTGCATAAAGGACACTGATCTGGTAAGAGCCTCAATCTCTATCGCAGGGGCGGCTACCTCCGCTCGAATAATCGCATGTGGTACGGAGGCCTTGGCTCTAATCATCCGGGATATCATAAATACCAAGGGTCTTTCCATGTTCCTCCAACTGTCATGATTCACAGATGGTCCCCAAACCTGGACCCCATAAAGCATAGCTGAAGCAACCAAAGTATCAAAGAGCCATAGCTTTGTTCGTGGTTCTTGAAACTGAACCTGCGAACACATCCTCTCTAGCCCTCCCAAAGCCGCATAGGCTCTGGACAGTCTAGTCTTTGCTGCTCTCCTCAGAGTAAACCTCGGTCCCGTGAATACCACCCCCAGATATGTATATTCATCTGTGTACTCCACAGTGTCTTGACCATATACGAGTGTAGGTGCCGATCTCTTGACCCACTGTGGTGTGGTGTTAAATACCATAACCTTGGTTTTACTAATGTTCCTAGACAGTCCACTATCCTCTGCAAAGTTGTGCAATGCATCCAACTGTCTCTGCATGCCTTCTGGCGACTTTGATATTAACACAATATCATCAGCATATAATAATAAAGGGATCCATGTCCTTGCTAGCTGAGCGCCTTTGTCACCCTCTCTGTCAATGTATAAAGGGATCCATGTTCTTGCTAGCTGAGCGCCTTTGTCACCCTCTCTGTCAATGTAGTCAGAGACCTCATCTACATACATACCAAAAAGTGTAGGGGACAGAGGACACCCCTGTTTCACTCCAATAGTGGAATGAACAATGTCAGAAATCCCCTCAAGGGTGCGTACCTGGCCAGTCACTGAGCCGTATAAAGCCATGATCCCCCATATGATCTCTGTGGGTACTCCCGATTGCAGTAACCTGTGCATCAATCTTGCCCTCGGCACTGTGTCAAATACTCTGCGGAAGTCCACAAAGCAACAATACATCCGTCTCCCATGTGCCCGGCCCTCCTCAATAATGGCTCTGAGTGTAAGAATATGGTCCAAAGTGGAGAAACCCCTCCTGAATCCAGCCTGTCCTGCTGCTCGTATGCCCTCACTTTCTGCCCATTTACTCAGTTGCTGTTCAAGAATGGATGCATACAACCGTGCCAATGTGTGCCCTATCATAATAGTACGGTAGTTCCCTGGCACCGTGGGGTTCCCTGCCTTGAAGAGAGGTACAATTGTAGATAACCTCCAAGACTCGGGTAGTCCCTCACACATGACACGGTTAAACAACCGCGCAAGAACCTGTGACAGTAAATCTCTAGCATGTATGAAGTGCTCTGCCACCAAACCATCATGATCATATGCTCGCCTAGTCCTCATCCTTTCAATGGCGTGCTTCACCATCTCAGTGGTAAAGAAGGTACTAGTGGCTGGACATGGCTCTAGAAGGTCTGGTAATGGTGGTTGCCCAGGTACTGTATATAATGATGCTGCATACTGACCCCAAATCTCGGGAGAAGTAATCACTGGAGGAGGTGAGTGCTCATGGAAGAGACGCCATGCCTCACTTGAATCTCGACTCAAAAAGAGATGATACAAATCATGTTCCATCTGGGCTAAGAAGGCCCGCTTCTTCCGTCGCACTAAACGCCGAAGTGCAATCTGAGACTGTCTATATGTAATGACTCCAAGTATAAGCTCGCTCTGAATCTGAACTCTCATCTCTCTGCACTCCTCATCATACCAACTATTCTGAGGCATGTTCCCAGAACGTCTTCTCTGATCTGGTTGAGTGTGTGGGTATGCCTCTCCTGCTGCCCCATGCAAGATCTCCGTCAATAAAGTGGTGATCTCCTCCACGGTATATACAGGCTCGGCTGCCCACATCCGTCTGTAAATCTCTTCCACATAAACTGAGTCGTTTCTGGTGTAAAAGTATACCGTGTGTGTGCAATCCTCCGTGGTGTCTGAGAGGCACTATACTGGAAAGAGACTGAAAAAGTCATGAGAGCATGGTCTACTGCTACTCCAACAGGCCTAGGACCCACACTGAGATCCTGAATATTAGAGATGAAGCTCGGTGAAGTCATGACATAGTCCACTGTACTGGCCCCATGTCTCTGTGGAAAGCATGTGAATCCCCTAGACGAAGGAAAAATCTCTAGACCATTAAGTATCGCCAGACCATGCGTAGTAGTCATCTCCATGAGATATCTCCCATACTCTGTGTGCTCTCTATCCTGTGAGTGTCTGTCAAGCCCCATCTCCGATATATCCATCTCTCTAAGCATCTCCTCCGAGGTATCATAAAATACCGTTTGGGAGTTGGCCGTCCTGGCATTAAAGTCTCCCAAGAGAATGATATCTCCATCTCTAGAGAACTCCCATATGTCATCATCAAGTATAGAGAAAGGGGATTGCCCTCTAGGTGAGGTATAGACTGATGTGCTAGGGGGAAAGTAACATATAGCAATGTATAAGAATCTGCCTGTCTCAGCTCTCAGTCTCACCCACATGTATCTCGCCTAGTCATCTCTCCGGACAATCTGTAGTAGCGGCTGCAACTCCTCCTTGAATAAGACTGCTACCCCTCCTGAACCTCGACTCCCATGCTGGGATCTAGCGTCTGGCCGACAAGCAGTCTCCCATAAATAACCAGTCACACTTGGCATCAACTGTCCAGATTTCTGATGTGTCTCTGAGTAAAAGACAATGTCTCTATCTCTGAAGCTATCCTCAAAAGCACCCACATCCAGCCTATATGATCCATTGCAATTCCATACCGCCATCCGGAGTGTGGTCCCATATGTCTCGCACCGTCATGTTGTGCGTCTTTCCAAAACCACTACTTTCCCTCCTCTATAAAACGCAATTTTTCCCTTCTCCCTTGCTGCCTTGATCTCTGGCATCAACTCTTGCATATGTGCTATTTGTGCTAAAGTAAGGTCATCCCCAATAAATATTCCAGTTTTCTTATGTGATGGTCTCTTCTTCAGGAATTCCTTCCTTGTGTCCAAAGTCGGGAAACGCAAAATAAGTGCTCTCTCTTTGACGTTTCCCTTCCCATCCACTCCGTTCTTTCCTACTCTCCAAGCACCTGTGTGCATAGGTTCCGGGATGCCCATGCGTTGCAAGAGTTCCTTCACTTCGTCTTCTACATTTTCGGTGTCTTTGATACCAGTAATACTCACATGGAGGGCTCTAGTCCTCCTTTTCCGTTCCTCCTCAATGGTCATATTGATGATGGTAGAAATCTGTGCGGCTTTTGGCATCTGGTCCTTCCCTTTCTTTGCACCTTCAATCCATTTTTCTGCTTCGTTAACTTTCTCCTGTGTTTTAAAAAGGCGCTCCGTCCATGAGGAAGCCTCTTTCGAGTTTTGTTCTTCCCCTTCGCGCAGAGTTTTCACCTGCTCCTTAATATCTTCGAGCTTCTTTTTTATCGAGGGCTGATTTTCCCCCTCCGTTTTGGGCATAATTTTGCAAGCCGCAAGTTCCCCTTTAAGCTCTTCAATCACTGCATCTTTTTCCTTCATGCACATTTCCACATTGGTTTTCCAAGATTCGAAGCTTGCAATTGCCTCATCCAACTTTTTTTGCATAATACATTCCATTACATTCACTTCTGCCCACATTAGAGCCTGCATCTCTCCTTTCACCGATAGATACATCTCATCATGCTTTCCAAGCATCGCTTTATCCAATTCTTTCCTCATATCTGCATACATAGAATTCTTATAACTCTCTGCGTTTGCGTACATCTCTTTCCTGATGTCATCTCTCATAAAGCTGAGCTTAGATTTAATCATCACTTGAACCCTCTCCATCATTAAATCATCTTGGACTCTGACTGTTTTCCCTGCCCGCAGAGAGCTTGGCGAGAGTATACTATCTCTAGTTCAAGAGGGGCAATATCCTCTCAATGTATAGAAGAATGTTAGATTGACTTTTGATAGTTTATAACATTGTGCCCTGCACTCTCTTCTGGTTTAGTTTTTGTTGTAAGTTTAATCAGCCTTATGATTGGATGCACACATTGACCTTGAATCACCTTTGAAAGTGTTTGAAGTATGAAAAAGTGTCAAAAGCAAGAGAGAGAGAGAGAGAGAGAGAGAGAGAGAGAGAGAGAGAGAGAGAGAGAGAGAGAGAGAGAGAGAGAGAGAGAGAGAGATTCTTGAACTTGACCAAATACCGTCGTGTTAGCTTACCTTTCACTTTCCTTCCCTTGTGACCTAGGACTTGTTCTAGAATGAGTATCGCTTCCGTCTCTTCCACTTCTGGTTGCTCGTCTAGCTCCATGCCCATTGGCACTTCACCTTTGAAAGGTCTCAATAGACTAAGTATCTAGTAGTATCTACTAAGTATCGTGAGTCTTCTAAGTATCTGGTAACTTTAGTTAAATGATACATTATTTATCTTTTCCTGTACGTGGGAGGGTCCATAGTATCTCATACTTAACTTTGAAAAAAGTATCTCCGTAACCTTCAGCTTCTGTGAACGTGCTTTCTCAAACTTGAGTAGCACTAGATCAATTTTTTTCAACTACAAGTCACGTCGATGCTTGTCTGCTACTTTCTTATGCTGTGATTGAGACTTCTAAGTTCTCCAAAGCCTCCCTTACCTTGGCAAAAGAAGTGTCTAGATCTTGTGTATACGGATTAGCTTCAAAATCTTGTTTTTGGTGCTCATAATTGTTGGAACCTTCCTGGCACCCTCGACAATCGCAACTGGTGCCTTTTCGATAGATGTATGAACTTTGTACTTGTAAGCAAACTCCACCAGAGACAAAAAAGTTTTCCTGCTAAGTCTTCTTATCAGAGATATATGACTTTAACAAGTCTAAAACTAATGAGTTGGCTATCTCCAATTGTCCATCCTTTTGTGATGAAATGAGGAGGAGAATTTAACTTGTGTACTATATTCTCCCATACTGCTTTCCAAAACAAACTCGTAAATCGAGGATCTCTATCTGACATTGTGATTTTTGGCATACCATGCAATCTGAAATTTTGTGAGACATAGCTTGGCCAAATGATTGGATTTCACTATCTTCTTTATTGGAATAGAGTGGGTCTGTTTGCTCAATTGGTCGATGACTGTTCAAATGTCACCATGCCTACTTTGAGTCTTTGGAAGATCAAAGATAAAGTCCATTGCCATACTCTCCCAAGGTTGGTTAAGAAGAGGAATCCCAAACTCTGAGCGAAAGTTTTTGAGCGATGATAAAATCAAGGGAGTTAATCAGAGGACCTTTATCAAAACACACATAGCCAAGAGTTCCTGTAAGTCACTCATTTCTTCACTCAAGAGATTAAATAAATGGGCCCTAGACCTCCTAAAGATGGTGGTTATGTAGCGCAGATAGTGTGTCGTGCTCTCTACAGTGGGTGCTCCTTAGTGCAATGTGCGTGACAATCTCACTCAAACAGATTGAAAACAGGAAATACTAGACAACAACTGAGCTCACAGAGACACAACAGCACAGTAGACCTGACAAATGACTCGACTAACTCAAAGAATTGATACAGACTCTGGCGTGGCAGTACACTCAGCTCCAGCCCAGGACTCTCAGGTACAATGGGGTGTCGAGGCTCAGATGTGCAGGGATGGTGAAGACGTGCTCTGTGTATAGACTCACTCAAAACGACTACGTAAAGATAACATGACCAAAACCGCTACTCGTCATATATACAACCATAAAGAGCCACCAACGGCTCATAAATGACAACATCTAAGTCTGTCCCCACTAAGTGGTGGTGGTGGCCTGGCCATGATGTCCACTAGACCACCGTATCCTTGCCACGTGTCACTGCCCAGCGTGACCGTCTAGTGTGGTTCGGCTAGACCCAAGATCAATTGTAAAGTCCCAATGTACTAACTATCCTGTGAAAGTGACACTGTAGCCTGCTATACAGGTTGCCCGCCACAAGACCGCTCACCGTCTCGGTGAGAGAAAGACTGAAAAATTGTGAAAGAAAACCACTAGCTACTGCATATTTACAATTGTGAGCTCCTCAATCTCTCATCCAAGAGATAGAGTGGTGGCCACTGCTGCACCCGAAGTATCAGCCTCTCGAGGTGGAGCCATCAGATCGATGGGAAAACTCTGTAGTGTATGAGGGCTATCCACAAACCGACTCTCAGCGAAAGGAGCCGCCACCTGTTGCTCGGCGGATGGGAGTACCGGGCTTGAAGTGTACTGAGGCCACCGACTCGCACACCCATGTCGATGTGCGCCTGCGAAGCCATCACAAGGAGCCGTCTAGGAGGATGACATGTGCGGAAAGGAGCCAAA
The DNA here is from genome assembly GCF_014529385.1 of Adiantum capillus-veneris. Classification (NCBI taxonomy): domain Eukaryota; kingdom Viridiplantae; phylum Streptophyta; class Polypodiopsida; order Polypodiales; family Pteridaceae; genus Adiantum; species Adiantum capillus-veneris. The sequence goes on from NC_140931.1 coordinate 121,105,645, forward strand.
GGTGCTAGGCTGCTGAAATCCTTGAGGGTAGTAGTCACACTGCTGCTGTGAAGCTGCACCCGTCCCAAACTGTCGATGACTGTACTCAGTATATCCCATAGACGGCTGTACTGATCTAGCTAGACGAACTGGACGAAACCACCCGTACCCCATGGTAGGCTGAGGCTATTGCTGAAACTGCATGTCCCCTTGGACTAGCATATCCCAAAATCCCTGCATTTGTGCTTTAAGGTCATCAATTATCTGTGACTTTACGTGCAAGGCATGACGCAAGGCAAAAATTGTAGCATCTCTATCCGCTATGGCACTCTCTGCAACTCGCAAGCAACCTTCCATGGCCGCATATGTGGCCGAGTGTTTCTGGTGGGTGGCTGCTAATTTCTCTACACCAAGTTCAATCATTGCTATGGCATTTCTTGACTCCTGTAGATTTTCTCGAGAGATTTTAAACAACGAAGAAGAGTCGCCCTCACTAGAAGAAGCAGTAGTAGCACCTGTAGGTGTCGTAGCAGGGTTACCCGGAGGCACTGCAGTGGTCGGGGTGGAAATGGTAGTAGGTTCAGTGGGAGAGCTAGAGATCGGGGAGAATGACGAGGGTACCACAGGTGCTGCCGAGAATGGTGTTGTAATATTGGTAGTAGTATAAATGGTAGCAGTGTGAAGAGATACCTGTGGAAGAGAGACCACCTCAATAGCAGGAGTGGGCGTACTAAGAACATCAGAGCTCACAACGGCCTCTGGCACTGTAAAGACGGGAACAGGGTGAGAAGAAGAACGTCTTGGAGGAACTGTCACCCTAGTCTAACTCTCTGAAAATGGCAGAGGTCGTAGTGTCTCTGCCGTATCTTTGACCACTTTGACTCTTTTCTTCTGTTTCTTCTTCTGATCATCTGTGCCGAGAGACTTCCTTTTTACTTGCAGTGGTACTGCTGTATCCTTATCGACTTCCAAAGGGTTGATACGGATGTTGATCACCCAGGCGAATAGTGGCGCGACAAAACATTGGAAGCTGGATTGAGATGACTGTACTTGTGCTCTAAACCTTTTCGCCCTTGTCTGCAATGATGTAAAGAGGATCTGATGAAACCCACAAGGGATGTTCTTGATTAAGCACTAAAGACCATCACATAGTGGGAACGTGGTAGGCACTTCTACTTTTCCCTTTGCTCCTTGTGCATCTCTCACCAAAAAGTAATATCTGAAAGCTGCTAAGAGAGCTTTGTGATGCTGTAGCTCAGGATGATCGGGTTCGAACAATACCTTGCATGCTTTTATGGTATCAGGTTTGGAGAACTTTGAGTAAGACCTGGTACTAGGCTGCAGGGAGGGAAAGTTGGTCGTCCCCATTGCATTTCCTAGACGTGCAGCTGTCAGTGTGACCTCTGACTTTTGGAAAAATTTTCAACATCTGATGAACCATGCCGAGGTATGTCATCTGGGAGGATAGCTTCAGCTAGTGATTTGATACCCAAGTTATCCAATTGGTCCTGTGAGAGAATATCTCTCAGAGATGATTTGGGCTGCTGCATGTGAAAATTTAGTGAAAACTTTGTTTTACGTTTTGTTTTTTCAGGCCTAGCAACCTCATGACTGATTACATGACTCATGATTTTTCGTTTTCCTTTTGGATCTTTCTCTTGATCACTTGAGCTGCCGTTGTCGGAGGCGCTATCACCGTCCACGTCAGAGCTGGACTCTGCCTCTGACGCCGAGGCCCTGTAACTTTCGTCGGATGGAGCACTAGAAGTCATGTAAGTGACCCCATGGCTGCTATGTTTTGATTCTTCTTCAGTTGCATAAATTTCCTCTCTGTGTGGTTGAGCCTTTTTCCTAGGCAACAATTTTTTACCGCCTGCCATAGCAACTGGTTGCCGACTGTACACACTATAGTAGTGTCCTTTATAGAACCCAACAACTTATAGCAACTCACTGCAGCAGAGTGGATTTGTAGGATTCCCAAGATCATACATGGACAATATCCCCAGTGAATACATACATCAGTACATAATCATTGTGTCTCTCACACAACTGCAATTCAATCCCAAAAATTGCAACTCTGCTAACGTCCTCTTCCTATCTGTTCTATTCTTCTGAGAGAGAAAACGGTTGATTAACACCTTTCACAATTTGGTGCAGACCGGCTGATGTAGCTTTAATAGGGGGAGGAAGAAAAGATGTTGTTCCGAGGGCGAGACATAGGGATGACGACCAACCTTAATCAAGGCTTTGCGTGAGAGGTCGGCGAGAGTAAGGTGGGTTAGTTTTGGATAAAAATAACGGGGGGGGCCACGACTGACAAGGTATGGCAGAGTTGCGGGTTTGATAGGGGGCGAGGGCGAAGGCTGGAGAGGAGGCGAGGGTCGATAGGTTAGGATTGGGTGGGGGCTCGATAGGGATTGGCGAGGGCTTGAGAAGGGAGGGCGAGGGCTCGAGCTCGATAAGGGAGGGCGAGGGCTCGGGCTCGATAGGAAAGGGCGAGGGCGAGGGCGAGGGCTGGAGAGGGGGGCGAGGGAGAGGGCTGGATAGGGGGTGATGGCGAGGGCTGGTTAGGGGGCGAGGGTTCGATAGGTGGGATAGGGCGAGCTCTGGAGAGGGGGACGAGGGGGAGGGGTTGATAGGGAAAAAAGGGGGAGGGAAATTAGTGGCTAGGGTGAGGTGTAGAGAGGGGAAAGGACGAGGGGAATTAAGAATTTGGGGGCGACCCTTACCGCATGGGGAGGGAAGGTGGGGGAGGTTAAGAGATTATATGGTACTCATTAAGCAAGGGACACAGCTGGGGGAGGAAAGGTGGGGAGAGGTTAAGAGATGATAAGGGACTCAATAAGCAAGGGAACAATGCGGGAGAAAAAGAAAGAACAAGGCCGAGATAGAGAGCGAGATATAAATGTTGTCAGAGATAGAGAATAACAATTTAGGCACCTGTCTTTTAGGCTATGGAGTCTCATTAACCAGAACGGGGCTATTGACCAGATGGGTGCTATGGAAAGATTAGTTGAAATTCACACCCTCGAGAAACTGACCTTGCACGTATGTGAAAGATAGGGAACAGATAACCAATTGAAAGGAGGAAGACATAAGGACTGAATCAATTTGAGGAGTATTACAAAAGAGATAGCCCCAGAAAGGCAAAGAGAGAGATGTGATGGTGAGAGAGTGCATTTAAAAGTTAGAGATGAAGAAGGGAGATGTAGTTGAGCTGGTTTAATCGTCGAACAATATCCAGTAATCGAAATATCTATCCGATGAGACTTGAACCTCGAAAATTACAAGAACAGAGGGGTAGCAGAGACAGAACAACAATAAATGATGCACCAGTGAAACAAGGGGAGTTTTTCAAGATAAGAACTGTCATGATGAAGATTGGAGAATAGATGAAAATGGTAAGCCATAGAGAAATACAGAGTTGGGGAGTTGATAATCATATGGTGCTGGGATGGCTATCATGATTAGCTTTTTATATAATTAGGGCGAGTGATAGCACTTAATCCTTGATCCGTTTACCAGTGGCAAAGGAACGCCTGTCAGAGTGACTAACTGGACAGCCCCCTGTGGGGCAGAATCTCTTGCACCATGAATGGCCCTTGCCACGCTGGGACCAGCTTCTTAGCTTTCTTGATACTTAGCTTGATAAAGTAGCAACAAGGAAACCTGCGTTATTTTTGGCTTTCGGAGATGGCGATCATGCCACTCTTTGCGACGAAGCTGCTCTGCTTCGAGAGCCAGAGAAGCTAAACCTCGGCTTTCATCCAGAAGGTCGAGATGAGAGACAAATGCTGATCCCAAATCTACATTTGCACGCAGACTACCCACTCGCGGAGATCCTGAGTTGAATTCGAAGGGCGCTATCGCTTCCAAACCGAAAGCTAATTGAAATGGGGTGTGATTGATTGTGGCTTTGAAAGAAGTTCGGTATGCCCACAGGGTGCCGTGGATAGCTTGAGCCCAAGTCGCAGGATGGAGATGACATGCTTTCCACAGAAGTGCTATGAGAACTTTATTAGTGCTCTCAGCCTGCCCGTTTGCTCTAGGGTAATAGGAACAAGATTTGCGGTGAAAAATCTTGTAGTTGGTAAGCAAGGTTGAAATTGTTTCATTCACAAAGTGACTACCCCTTTCACTGGTGATTTCCAGTGGACACCCACACCTGCACAAAATATTTTCGTAGAGAAACTTGGCTACAGTAGTGCCAGTGCAATCCATCGTTGCCAGTACCTCTACCCACTTTGTTGCGTAATCTGTAGCCACTTGTAGATACTTCCGATTGCCTGGTTGGACGGAGGGAGTAATTGGGCCCACAATGTCAATGCCCCATCTCTCCAAAGGCTGCCATGCCATAGAGACCTGCAGAGGACGGTTTGACTACTTGCTTGGTTTAGGGCCACAACGCTGACACACATCACATACTTTTACATAGGCAATTGCATCTCAAAAAATATAGGGCCACCATAAGCCACACTGGAGAATCTTCTGAGCATTAATATGACCAGGGTAATGGCCACCAGTGGGACCACTGTGGGAATCCTCCAAAATATGCTCCACTTCATGAGGGGAGACACACCCCCTCAGAACACCATCCCGTCCTGACTTGTGTAGCTGGCTCCCAATTAGAGTGAATGACCTAGACTTCAACAACAATCGTCTCTTCTGCAGTGGAGAAGCGTTCTCTGGGTACACGCCAGTAGTAAGAAGATGCAAAACATCGCCGTACCATTCCGAAGTGGTATCCACCTTAAAAAGACTGCTATCTAGGAAGTCGTCAGCAACCCCCTTTGCTTCTTCACCTGTGTGAATGTGAGAGAGGTGGTCGGCAAGGACATGATGTTTGCCGGGCCTGAGTACCACTTCAAAATCAAATTCTTGAAATAAGAGCAGCCATCGCCAAGTACACTGTGCAATGACATATGTAATGTAACTCTGTCTCTGGCTGTATTTGGCATAAGCGGCATATCCTCCTGTCTGTTGGTATCCCTTTGAATCTACCAATCTCAATCTTGAGCTGATGTGAGGATGTGCGTATCTGACCAATGGCACAACGCAAACCATGAGACATATGTGTGTCCATGTAGCTGGGTCGAATCACGAACCCATCTCCTGTGAGGTGGAGAAGATGCTCTCTATAGAAAGCCATCTTCGTGCCCAACTCCTGAGGCGGATCTATCCATGTACTCGTGGTGTCCAGATGGACCAAGTCCTGATGCCTGAAGAGAATACTGGAAAGGGGGCAGCCTGTCCATGGTGAAGCCATGCGTCTACAACCATGATGTCATCTGTGTATACCAACATGAAGTGTCCCCCTGCAGAGCTAACTGTCTGGAAAACTCAAGGGCCATTCTAGCATATCTGTCTCTAGTAGTATCCCATAGGCTGTGCACAAAGGAGACTGATCTGGTAAGCACGTCAATCTCCATAGGAGGGGCAGCTAGCTCTGCTCGAATGATAGCGTGAGGTACGGAGGCCTTGGCTCTAATCAGTCGAGAGATCATAGATACCAAGGGCCTCTCCATACGTCTCCAGCCTTGCTGGCCTACAGAGGGTCCCGCACCCCATACAGCATAGCTGAAGCTACTAAAGTATCAAAGAGCCATAACTTTGTTCGATGTTCCTGAAACTGAACCTGCGAACACATCCTCTCCAGGCCTCCCAAGGCCGCATAAGCTCTAGTCAGTCTAGTGTCTGCTGCTCTCACAAAAGAAAACCTCGGCCCAGTGAAGACTACCCCAAGGTAAGTGTATGCATCTGTATACTCCACAATATCCTGACCATATGTGAAAGTAGGTGTTGATCTCTTGATCCATTGTGGTGTGGTGTTAAACACCATAACCTTGGTTTTACCGAGGTTTACAGACAATGCACTATCCTTTGCAAAACTGTGTAATGCATCCAAATGTCGCTGCATACCCTCTGGTTAGTCAGAGATCAACACAATATCATCAACATATCACAACAATGAGATCCACGTCCCTGCGAGTTGAGCACCTCTATCGCCCTCTCTATCAATGTAGTCAGACACCTCATCAACATACATACCAAATGGCAACACTGTTTCACCCCAATAGTGGAGTGAACTAAGTTACATATCCCCTCCGGGGTGCGTACATGTCCCATCATTGATCTGCATAAAGCCATAATCCCCCAAATCAACACTATGGGCACCCCTTCATGTGGGCAAGCTGTGAAAGGGTAAGGTCGTCGCCAAGAAAGACACCAATCTTCTTGAGGGAGGGCCTCCTTCTCAAGAAATCCTTCTTCGCCTCAATAGAGGGGAAAGAGCCCTCTCTTTTGATGTATCCCCCATGTCTCCACTCTTCTTGCCAACTCTCCATGCTCTTGCATGTGTCGCTTTATCTATCCCCATTAGTACCATGAGCTCCTTCACTTTTTCGTCGACTTGATCCCGGTCTTTGAGACCGGTGACTCTCACATGTAAAGCCCTTGTACGCCTTCGTTGTTCCTCTTCAAGTGTCATGTTGATGATGGTGGGAGTGGGGAATGATACCTCTTTTCCTTTGCCCTTCTTGGCGCCCGCTATCCACTTCTCCGTCTCATCCACTTTCTTTTGGGTTTTGGTGATCACCTCTACCCATGAAGACGTTTTAGCTTCCTGCTACTTCTCCTCCTCCTTGATGGCTTGCATTTGTTCTTTGATTACCTTAAGCTCTTCCATCACTGAGGGTTGGATTTTTGCCTCTTCAAGTCCACCATTGGCTCTTGCCTCGGCTAGCTCTTTCTTAAGGGCTGAAATTTGCTTCTTGAGCTCTTCCATTTCGGTCCGAAGCTCCATTTTCTCGTCAGTCCGAAGCTTGTCCTCGCTGATTTTCCATTGAAGGAAGATCACCTTCTCTTTCTTCCACTCTTCCATCTCTGCCCTGTACTCCATCTCCTTCTCTATGATTGCCAACCGCTTGTTGGTGGCCATAAATGTGACTTTCTTCCGTGTTGGGGATGCCATGAGGTAAGAGGCTGAACTAGAGCGGCGGACTGCCCCCACCTGTACTCTCTCCATTGGACTCGGGGAAACACTACCTTCCTTCAGCAACACTACACTCTCCACTGGACTGAAGGAAACACTACCTTCCTTCAGCAACCTGTGTATATTGGCCTAAACTGCTGCACCTTCACGTACTCACATTATGCTACTTGTTGTAGTAACCCAGCAGGGCCAATTGCACTACCAGGTGGTGTGGCAGCAGGGTACAATGCAGGGGACTCAACAGGAGTGCAGGGAGCTGAGCCTGTAGCAAATGGCGGGCAAAACCTGCAGCCAGTAGCAACACACACACACACACACACACACAGAGAGAGAGAGAGAGAGAGAGAGAGAGAAATGAAATGTTATATTAACGTCTTCAAAAGGCCAAAGTGACCTATGAGACCAGAAGGTTACAATGTGGTGGATGTGATACAGAGTAACAAAATAACAAAATGATAAAATAACAAGATAAGAGAATAGAAATATTGTGGAATCCTAAACTGCTAGGTGTGTAAGCAGCTAGCTGGGATAGCTAAATCACAAGAGGTCCAGCATCGGTCGCTGGCGGATCTCATCAATCTCCTCCATGGTCATTAGTCTGACGGGGCGTTGTGCATGTTGGGCCAAAGTGATCCGAATCCAGAGAGAGAGAGAGAGAGAGAGAGAGAGAGAGAGAGAGAGAGAGAGGGAGGCCATCGTGGGTGTCACGTCAAACTTGAGTTTCGGGTGAGATACCCCTTGATCAGCACTTGAGTACTAATTGGCATGTGGATATGGCAGGAAAGCCCCTTGTTCAGTTGGAGTGGGGTCTTGGTGAGTGGCAGTGGCCTTCGTTGCACAATGATGGAGCCCCTCTTTCCTTTTTCGAGTACACTGTATCCCTAGGAGGAGGCTTCTATTGCGTATCCGACACCCACCTCACCGTCCACGCCAATTAGAGATATGGCAGGGTCAATGTATCCTCCTTGCTTTCTAGTGATAGTTTTGGTCATGCATCTTGACCCTGAGAATCAGCCGCAAGATATGTTATTTTGTGTGATGATGGCGCACACAGGATTGCCTGTTGGCACATGGGCCGCAGTCACTGGTCATGATTAGATTTGTCAGAGATGCACTTTAGAACTTGAGTCCTTGAGGCACTATTTTTGGGTTTGTCCATATGGGCAGCCAATGTGGATGGCAATTTGTTGTTTGTTGATTAGAGTGGGCATACATGATGGGTTTGTGATGCGGGGGGCAATTGCATGGCTTTTTCAATTTCTGAGGTCACAAATTTTAGAGCTTGTCGACAGATCTAATCTTTATGCTTAGTTCCTTAGGATTCTAACCGGGCACTCTACAAATGATCGTAGATGGTGGTCACCAGTTGGACTTTTACTAGCGGGACATAGTTTTCACTCCGATATGGAGCATCACTCTTTGGAGAATGTGGAAGAATATATGAGGCAATAAGTACTCACTGTTTGGGCCCACACTCTTTCCTTACATCCACAATTTTGATAGCCATTTGGACTGGGTTGCTGCGTACTCTTCGCAATCATTGGGATATTTCACCAGGCTCCTCCAAGACTGTGGAGCAGCATAGATGCACCTGTCTTCACAGATGGGCGAGATTGTCAGTTTTCTCAATTTGGACCATGCCCACATCACTTGGCATTATGCACCTCCCTAGTGGTTCATTTTACACTCATCGTACAGGCCACCTTGACGTTCACATAGCCTTCACATTGTTATCTCGCTTTTTGTACTTCTTCTGGGTGATAGGCCATTGAGTACCTCGAGAGGTCGCTTTTGTACATAGAATAGAGCCCCCTTTGCTCGCACGTGCGTGCACACACACACGCACACACACACACACACAGATAGAGAGAGAGAGAGAGAAGAAGAAGAAGAAGAAGAGAATTTTAACATCGTAGGAAACTGTCCCAAGAGACCTTAAAGATCTATCCAACGAGGAGAGTTGAACTCAAGACCTGTTACTCAAGAGGGAAATGGCATAACCAATCTACCACATTTGGGTGATAGAAAGGTTATACCATTTTCCTCTTCCTATTAGCACACCCACACACACACCAGAGAGAGAGAGAGAGAGAGAGAGAGAGAGAGAGAGAGAGAGAGAGAGAGAGAGAGAGAGAGAGTTTTGGTCATAGGTACCCTTTGGGCATAGCCTTTGATATCGATGGAGTTCTTGTGCAGGGTGGTCGGCCCATTAAAGGAACATCCGAAGCTCTTCAACAACTTTATGTGGATTTCAGAAACCCTAGTAAGTTTTATCACAAGATGTTTTTACCATGTATTGAATGGAGAAAAGAAGAATGTTCTTGTGAGTTTTCCTCTTTGGTGCAGAATATTGTATATACAATTTTGAAAGCTTTATGAATGGTTTTGAGAAGAGTGTGTCTCATCTCAAATTTGACTGCATTAACTTTTGACACGTAGTTTTTCCATTGAATGAGGTGGAAAAGTTTGCGATTTGTTGTGTGCTGCATCTTTGTTTTTGTATTCTTCTTTGTAGAAGTTTTTATCAAAGTCACACAGGACCTGGGGATGGGGGTCTTTATGGCGGGGATGAAACGGGAGACGCTGTCACAAGACGGGCACAACGTGCCAACGGAAAAGAACAGTCTGAACAGACTTTTAGCACATCAAATAACAACTGAACAGAGAGCGAGATGCACGACATGGGGAGTGGCAGAATTCCACCCCAGAGAGCACTGGCCCCAAACCTTTGCGCCCCTTTCGGTATTTCTTTATATTGCTTGAACTCAGTACAGTGCCGGTACTTGCGCTCTGCACCTTCACCCGGAAGAGTGCCAGAGACTGAGCCCTCTGCACATATTTAAAGGCCCTTGGCCTCAAAAGCAGTTACATGAAAATCAGTAAACTCAAAAGCAATTGTTCTAAAAGCATCTTGTCCAAAAAGCTGGCAACGCAATTTCCGGAAATCCGTACAAGCTGCCATGTCAGCATGTCAGCGTGAAAACCGGGCGTCCGTACATGCTACGTCAGCATATCAACGTGAAATCCGAGACGTCCGTACATGTGCCACATCATCACTTTTAACGCTTTGTTTGTATGTGTGTGTGGGTCCGGCTTTGTCACATGGGCCCCATCGGACGGGGTCCCATAAGTTGGTGGGAACTTCTTCCGACTCTTCTGTGGCTTCTTCTTAGGCTTTAGGCCTCCCTCGGCCGGGATCTGCAGGTTGGCTCCATTCTTCAGTGGCTTGACACGTCAGCAGTTTGTGACAGACGCAGGGATGCGAGACGGGATGGCGGTACGAGACGGTAGAGACGTCTGTCACATGGGGTGCAGAGGGGACGTGTCGTGAGACGGGGGTCCCCGGTGACACAAGCAGGCGGGATAGGGACTAGGGGTGGCAAATTTGAAATTTGACAATGGACAAGATTCTATGTATGCCGATGTTGCCCACTAGACTCTAGTTATCCACTCTTCACTTGTGCATCATTACCTTTTGCCCTTGGAGTATTATGATTGATCACAATTTCATTGCGTGAACGTGCACGATACGTGTGCCGCGTTCTTATTGAATATCATATTTTGGTATTATGACTGCAAAACTCATTTTTTCTTTGCATTCTTGTGATCTTAGTGTTGTCTATGTCATCACGCTATTTCAATGACTGAACGGGTTTGGATAGCCACAAAACTTTAGGGGAAGTTGTACTAGATCTAAAGGGACAAGTCTACAAAGTTTGGCAGCATTCTGACAAGGTACAAAAATCACGATCCATCATTAACCAGGTCATTAAAATTGCAACAGAATCATCCAAACAAGTCGCCCAAAGGTCTAATAACACTCTCGTATGGTCAAAATGTCATAAAACAAAGCTTTAAGTACTCAAAGCTGAACATAAGGCTTGCAGACGTGAGGTCACAAACCACGACAGAACTTGAAATGCTTACACTTGAATGAAAGAGCAAGAGAAGAGGAAAATGATACAAGTTTCGGAATTTGAAATAAGTATATGCTTTTTTAACAGGTGTCCCCTTGCCCGTCCTCCGTCCCCGAGATCCATCGCAGCCTTGAGACGCGTCCCTATCCCCATGTGACTATGGTTTTCATATACAAGATTGATGTGTATTGAGCATTTTAATGCTTGAGGGCTCGTTTGGTTTGAGAATGGGCGTCATGTGAAAATTTGTATGGATGAGTTTAGGTGTCACATGCCACGGATAATTGATGTAACCAAGGTTAGTTATAACTTGTCACACCATTGATAAGCACCTTTTCATGTCTTATTCCTTCACTTGATAGTATGGGATCAATTAGACATCGTGGTGATTGGAGGTTGTCTCCACGGTCCCATCCCACACTATGTGCCAAATTGGGTACTTCGGGGCATTTTGGAAACGTCTTGTGGCTGGCTTGATGGTTTGTTCGTGTGCCATGCGCCAATTGGGCCATATGGGCTAAATTGGGGCATGGCATGGGACGCGATCGTATAAATGGTTTCCAATCACCATGAGACTTTCAGGGGTAGGGGAAGTGATAGGGCCCTTGCCCTTGCCCTTGCAAAGTCTTGTGGCCATCAGAGGCCGACTCGATGGCCGGGGCGTAAACCAACTGTCTCAAGGAATCCTTGTGCAATCCTAGAGTAATATTCTATTCTTTATTACCAACAAACAATGAAAGTATGAAGGCAGAAGTATATGCTGTGCAATGCGCAGACCTCTTTGAAGACTCATAGACAAATGATGCAATCTTGGAGATAGTTGCAGATCTGAAATAGTGCTGTAGTGACCCCCATTTTGGTCTCTATCTTCTATCTTCTCAACCGCAGGTAGCTCTTGTGGGTACCTTCGTGGGGTTGAATTCTCTCACGATTTAGCTCAGAAAAGGGGTTCTTTTTTATCTATCCTATGACTAGAGAAAGGGCTATATAGCCTTCAATTTGTAGCCACGCTTGACTGCTACAATCGATCTCTTGGCTAAATCTTGATGATGCCTTAAATTCCATGGGGCATTGCTCTCCTATCCTGCACGAAAAGGCAGATGCTGATCCAAACACTCAAATAGATGTATGCAAGGTTTTGGCTTAATTTCAGGCTCCAAATAGAACTGGTCTAAAGCAATGGGTGGGTGTAGAAATGAAACCGGCCTATGAGACCTTTAGGCTCTCATAATTTGTAAGTTGAGACTCTTTTTGAACTTATGAAGGAATATAATAGCATCACCGCGAAAAGTTTCAACCCCAAAATGTTTCATTCCGATACAGGCATTTTGGTATGATACCTTTTAAGGTTTCACTCATGCTGAAATGCGTTTCATGTATAGTTACAGGGAATGGCCATTTTTAGGCCTCCATTTTCCATGCCCATTCCAATTTCTTGTTTTGAGTCCCCATTTTGTGTTTTAGACATGAGTATTAGTAATATTTAGGGAATGGCATTTCATGCCCATTGCCATTCCCTGTTCCGCGTTTCGATTCTCCATTCTGGATAACTATGGTTTCATGGCAACCATGAGAGAGAGAGAGAGAGAGAGAGAGAGAGAGAGAGATGCTGTACGCAAACCTACTCTGCTACCTTTTGCGAACCCCTGCAGGGCTGTTCATGAGACTACTCTGTCCTTTGGCCATATTCCGCAAGTTGGGAGGGTTAGGTTGAAAAACCCTAACCCCACAGAGAGAGAGAGAGAGAGAGAGAGAGAGAGAGAGAGAGAGAGAGAGAGAGAGATGCTGTACGCAAACCTACTCTGCTACCTTTTGCGAACCCCTGCAGGGCTGTTCATGAGACTACTCTGTCCTTTGGCCATATTCCGCAAGTTGGGAGGGTTAGGTTGAAAAACCCTAACCCCACAGAGAGAGAGAGAGAGAGAGAGAGAGAGAGAGAGAGAGAGAGAGAGAGAGAGAGAGAGAGTCTTGTATGAATGACCTAACTCTGTTAGTAATATTGGCTTTGGAAGCTAAGCCCTTGCGCTATGTGCTCTCACAGGCCTGTTGGGGACTGTTGTTTTAGTGTACAAAGACGAAGAGAGAGAGAGAGAGAGAGAGAGAGAGAGAGAGAGAGAGAGAGAGAGAGAGAGCTTTCTTGGAACAATCCCAAGAGGCCTCAAAGCTCCAAAAAGAAGAGTGTTGCACTCAAGAGTCAAGACTTATGCATATTACTTTGTAGCGAACTTAGATAACTTATCTACCACACTTAAATAATAGAAAGGGTATTTGAGTTTCCTCCTTCGTAGGAATCCCAAGAGATTGAGAGATCGAGAGAGAGAGAGAGAGAGAGCATAATGTTCTCCTTTTTAAAGGTTTTTACAGATAGCCATCTCTCTTTATCTCGATCCCAACGTGGTTTGTGGTTTTTTGTTCACAAGTCACTGCAGGCGGCCACCTCTCTCTCTCTCTCTCTCTCTCTCTCTCTCTCTCTCTCTCTCCGCTGCAAGCGCTCGCACAAGACACCCATGCACACAAGCCACAACAATAGACCACTTCATGTGACCTACAATGGAGCTCTTGGATATATGATCCTTATACCAATGAGAGACAGACTAAGTCCTCCGTGGAGATTAAATGAGGGCATAGCGAGGAGAAAACTAGGTCAACCAGGATGCGTACTTTATAACAGATGAAGCTAAAGCCACTTTGGACGCATTGCTTGACATGCCAACCAACGTGGAACCACGTAGGCACTTGCCATTGATTTGCAGGCGCATAGAACCATTGATTTGCGGGCGCAAAGGGTCATTGCTTTGCAGGCGCATGTACAGTTTACTGCTGCCTTGAGAGACAAAGAAGTTCATTTGCGGTCCCTTCAAATCAACTTTGTGGTAGAGTTGGAAGTTGATTTACTATTCCAGATATATAAATTTAAGCTATTGGGGCGCGAGCTCTACCAGATTAGGCTCTACTTGTAACTCTCAAATTCTCTGTCTATATATGCAGGAAAAGTAGCCCGATGGTAAACATTCAATTGCAATGCTTAGACCTCGCACAACTTGCGTGCACACTGGGACCCGCAGTTTGACATGTCTAACCTACAGCTCGAGAAGAAGGACGATGGATGTAGCAAGTTGAGACCTTGGTTAGCCAGTGGCAGTTCTTTCCAATGCTTGCAGGTGGTCAAAGAGAGAGAGAGAGAGAGAGAGAGAGAGAGAGAGAGAGAGAGAGAGAGAGCATAATGTGCCCTTTTTTTAAGGTTTTTACAGGTGGCCAATTCTCTTTATCTCGATCCTAACCTGGTTCGTGGTTTTTTGTTCACAAGTCACTGTAGGTGAGAGAGCATAATGTGCCCTTTTTTTAAGGTTTTTACATGTGGCCAATTCTCTTTATCTTGATCCTAACCTGGTTTGTGGTTTTTTGTTCACAAGTCACTGTAGGCGGCCACCTCTCTCTCTCTCTCTCTGCCAGTAGGTTTTTATGTGTGGGTCTTTAAAACCAAACACACATCCACTCGGACTTTGTTAATGAGAGTTGCGGACTGCTGTTTTAGTGTACGGAGAGAGAGAGAGAGAGAGAGAGAGAGAGAGAGAGATTTTTTGGAACAATCCCACGAGGCCTCAAAGCTGCAAAAGAAAGAGTCTTGCACACAAGAGTCAAGACTTATGCATATTACTTTGTAGAGAACTCAAATAACTTATCTACCACACTTGAATGATAGAAAGGGTATTTGAGTTTCCTCCTTCGTAGGAATCCCAAGAGATCTATCTATCTAGAGAGAGAGAGAGAGAGAGAGAGAGAGAGAGAGAGAGAGAGAGAGAGAGAGAAATAAAATTAAATATATATATCTTTATCTATATCATATATTAAAAAGACGGAAGTTTGCTCCTGGCAGCCACAGTGAAACATTTGCCCTGCAGGATGGCCACATAGCTGAGGTTTTCATTAAACTCCTCCAAACTATGTAGGATGGCCGCACCCTTGAGTTGCACTTAGCTACGGCTAATCAAATCCTCTTTCGCATGCAGAGATGACCATATTGCCCTTGAGTTTCCCAGCTAGTGACCCAGCTGGTGACCACTCCATCCGCAACTCAAGATGGTTGCGCTCGCAAGTTTAGAACATTGGACATAAATAGAGAGAGAGAGAGAGAGAGAGAGAGAGAGAGAGAGAGAGAGAGAGAGAGAGAGAGAGATGTTGGAATTAGGGCTGCAGAGAAACGCACACAACTTGGAGAACACGAAGGAAGCTCAAGGCGTGTACACAATGGAGAGTGTATTACTTAGTGTGTAATGGAAAGATAGATAGCCCTAGAGTGATGGGAGTATATACAATGCATAGGGGAAAAAACCTCTCAAAGAGGAAAAAAATGCCCGGCGGTCCTAGTGTGTTCACACACATCACTACCACATGTATATGGTAGCAAATCCCCCCTGGAGTGGTGCAGTGAACAAGAGCTGGCACATGAGTAAAGGGAAGTGCCATGCCGTGAGGACATGATCAATCCACAAAGGGGAGTAAGCCCAAAGCTTTCCCGCTTCTCACGAGACAATGCCTTTGTGAAAAGATCTGAAGGTTGTCATGTGTTGTCACATAAGCCAAGCGAATCTCTCCTACTAAGAGCCTCTCCCCGACATAGTGGTAATGCACCTGAATGTGCTTTGTGCGAGCATGAAAAACTGGGTTCCTCGCAACTGCCACTGCGCTCTAGCTGTCAGTGTAGATAGTGTTGGCAGTGTCCTGTCCAACACCCAAATCAGCCATAAGGCGTCTGAGCCATACACACTCAACCGTAGCTGTGAATACTGCCCTATACTTAGCCTCACAACTCGAAGTGCTCTCAATAGGTTGCTTCTTGCTTAACAATGATATACATGAATTGCCAAGCATGAAACAAAAACCACTTGTGGACACTCGCGTGTCAAAATAACCAGCCCAATCTGAGTCGGAAAAAGCATGTAAGTCTAGCGGAAATAATCCCCCCATTGGGATAAAAAAAGCCAAGATGTAAAGTGCCACTAAGGTAGTGGAAAATCCTCTTGAGAGCCTGCCAATGCTTAGACCCTGGGCTATGCATAAATTTGCTGACCTGTGAGACTGCAAACTGAATATCCGGCCTCATGTTGCATACATAAATGAGGTATCCAACAAGAGTTTTGTAAAGAGTGACATCTGCACGATCACCAGCATCATGAAGACCCAATTTCAAACCTGTTTCCATGGGAGTGGCAATAGGCTTGCAATCCTCAAGTCCAAACTTACATAGCAATGTCTCTATCTAACTTTTCTGACACAAGGCAATACCACCATCACACTGCTTAAACTGTATGCCCAAATAATGATGCAACAGACCCAAATCTTTCATCTTGAAAGTAGCATTCAAATCAGTCTTAAATTCAGCAACATGTCTCTCATTTGGTCCAGTGATCAACAAATCATCTACATAAAGAACCACAATGTGAAGTACATCACCCTCACGCTTTACATACAATGTGCTTTCTGTTGGACTTTTACGAAAGCCTGGTTTGACAAAATGAGTGTCAGCTTTCTCATACCAAGCACGAGGAGATTGCTTCAACCCATACAAAGCCTTGTTACATTTGCACACTTTGTCCTCTTATCCTTTCTTGACAAAACCGCGAGGCTGTGTTACATAAACTTCCTCAAATATGTCACCATTCAAGAAAGCAGTAACAATGTCTGATTGATGTACATCCCAATCAAAATGAGGTGCCAATACACATAGAAAACGCACAGTAGTCATACGACAAGTGGGAGCAAAAGTTTCTTCATTATCTATGCCTTTTTACTGTGAATAACCCTTTGCAACAAGTTGAGCCTTATGGCGATCGATCTCACCATCTGGCTTACGTTTCAACTTGTAAACCCACTTCGTACCAATGGCCTTTTTGCCAGGAGGCAAATCACATAAAGTCCATGTGTCATTTTCTATAAGTGCATCATATTCTGATTGCATGGCAGCCATCCAATTTTCTGAATTTTGTGCTTCATCATGTAAAGTGTGAGCTTTGTCCTAAAGTGTGAGTCAAGGAGAGGAGAGTGGATTTATCCCACATACTGTCGCGCAAGGATGTAGAGCTATATAAAGCCCATTTTCATGAATGAACAACACACCTCTATTTTGCACTACATGCTTGTCTATGGTTAGCTTGTGCTAAGCTGAGTCAATACTCAAGATTGTGTTTACGAGTCCAAGCTAATTCTATCTTGGAACCTAATTCACTTGGGTGATAATCATGCTTACACACACTCACACATTGACACTATGTTTCTCTTTCATCCACCCTAGCTAGCACGAACACATTCCCATCAAGTGGTATCAAAGCCATGGCATATTAGCTAGGGTTAATTTTGGCATTCATTAGACTCGGATTAGGGTTTAACATTTAGTTTCTTGATTACTTTGGGGATAGTTATGTTCACTATGAGCCTGCTACTACTGTCATAGCTTTCTTGCCCGAACACTACGTAGCCCTTGCAACACTCCTCTCCTTCCTTGGCGATCCTCCTACTGATTTTTTTGTATGTGTGCGAGCATTTTGGTTTTTCATTTAGGCTTTTGGTCGAGAAGCTTGCTAGGAGACAAGGAGTGTGCTTTTCTAAAATTGTGTACGTGAGGAGAGAGAGAGAGAGAGAGAGAGAGAGAGAGAGAGAGAGAGAGAGAGAGAGAGAGAGAGAGAAAGAGAGAGAGAGTAAGTTGTAGGCCACCCTATAGACCCAATAGAACAAAAGGGATCCTAGGCTGACTCGAGGTTTCCACCAAGGATTTAGCCCTACCACAACATCCCCCTTGACCACCAAGCCAATGTCCGCGATATATAATGCCAAGCAAAAGAAGATTGCCAAAACATTCAATTTCAATTTTTGTTTCGTTTAAGTAGACTGACAATCTTAGTTGCAGTGCTCGAAACATGAACAATGTGGTTGAGGATTCGGAGGCTGCGAGCATCTTCTTCAATCGGTCCAATCTAGCTACGTAGGCGGATCTACCAGCCTCTTTTGCAATGAACCCAACGTGGCCTTGGGCCTCCGGCGGGCTGCGAGCCTCCCTCTTCTTCACTCCGTGATCCAACCCTGCATGCGAGACTCAGCATATGTGCTTCTCTCTCTCTCTCTCTCTCTCTCTCTCTCTCTCTCTCTCTCTCTCTCTCTCTCTCTCTCTCTCTCTATCGATCTCGATCTCTTGGGATTTCTACGAAGGAGGAAACTCAAATACCCTTTCTATTATTCAAGTATGGTAGACAAGTATGGTATAAGTCTTGACTCTTGAGTGCAAGACTCCTCCTTTTGGAGCTTTCTTGACTCTTGAGTGCAAGACTCTTCCTTTTGGAGCTTTGAGGCCTCTTGGGATTGTTCCAAGAAATTTCTCTCTCTCTCTCTCTCTCTCTCTCTCTCTCTCTCTCTCTCTCTCTCTCTCTCTCTCTCTCTCTCTCTCTTCGTCTTCGTACACTAAAGCAACAGTCCCCAACAGGCCTATGAGAGCACATAGCGCAAGGGCTTAGCTTGCAAAGCCAATATTACTAGCAGAGTAGGTCACTCAAACAAGCCTCTCTCTCTCTCTCTCTCTCTCTCTCTCTCTCTCTCTCTCTCTCTCTCTCTCTGGGGTTAGGGTTTTTAAACCTAACCCTCCCAGCTTGCGGAATATGGCCAAAGGGCAGAGTAGTCTCATGAACAGGCCTACAGGGGTTCGCAAAAGGTAGCAGAGTAGGTTTGCGTACATCTCTCTCTCTCTCTCTCTCTCTCTCTCTCTCTCTCTCTCTCTCTCTCTCTCTCTCCCCCTCCATCGTGGTCGCCATGAAACCACAGTTATCCAGAACGGAGAATCGAAACATAGAACAGGGAATGGCAATGGGCATGAAATGCCATTCGCTAAATATTACTAATACCCATGTCTGAAACACGAAATGGGGACTCAGAACAAGAAATTGGAATGGGCATGGGAAATGGAGGCCTAAAAATAGCCATTCCTTGTAACTGTACATGAAACGCGTTTCAGCATGAGTGAAACCTTGAAAACTGGAACTCTCAAAACATTTCAAGTGGTGCTAAAACACACAACATGAGATTTTGCCTAAGACACCCCTTGATGTTTAGCTACATCTCACAAATTTGAGCAATGAATCTCTTTTGATTTTTATGCATTGATGTTTCGGTCCAACATTTCATCTCCTCTTTCGTATGGGGTGAAAGGTATCATACCAAAATGCCTGTATCGGAATGAAACATTTTGGGGTTGAAACATTTTCGCGTTGATGCTATTATATTCCTTTATAAGTTCAAAAAGAGTCTCAACTTACAAATTATGAGAGCCTAAAGGTCTCATAGGCCGGTTTCATTTCTACACCCACCCATTGCTTTAGACCAATCCTATTTGGAGCCTGAAATTAAGCCAAAACCTTGCATACATCTATTTGAGTGTTTGGATCAGCCATCTGCCTTTTTGTGGAGGATAGAACAGCACTGCCCCATGGAATTTAAGGCATCATTAAGATTTAGCCAAGACATCGATTGTAGCAGTCAACAGTGGCTACAGATTGAAGCCTATATAGCCCTTTGTCTAGTCATAGGATAGATAAAAAAGAACCCCTTTTCTGAGCTAAATCGTGAGACAATTCAACCCCACGAAGATACCTACAGGAGCTACCTGCGGTTGACAAGATAGAAGATAGTGACCAAAATGGGGGTCACTACAGCATTATTTCACATCTGCAACTATCTCCCAAGATTGCATCATTTGTGTAGGAGTCTTCAAAGAGGTCTGAGCATTGCACAACATATCCTTATGCCTTCATACTTTCATTGTTTGGTAATAAAGAACAGAATATTACTCCAAGATTGCACATGGATTCCTTGAGAGAGTTGGTTTAGGCCCCGGCCATTGAGTCGGCCTTTGATGGCCACAAGACTTTGCAAGGGCAAGGGCAAGGGCCCTATCACTTCCCCTACCCCTGAAAGTCTCATGGTGATTGGAAACCATTTATACGATCGCGTCCCATGCCATGCCCCAAATTAGCCCATATGGCCCAATTGGCGCATGGCACACGAACAAACCATCAAGCCAGCCACAAGATATTTTCAAAATGCGCCGAAGTGCCCAATTTGACACATAGCGTGGGCTGGGACCGTGGAGACAGCCTCCAATCACCACGATGTCTAATTGATCCCATACTATCAAGTGAAGGAATAAGACATGAAGAAGTGCTTGTCAATGGTGTGACAAGTTACAACTAACCTTGGTTACATCAATTATCCGTGGCATGTGACACCTAAACTCATCCATACAAATTTTCACATGACGCCCATTCTCAAACCAAACGAGCCCTCAAGCATTAAGATGCTCAATACAGATCAATCTTGTATATAAAAACCATAGTCACATGGGGACAGGGACGCGTCTTAGGGACATGATGGATCTCGGGGACGGAGACGTGGCAAAATAGGGAGCGGAGGACGGGCAAGGGGACACCTGTTAAAAAAGCATATACTTATTTCAAATTCCGAAACTTGTATCATGTTCCTCTTCTCTTGCTCTTTCATTCAAGTGTAAGCATTTCAAGTTCTGTCGTGGTTTGTGACCTCACGTCTGCAAGCCTTATCTTCCGTTTTGAGTACTTAAAGCTTTGTTTTATGACATTTTGACCATAGGAGAGTGTTATTAGACCTTTGGGCGACTGGTTTGGATGATTCTGTTGCAATTTTAATGACCTGGTTAATGATGGATCGTGATTTTTGTACCTTGTCAGAATGCTGCCAGACTTTGTAGACTTGTCCCTTTAGATCTAGTACAACTTCCCCTAAAGTTTTGTGGCTATCCAAACCCGTTCAGTCATTGAAATAGCGTGATGACATAGACAACACTAAGATCACAAGAATGCAAAGAAAAAATGAGTTTTGCAGTCATAATACCAAAATATGATATTCAATAAGAACGCGGCACACGCATCGTGCACGTTCATGCAGTGAAATTGTGATCAATCATAATACTCCAAGGGCAAAAGGTAATGATGCACAAGTGAAGAGTGGATAATTAGAGTCTAGTGGGCAACATCGGCATACATAGAATCTTGTCCATTGTCAAATTTCAAATTTGCCACCCCCAGTCCATGTCCCGCCTGCTTGTGTCACCGGGGACCTTCGTCTCACGACACGTCCCCTTTGCACCCCAAGTGACGGACGTCTCTACCGTCTTGTCCCCCCATCCCGTCTCGCATCTCTGCGTCTGTCACAAACTGCTGACGTATCAAGACACTGAAGAACGGAGCCAACCTGCAGATCCCGGTCGAGGGAGGCCTAAACCCTAAGAAGAAGCCACAAAAGAGTCGGAAGAAGTTCCCACCAAGTTATGGGACCTCGTCCGATGGGGCCCATGTGGGTGTGCTAATAGGAAGAGGAAAATGGTATAACCTTTCTATCACCCAAATGTGGTAGATTGGTTATGCCATTTTCCTCTTGAAAAACAGGTCTTGAGTTCAACTCTCCTCGTTGGATACATCTTTAAGGTCTCTTGGGACAGTTTCTTGGGCCAATAAAGAGACGGTCTCCTTCAAGAAGACGTACCACCCCCCAATCGTAATTAATTCTCCTGTAGTTCTGACAATGCAACCAACTGCATTAGGAAGCCCTCATCGATGCGCATCTTCTGCACCTCATTTTACATAAATCTATGCAGGGGTGTGTGAGATCTGCCTGACACACCTTAGGTTGGTCCCTTTGCCCTAGAGCCTTTGTATTCACAAAGGTAAAGGAAAAAATGTGTTCTAAGTTGATGTATGATAGTTTAAAATTTTCAAATGAAAGTTTGGGCTTCAATGATATAAACGTGTTTCTTGTCGAGAAAGAGTTTCAAGGAAAATTGCATGTTCAAAGGAGTCACAAGGTCTCAACTTTGGTTGCAACGAGAACTTCAAAGAGGCCTCAAGGCAACCATTACGAGTGTGGAAAGCATGGTCACAACTCACTTGTCTTCAGTTTGTATATCTAGGCATCAATGTCCAGGAAATATGTGTCTCATCATACATTCCTTTCTCTTTGAAATTGGAAAATGCCGCTTGGGAACATAGAGAAAGAGAAAAACCCCGTCTCGAAATAACAAAAAATAGAGTATATTTTCAAAAAAGTAGCTAAAAATTGAAAATTTTCTCTTGAAAATTTAGAAAAAGTGATTTATGCATTTTTGGATAAACAATTTTTTCGAACACTATTAGGCACAATCGTTCTTCCACAACTTACAAGTAAGGATAGAGACAAAGTATCAAGATTAAGGAAGATAGTCCCAATTGGGTGACCATGAAACATCTACCAAGGACGGTTGGGTTGTGTCTCATAAGGAAAAACTTTTGTGGCCACCTTGTGCAGCCCCTTGGAACTTGACTCTTTACAATTCTATTTTATGTGAGACACTACTACTCATCAGTGTTTGGAAAATATGTGCCTTAGCTTAATAGCACGCGCTTTTGAAATGGAAAATGCCGCTTGAGCGCACGGCAAAAAGGAAAAACCTCCTAGCAAAAAATAGAGTATTTTTTTTAAAAGGAGCTAATTTTGTGAAATTTCCTATTAGAAATACACCAAAAGGAATTTCTATATGTTTGTGAAAACGATTTTTCCAAAAAGTACTACTCATGCTAGCACTCCCGCGAGAGCTTCTTCTTCTTTTTTTTTTTACCATAAGCATGGATGGATTATATTAGAGAAGCACAACTTTAGAGGGGGGGGGGGGGGGGGGGGGGACTAAGGCGGATGTATACAAACCAAGTATGAAAAATCGAGAGTCCCAGACATCATCATCATCCAATATCAAACAATGTGGACGAAAGGTCATCAATCTCGGCTTGAAGTCTCCCAAGTAGTAGTGACCCTCTTGGATCCTCGACTCGAAGTAGTAGTGACTCTCTTTTCTTCTATTAATGTGCAAGATATGCAGATTGCAGTGGACCAAGAAGGACATCTTGAAGGACTCCATAGCCTATTACAACCACATGAGGAGCGCGCGGGGGGGGGGGGGGGGGGGTGGGGGGGGAGAAGGGGGGGCACACTATTTGGCACGGGCATTTTCAAGTGGGATTGATGGTGAGGGCCATTTGAGCCGTCAGATGCATTTTTGTAAATTCGGGTTGAAAAGTAAATTCGGGCCGCACCCTGAGGCTCGAACTCACGACCTCCCTCGTGCGATGCATGTGCTCTAACCACCACGTCTGCATGCATTCACTGAAGTATGTGGCATTTCAACGCCACATATGTAAATGCGGGTCGATTTATAAATTTGAGAGAGTTTTGTAAATTCGGGCCACGTGATTTTGTAAATTCAGATTGTCCGATCGTACGACCTATAATGCACGCACCTCGCCATTTATACCCCCACCTTTGATCCCATTTGAATGGGCCCGTGCCATATAGTGCTGAGGGGGGGCGAACCTATTTCCAAGAGAAGGAGCTCACACTAGAGAAGTGGGAGAGATCAAATCGCTCATCAAGAGATTCTACTTTGACTTAGTCTCTCAACTCAATTATATTTATGGTAGATCAGAAAGGCCTATAAAAATAAAAATAGTTAGATGAGAATATTCCCTCGCATGCTAAACAAGGATCCGCTCTCACCTTTTGCCTGCCTGTAGAGAATCTTCTGCTTCGATGTTGCCATCTAGCGGTGCACACCCTGTGTCCATGTGAACCGTCCTTTGCATATGCTACTATCTCCGGTCTCTCGGTCTTTACGCAATCCCATGTGTGTGTCTGTCGTGGTCTGTCCTTGTATGTGGCATAGAAGGAAACTCTAACACAAAGCTCACAGTCCATTGCAGCAAGTCAGTGTGCAGCATCAACATCTGCCGGTAAACAAAGGCTTGACAAATAGCAGACCTGAGAGCCCCGTCACACCAAGTGGTTGGAGGGGTTCGAAGTGCTGTAAGCTCGTGAAGCTGAGGTCTCGCCTCGTGGTTGTGAGACATGGAGGGGGATGACACAAGCGCTCCAGCCGCTGGATAAGAGTGCTCCAATCCAGATTTTTGCAGCGCAAAGGATCAGGCAACGGGTTGCTTTAGGTCAATTCACCTTAATTAGCATCGACCGAGTAGTGAAAATAGGTTGCACCTCCTTTTTCGTCTCCAGTCAACTGGTTTGCTGCTTTTTTTGGTGTGAAAAAACTGAACATTGAAGGCGCAAGAGAGCCTGTGTGACTGCGTTTGGCTTTTACAGCACATGCGAACAGGCAGCACTGCAGCCCCCCCATGCACTAGGTGGGACGGGGCTCTGACTTCAAATCTGTCACACCTTCAACGAGAGCCAGTAAATCCTTACGCGGGAAGGGGGAGAGAGAGAGAGAGAGAGAGAGAGAGAGAGAGAGAGAGAGAGAGAGAGAGAGAGAGAGAGAGATTATACACATAATTGACCTGGATTGAAGGCTTCTTTTGCTTGCTCCCTCACCCTCTCCTTGAACGCGATTCAAACATCAGCTTTTAATGCGATTCACCCTTCTTCAAAGCGATTCATCCATCAACTGTTCTGGTACTCGAAAAGGCTACGTCCCCACACGAGCCACCTTGAATTATTCCATGAAGGTATGATCTCTGTCTCTCTCATGTCACTCTCTCTCTCTCTCTCTCTCTCTCTTTGGTTTGTGTGTGAGAGAGAATTATTGCATATCTCTCTCTTTTGTGTGTATTTGAAAAGGCTACGTCCCCTCTCATGTCACTCTCTCTCTCTCTCTCTCTCTCTCTCTCTCTCTCTCTCTCTCTTTGGTTTGTATGAGAGAATTATTGCAAATTTCTCTCTTTTTTGTGTGTGTATTATTGAAGTTCTCTCCATATACACATAAGTCCATATACACTACTGTATTGTGCCTTTATAAGCACTAGTGACTGTTTACTGTTTTGAAACTATCCACTACTAACAAACTATCATTATTTGTCACTATGGCTTCAAACCTATTTGGCTTTCTTAGAAGAGCTTCATCGTTTGTTGTGAAGCCTTGTCCCAAAAGCTTAATCACAACCCCTTTGTCATTGGCATTTCCTAAAGCTTTTTTTAATATAACGGCCGATGAATTTTTAAAAATTTCCTTATTGCCCTTCCAAATGAGTGAAGGTAAGCTTCAAACGGCTAGTGAAGTTCACATTCCTTATTCTTGCAAAGAGATGCAAGACCCTTGGGAGGAGGTAATTGTGTGTTGTGAAAAGATAAAAGATGCACATCTTCCTTACTTACCTCCCATTGACCATAAATTTAAAGTTGTAACTAAAATCCATGATTGTGAGAGGGCTTTAGTTTCATACTTTGGTTGTCTTGCCATAGAGTCAATCAACCATGCTCTTCAACTTGTGAACAGTGAATGGATACTTGTTCTTGAGCCAAGCATGGCGAATTTACCTTTATCTTTTGAAAAGTCGGGCAAACCCTTAAAGCCCGATTTCTTAGCTTACAACCTTAAAGATAAGTTTGCTACTTTGCTACCTATTGAATTCAAAAAGCCAATGGCTTTTCCGCTCATGCATAACGATCATTATGGTTTTAAGCCATCTTTGATCGACTACATTTACTCGAGTTCACCAGCGTCTGCTCATATACTGCAAGAGAGAATTCATGTTAGGAATTTTGTAATCCAATTTTCCAAATATTTGGAAAAATACTTGGATTTGTTCCCGCAAATGGAAGTGAGCAGGGGAATACTAACATGTGTCAACACCACTTGGGTATTTGAATTGAAAAGAAACAAAGAATTATTTATTTCTAAAGGTGTTTCAGGCAACCAAAGTCATCCAGTGACCGTAAAAGAGGTAAACTTTTTATTTTAAATATTTTTTTATTACAAAAATATTAAATGTATATGTTCATGTTTTGTTTACGTGGATCTCACGCATACACACATGAACATCTACACATGCATTTGATTTTTGTTTAGCTTTTTTAAAAATCATGTGAATTGTTTACCTTTTCTTTTCTCACCAACTCTGCTCGCAGTACCATTGATTTCGGTTGTAAATCACTCAAAAATGCTAATCAATTACCTCTCTCTCTCTCTCTCTCTCTGTTAAAGGTCTTGAAGGTCTATTGGGATAGTTTCCTACTACGTTAAAACTCTCTTCTTCTTTCTTCTCTCTCGCTCTCTCTCATGGATTTTAGCTGGTACACACTGCATGAGCAAACAGTGGAGTGCGTGTGATTTTCACGCTCTGCATCAACAGTTAGCTTCAGTGCAGAACGTTCCTTGCTACTTGTTGTCATTGGAAGCAAAGCCAAGTTGTGTGTCCGAGTTGTATGTGTTCTTCATTTTCTCGAGATAATCGCCACTACACTCTGCATAACTTAGGTTTTCTCAGAGAGTCGCATATACATTTGCATTTTTGAGTGATTTACAACCGAAATCAATGGTACTACGAGCAGAGTTGGTGAGAAAAGAAAAGGTAAACAATTCACATGATTTTTAAAAAAGCTAGACAAAAATCAAATGCATGTGTAGATGTTCATGTGTGTATGTGTGAGATCCACGTAAACAAAACATGAACATATATATTTAACATTTTTTGTAATAAAAAAACATTTAGAATAAAAATGTTGACCTCTTTTACGGTCACTGGATGTCTTTGGTTGCATGAAACACCTTTAGAAATAAATAATTCTTTGTTTCTTTTCAATTCAAATACCCAAGTGGTGTTGACACATGTTAGTATTCCCCTGATCACTTCCATTTGCGAGAACAAATCCAAGTATTTTTTCAAATATTTGGAAAGTTGGATTATAAAATTCCTAACACAAATTCTCTCTTGCAGTACATGAGCAGATGCTGGTGAACTCGAGTAAATATAGTCGATCAAAGATGGCTTAAAACCATAATGATCGTTATGCATGAGCGAAAAAGCCATTGGCTTTTTTAATTCAATTGGTAGCAAAGTAGCAAACTTATCTTTAAGGTTGTAAGCTAAGAAATCGGGCTTTAAGGGTTTGCCTGACTTTTCAAGAGATAAAGGTAAATTCGCCAAGCTTGACTCAAGAACAAGCATCTATTCACTCTTCACAAGTTGAAGAGCATGGTTGTTGATTGGCTCTATGGCAAGACAACAAAAGTATGAAACTAAAGCCCTCTCACAATCATGGATTTTAGTCACAACTTTAAATTTATGATCAATGGGAGGTAAGTAAGGAGGATGTGCATCTTTTATCTTTTCACAACACACAATTACCTCCTCCCAAGGGTCTTGCATCTCTTTGCAAGAATAAGGAATGTGAACTTCACTAGCCGTTTGAAGCTTACCTTCACTCATTTGGAAGGGCAATAAGGGAATTTTTAAAAATTCATCGACCGTTATATTAGAGAGAGAGGGTGAGAGAGCAAGCGAAAGAAACCTTCAAAATTACGTGTATAATCTCTCTCTCTCTCTCTCTCTCTCTCTCTCTCTCTCTCTCTCTCTCTCTCATGGGGGGGCTGCAGCGCTGCCTGTTCGCATGTGCTATAAAAGCCAAACGCAGTCACACAGGCTCTCGTGCGCCTTCAGTGTTCAGTCTTTTCACACCAAATAAAGCAGCAAACCAGTTGACTGGAGACAAAAAAGACGTTATTTTCATGCATAACACGTAAGTGCAAGCACAAAATAAAAAGATTCATTTTACATTCTCTAAGAAAAGTTTGATTTGGATTTCCTGAAGTCGAGGGGATTGAGGATTCAATATCTCCTCCTTATGCACTGAAAAAGAGGTCATTAATGTCAAAAGAAAATCATGTGAGAAATCATTGAAAAGGTCGTAGTCTTGCCTTCAAAGTAACCGACAATGGTTGGTTTGCAAGAGTCCAACACGTCTATCTAGACAAAGATAGGGTGCTGAACTTTGATCAACATCCATTGTTACATTCATTTTGTAACTTAACCCGTACTTACTTGTATTGGCTCTAATCAGTCGAGAGATCATAGATACCAAGGGCCTCTCCGTACGTCTCCAGCCTTGCTGGCCTAGAGAGGGTCCCGCACCCCATACAGCATAGCTGAGGCTACTAAAGTATCAAAGAGCCATAACTTTGTCCGATGTTCCTAAAACTGAACCTGCGAACACATCCTCTCCAAGCCTCCCAAGGCCGCATAAGCTCTAGTCAGTCTAGTCTCTGCTGCTCTCACAAAAGAAAACCTCGGCCCAGTGAAGACTACCCCAAGGTAAGTGTATGCATCTATATACTCCACAATATCCTGACCATATGTGAAAGTAGGTGTTGATCTCTTGATCCATTGTGGTGTGGTGTTAAACACCATAATCTTGGTTTTACCGAGGTTTACAGACAATCCACTATCCTTTGCAAAACTGTGTAATGCATCCAAATGTCACTGCATACCCTCTAATGAGTCAGAGATCAACACAATATCATCAGCATATAACAACAATGAGATCCACGTCCTTGCGAGTTGAGCACCTCTATCGCCCTCTCTGTCAATGTAGTCAGACACCTCATCAACATACATACCAAATGGCAACCCTATTTCACCCCAATAGTGGAGTGAACTAAGTCACATATCCCCTCCGGGGTGCGTACATGTCCCATCATTGATCTGTATAAAGCCATAATCCCCCAAATCAACACTATGGGCACCCCTTCATGTGGGCAAGTTGTGAAAGGGTAAGGTCGTCGCCAAGAAAGACACCAGTCTTCTTGAGGGAGGGCCTCCTTCTCAAGAAATCCTTCTTCGCCTCAATAGAGGGAAAAGAGCCTTCTCTTTTGATGTATCTCCCATGTCTCCACTCTTCTTGCCAACTCTCCATGCTCTTGCATGTGTCGCTTTATCTATCCCCATTAGTACCATGAGCTCCTTCACTTCTTCGTCGACTTGATCCCGGTCTTTGAGACCGTTGACTCTCACATGTAAAGCCCTTGTACGCCTTCGTTGTTCCTCTTCAAGTGTCATGTTGATGATGGTGGGAATTGGGATTGATACCTCTTTTCCTTTTCCCTTCTTGGCGACCGCTATCGACTTCTCCATCTCATCCACTTTTTTTTGGGTTTTGGTGATCACCTCTACCCATGAAAACGTTTTAGCTGCCTGCTGCTTCTCCTCCTCCTTGATGGCTTGCATTTGTTCTTTGATTACCTTAAGCTCTTCCATCATTGAGGGTTGGATTTCTCCCTCTTCAAGTCCACCATTGGCTCTTGCCTCGGCTAGCTCTTTCTTAAGGGCTGAAATTTACTTCTTGAGCTCTTCAATTTCGGTCCGAAGCTCCATTTTCTCGTCAGTCTGAAGCTTGTCCTCGCTGATTTTCCATTGAATGAAGATCACCTTCTCTTTCTTCCACTCTTCCATCTCTGCCCTGTACTCCTTCATCTCCTTCTCTATGATTGCCAACCGCTTGTTGATGGCCATAAATGTGACTTTCTTCCGTGTTGGGGATGCCATGAGGTAAGAGGCTGAGTTAGAGCGGCGGACTGCCCCCACCTCTACTCTCTCCATTGGACTCGGGGAAACACTACCTTCCTTCAGCAACACTACACTCTCCACTGGACTGAAGGAAACACTACCTTTCTTCAGCAACCTGTGTATATTGGCCTGAACTGCTGCACCTTCACGTACTCACATTATGCTACTTGTTGTAGTAACCCAGCAGGGCCAATTGCACTACCAACTGGTGTGGCAGCAGGGTACAATGCAGGGGACTCAACAGGAGTGCAGGGAACTGAGCCTGTAGCAAATGGCAGGCAAAACTTGCAGCCAGTAGCAATACACACACAGAGCACACACACACACACACAGAAATGAAATGTTAAAGTCTTCAAAAGGCCAAAGTGACCTATGAGACCAGAAGGTTACAATGTGGTGGATGTGATACAGAGTAACAAAATAACAGAATAGAAATATTGTGGAATCCTAAACTGCTAGGTGTGTAAGCAGCTAGCTGGGATAGCTAAATCACAAGAGGTCCAGCATCGGTCGCTGGCAGATCTCATCAATCTCCTCCATGGTCATTAGTCTGATGGGGCGTCATGCATGTTGGGCCAAAGTGATCTGAATCCTGAGAGAGAGAGAGAGAGAGAGAGAGAGAGAGAGAGAGAGAGAGAGAGAGAGAGAGCCATCGTGGGCGTCACGTCAAACTGGAGTTTCGGGTGAGATACCCCTTGATCAGCACTTGAGTACTAATTGACTTTTGGATATGGCAGGAAACCCCTTGTTCAGTTGGAGTGGGGTCTTGGTGAGTGGCAGTGGCCTTCGTTGCACAATGATGGAGCCCCTCTGTCCTTTTTCGAGTACATTGTATCCCTAGGAGGAGGCTTCTATTGCGTACCCGACACCCACCTCACTGTCCACGCCAATTAGAGATATGGCAGGGTCAATGTATCCTCCCTGCTTTCTAGTGATAGTTTTGGTCATGCATCTGGACCCTGAGAATCAACCGCAGAATATGTTATTTTGAGTGATGATGGTGCACACAGGATTGCCTGTTGGCACATGGGCTGCGGTCACTGGTCATGATTAGATTTGTTAGAGATGCACTTTAGAACTTGAGTCCTTGAGGCACTATTTCTGGGTTTGTCCATATGGGCAGCCAATGTGGATGGCAATTTGTTGTTTGTTGATTAGAGTGGGCATACACGATGGGTTTGTGATGCGGGGGCAATTGCATGGCTTTTTCAATTTCTGAGGTCACAAACCTTTTAGAGCTTGTCGACAGATCTAATCTTCATGCTTAGTTCCTTAGGATTCAGACCGGGCACTCTACAAATGATCGTAGATGGTGGTCACCAATTGGACTTTTACTAGCGGGACATAGTTTTCACTACGATATGGAGCATCACTCTTTGGACAATGTGGAAGAATATATGAGGCAATATGTACTCACTGTTTGGACCCACACTCTTTCCTTACATCCACAATTTTGATAGCCATTTGGACTAGGTTGTTGCGTACTCTTCGCAATCATTGGGATATTTCACCAGGCTCCTCCAAGACTGTGGAGCAGCATAGATGCGCCTGTCTTCACACATGGGCGAGATTGTCAGTTTTCTCAATTTGGACCATGCCCACATCACTTGGCATTATGCACCTCCCTAGTGGTTCATTTTACACTCATCGTACAGGCCACCTTGACGTTCACATAGCCTTCACATTGTTATCTCGCTTTTTGTACTTCTTCTGGGTGATAGGCCATTGAGTACCTCGAGAGGTCTCTTTTGTACATAGAATACATCCCCTTTTGCTCGCACGTGCGTGCACACACACACGCACACACACACAGATAGAGAGAGAGAGAGAGAGAAGAAGAAGAAGAAGAGAATTTTAACCTCGTAGGAAACTGTCCCAAGAGACCTTAAAGATCTATCCAACGAGGAGAGTTGAACTCAAGACCTGTTATTCAAGAGGGAAATGGCATAACCAATCTACCACATTTGGGTGATAGAAAGGTTATACCATTTTCCTCTTCCTATTAGCACACCCACACACACCCGAGAGAGAGAGAGAGAGAGAGAGAGAGAGAGAGAGAGAGTTTTGGTCATAGGTACCCTTTGGGCATGGCCTTTGATATCGATGGAGTTCTTGTGCAGGGTAGTCGGCCCATTAAAGGAGCATCCGAAGCTCTTTAACAACTTTATGTGGATGTCAGAAACCCTAGTAAGTTTTATCACAAGATGTTTTTAATATGTATTGAATGGAGAAAAGAAGGATGTTCTTATGAGTTTTCCTCTTTGGTGCAGAATATTGTATACAATTTTGAAAGCTTTACGAATGGTTTTGAGAAGAGTGTGTCTCATCTCAAATTTGATTGCATTAACTTTTGACAAGTAGTTTTTCCATTGAATGAGGTGGAAAAGTTTGCAATTTGTTGTGTGCTGCATCTTTGTTTTTGTATTCTTCTTTGTAGAAGTTTTTATCAAAGTCACACGGAACTTGGGGATGGGGGTCTTTATGGCAGGGACGAAACGGGGGACGTTGTCACAAGACGGGCACAACGTGCCAACGGAAAAGAACAGACTTTTAGCACTTTAAATAACAACTGAACACAGAGCGAGATGCACGACACGGGGAGTGGCGGAATTCCACCCCAGAGAGAACTGGCCCCAAACCTTGGCGCCCCTTTCGGTGTTTCTTTATATTGCTTCAACTGAGTACAATACCGGTACTCGCGCTCTGCACCTTCACCCGGAAGAGTGCCAGAGACTGAGCCCTCTGCACATATTTAAAGGCCCTTGGCCTCAAAAGCAGTTACATGAAATCAGTAAACTCAAAAGCAATTGTTCCAAAAGCATCTTGTCCAAAAAGCTGGTAGCGCAATTTTCAGAAATCCGTACAGGCTGCCACGTCAGCATGTTAGCGTGAAAAACGGGCATCCGTACATGCCACGTCAGCATGTCAGCGTGAAAACCGAGACGTCCGTATAGGTGCCACGTCATCACTTTTAACGCTTTGTTTGTATGTGTGTGTGGGTCCGGCTTTGTCACATGGGCCCCATCGGACGGGGTCCCATAACTTGGTGGGAACTTCTTCCGACTCTTCTGTTGCTTCTCCTTAGGGTTTAGGCCTCCCTCGGTCGGGATCTGCAAGTTGGCTCCGTTCTTCAATGGCTTGACACGTCAGCAGTTTGTGACAGACGTAGGGATGCAAGACGGGATGGGGAGACGAGACAGTAGAGACGTCCGTCACATGGGGTGTAGAGGGGATGTGTCGTGAGACGGAGTTCCCAATGACACAAGCAGGCGGGACATGGACTAGGGGTGGCAAATTTGAAATTTGACAATGGACAAGATTCTATGTATGCCGATGTTGCCCACTAGACTCTAGTTATCCACTCTTCACTTGTGCATCATTACCTTTTGCCCTTGGAGTATTATGATTGATCACAATTTCATTGCGTGAACGTGCACGGTGCGTGTGCCGCGTTATTATTGGATATCATATTTTGGTATTATGATTGCAAAATTCATTTTTTCTTTGCAATCTTGTGATCTTAGTGTCGTTTATGTCATCACGCTATTTCAATGACTAAACGGATTTGGATAGCCACAAAACTTTAGGGGAAGTTGTACTAGATCTAAAGGGACAAGTCTACAAAGTCTGGCAGCATTCTGACAAGGTACAAAAATCACGATCCATCATTAACCAGGTCATTAAAATTGCAACAGAATCACCCAAACAAGTCGCCCAAAGGTCTAATAACACTCTCCTATGGTCAAAATGTCATAAAACAAAGCTTTAAGTACTCAAAACTGAAGATAAGCCTTGCAGACGTGAGGTCACAAACCACGACAGAACTTGAAATGCTTACACTTGAATGAAAGAGCAAGAGAAGAGGAAAATGATACAAGTTTCGGAATTTGAAGTAAGTATATGCTTTTTTAACAGGTGTCCCCTTGCCCGTCCTTCGTTCCCTGTTTTGCCACGTCTCCGTCCCCGAGATCCATCACGTCCCTGAGACGCGTCCTTGTCCCCATGTGACTATGGTTTTTATATACAAGATTGATGTTTATTGAGCATTTTAATGCTTGAGGGCTCGTTTGGTTTGAGAATGGGCGTCATGTGAAAATTTTTATGGATGAGTTTAGGTGTCACATGCCACGGATAATTGATGTAACCAAGGTTAGTTGTAACTTGTCACACCATTGACAAGCACTTCTTCATGTCTTATTCCTTCACTTGATAGTATGGGATCAATTAGACATCGTGGCGATTGGAGGCTGTCTCCACGGTCCCATCCCACGCTATGTTGGGCACTTCGAGGCATTTTGGAAATGTCTTGTGGCTGGCTTGATGGTTTGTTCGTGTGCCATGCGCCAATTGGGCCATATGGGCTAATTTGGGACATGGCATGGGACGCGATCATATAAATGGTTTCCAATCACCATGAGACTTTCAAGGGTAGGGGAAGTGATAGAGCCCTTGCCCTTGCCCTTGCAAAGTCTTGTGGCCATCAGAGGCCGACTCGATGGTCGGGGCCTAAACCAACTCTCTGAAGGAATCCTTGTGCAATCCTGGAGTAATATTCTGTTCTTTATTACCAAACAATGAATGTATGAAGGCATAAGTATATGCTGTGCAATGCGCAGACCTCTTTGAAGACTCATAGACAAATGATGCAATCTTGGAGATAGTTGCAGATGTGAAATAGTGTTGTAGTGACCCGCATTTTGGTCTCTATCTTCTATCTTCTCAACCGCAGGTAGCTGCTGTAGGTACCTTCGTAGGGTTGAATTGTCTCACGATTTAGCTCAGAAAAGGGGTTCTTTTTTATCTATCCTATGACTAGAGAAAGGGCTATATAGGCTTCAATCTGTAGCCATTGTTGACTGCTACAATCGATCTCTTGGCTAAATCTTGATGATGCCTGAAATTCCACTGTAAAACGGCGTCGCCTTCGGCAACGGCATGGCCCCTCTTACCCTCAACCTCTTCACTCTTGACAAATTTCACAAAAGAAGATCAAGAAAATTACTCTCTCTTCTTCTTTCTTTCTTATCTCTCCAATGTCCCCCCCCTTCTCTCTCTCTCTCTCTCTCTCTCTCTCTCTCTCTCTCTCTCTCTCTCTCTCTCTCTCTCTCTCTCTCTCAATCATACCTGACCATGTCAATTAACTTCAAAATTTGCGTTGACAGCAGTTTCGGGAAAAATGTGTCTCAACTTAATATCATGCCGTTTTCTATCTACAGCTCTCTCTCTCTCTATAGTTGTCTTTCTCGCTCTCCCTCCTCCTCTCTCTTTCTCTATCTCCCCAGTGTCTCTCTCTCTCTCTCTCTCTCTCTCTCTCTCTCTCTCTCTCTCTCTCTGTATTTCTTGCTCTCCCTCCTCCTCTCTCTATCTCTATCTCCCCAATGTCAATCAACTTTAAAATCTGCAATGTGAGCAGTTTCGAGAAAAATGTGTCTTAACTTGATATCGTGCTGTTTTCTATCTGCGGTTCGCTCTCTCTCTCTCTCTCTCTCTCTCTCTCTCTCTCTCTCTCTCTCTCTCAGTGCAGCCGTTTTTTGACCTAGTAGACAGCAGTCCACTCTTTTGATCATAACTTCTTCATCCGAACTCCGATTTGGGTGATCTATAGCCTCAATCGAAGAGCACGAAGTCCTCTACGCATTGATGTAAAGATAGAAATTTTCAGAGTTATGGAAGGCATTTCTGTAGCAGCATTTTCGAAGTGAACAGGTTCAACAAAATTGATTCTCATCTCCTATTTTACATACAATGTCTTCCGGCACTCGCAAGGGTTCTTCTTCTTCAACAAGGTCCACAACCATTGTGGAAAATGATCCAAAATCTCCTAAGTGTGGAGATAGCAACACAACCATCCAACCAACAACATCGGAAACCATGATCATGGCGTACTTGGTATCATTGCAAGAGACCGTAAACAAACAAGGCGAAGACTTACGAGCACTTGCAATGGAGAATGGCACACTAAGGGTACTTGTGGTTGAGAATGAGAATCTCAAGAGGACACTTGAAATGCAAACAACACGTTTGATGCAACTTGAAGAGGAAGTCAAGGAATGTAAACGCTCTCTTGTGGACTTGAATGCTTTGAAGGAGCGGATGAGCAAAGTAGAGCATGACCATGTATTGAAAGAGGAGAAATTTGACACTATGAGCCGGGATGTATGCGACATGAAAAATGTATGCACAAACAAGTCTTGGGCTGATGTATGTGGTAGCAATGTGGTTTCTAATTCCTCACTCATGCAAGCTATGGTTCAAACAAAGAATGTTGAGAATGTGGATGTGGAGGAGTTGAAGGAACGGGAGCGACGTTCCAAGAACATTGTTATTCGTGGAATTCCCGAAGAGAAGTTAGAGACACCTCCTTCTCTTGCCATTGTTATTGAAGATTTCTTCAAAACCCACTTTGGCATGTCCGGAGTTATGGTCTATGGAGCACATAGAGTGGGAAAGCAAGGAGCTCCTCGCTCGGGAGAACGGCCAATTGTATGCACCATGCCGGATGAGACCAAGCGAAAGATTATCCTTGATAATAGTTGGATCTATTTGAGGGATACAAAATGTTTTGTATGTGAAGATCGCACTATTAAGCAACAAAATATGCGTCGCAAGGCATATGAGGAAAAGAATAATAAAAACAAAGAGATCTCTCATGAAGAAAATGTGCCCAAGGAGGAGGCAAGTCTCTCAAGCAAATAGGGATGCGTGACCTATGAGACCGAGTTACAATTGAAAATATGCTTTTGGAATTGTCATGGATACCCATGGAATGCGGGGGTTGGCATTGATGAACTAACAAGCAAAGCCGATGTTGTACTTCTTGTTGAAACTTGGGAGCATGATACACAAAGGATTAACGGCTTGGAGGATTACAATGTACATTCATTGATGTGGTCAAAGAATCTCAAGCAACGAAGAGGACAAGGAGGGTTAGCATGTATGGTTAAGAAAGGATTGGAAGATTTTGTATCAATTGTGAAAGATGACAAGTACAAACGTTATGTATGGCTGAAAATTATGACACCAAAAAGAGCACCCATTTTTGTAGCCGGTTGCTACATTCCTCATCATGATTCTCCCTTTTATGCTTGCATGGATAGAGATCAACCATTTTCTGATTTGGAAGAGGACATTGCTTATTTCAAAGGTGAAGGTGATGTTATTGTATTTGGGGATATGAATGCTCGTACAAAAACATTGCAACATGATACTCAACAATTTGATATGCCATACATTTCAAGGGAGTTGGAGGAAGTTCACTTGTATGATCGTACTTCAATGGATGAGAAAGAGCCGGATCACTATGGAAAGTTACTTTTACACATGTGTAATAGCACCGGTATGCTCATTGCCAATGGTGTATCTTTGTGGAGTGGAACCAATGGATTTACATGTAGAAGACATAATGGGGATAGTGTGATTGACTATATGCTACTCTCTGAAGCCATCATGTATCGCATAAAGAGTTTTATGTTTGGTCAATGGACCCCGGAGTCCGACCATCGCACCTTATGTATTGACCTTTCATGTGGAGAAGCAACTAAGCATGATAATCTCAGCCAAAGGAAAGAGAAGTTATCACTATGTATGGATTTCAAACGGGCACCAATGTACATTGAAATGGTTGAGCAAAAATTATGGATGACAAAGCTTCAATATGATGCACCATTGGAAACTAAATGGGAAGCTTTCAAGAAAGCTATTTGTTCTTGTGCGGAAGAATGCTTTGCCATAAAGCATCTCCATGGTATGAACAAAGATAGATCACGCAAAAGGTGGTTTGATAAAGAATGTCAAGATGCTCGAAAGTCCTTGATAAAGCTTGATGCAACTATGGACAAAGACAACTATCAAAGTCATTTGCATACATACAAGGCATTGATTCAAAAGAAGAGAAGAAGATGGGAAGTAAAGCAACAAGAATTTCAAGTCCAAGAAAAGGCACATGCATGTGGAAGATTTTGGAGAAACTTGAGAGGCAAGCGGGTTGAGAATTTTGGTAACTTGAGTCTAGTGGATATGTACACACATTGTAGGCAATTATATGAGCAAGAAAATACTGAAAAAATGCCATTTTATGGTTCACTCCCATGTATGCCGTCTTTTTTTTACTATTGAGGATGTATGCGGTGGGCTTGAAAAGTTGGCCACTCGCAAAGCGGGAGATCTTCAAGGTATCAAGCCGGAGATGATCAAATGGACGGGAGATTTTACCCATGAGTGGATGTGTGATATGTTCAACCTTGCACTTCAACATGGTATGCCTTATGATTGGAGTACTAATTGGGTTAAGCCTTTGCATAAAGGAGGGGATGTAAAGAATGTAAGCAACTACCGGACTATAATGATTGGGTCTCTTATGGCAAAGTTGTTTGGGTGCATAATGGAGATGAAATTGAGTGATTGGGCTGAAGAGAATGACAAGCGTGCAAAGGGACAAGCGGGTTTTCGTCGATGCCATAGCACCATTGATCATCTTGTCACTCTTCGTGTTCTCATGGAGGAAAGTCGGTTAAAAGGCAAGCGATTGTATTGTTGTTTTGTGGACTTTAAGAAAGCCTTTGATATGATTCCACGTAACAATTTGTGGAGAAGGATGGAAGAACTCCAAGTGCCAAGTGAGTTTATGCTTGCGGTTTCTCGAATCTATGAGAAGGTGATTTGTCAATTGCGCATGGGAAGAGAAATTTCAGAAATTTTTGTAAGCACTATTGGGGTTAAACAAGGATGTCCATTGTCACCAACTCTCTTTGGTCTATGCATCGATCAATTGGAACAAATGGTACTTGACTTTATGCAAGAAGAAGGCATTGAAGAGGTCACTATTTGCAATGCGGTAATCATGCTTTTGTTGTATGCGGATGATGTAGTGCTTCTAGCACACACTTTAGAAGATGCACAAAAGCTTATGGTTGTCCTTGAGAACTTTTGCTTGCATAGTGGGCTGATTGTAAATGAATCCAAAACAAAGGTTATGCTTGTGAAAACCAACCATAAGGAGAAGCCATGCATTGTGTACAACAAGGAGACACTTGAAGTTGTTGAGAGCTTTAAGTACCTTGGCCTTGAGGTTCCATCCAATCACAAGTGGCATGAATGTGCTATGCGTCGTTTGGAAGCGGGAAAGAGAGCATATTATGCATTTGAGAACATGTGTAATGCGGGAAACATCAAGTGTTGGGTTCTCAAGAAGTATCTTTTTGATGCATTGGTGACACCGGTTCTTCTTT
This sequence comes from Adiantum capillus-veneris, assembly GCF_014529385.1. NCBI lineage: Eukaryota > Viridiplantae > Streptophyta > Polypodiopsida > Polypodiales > Pteridaceae > Adiantum > Adiantum capillus-veneris. The sequence continues at coordinate 121,144,151 of NC_140931.1, forward strand.
ATGGAGTTGAAGTGTGGGGCGGGAGCATCTCAAAGTCTACTTGGAAAGAGTTTGAGAATGTCCAAAAGCGTTTTCTTACAAACTTTCTCCAAGTTAAGACACAAACACCATATATGCTCCTACTTCTTGAGTCGGGATCTCTTCCAATTGAGGTTATGGGCATGGAAAGGGTTGTGGAGTACATGATAAAGATGCGTCAAAACCCCTCACATCGACTTCCTACAATTGCATGGGAAGCAAGCAAAAAAGTTCAAAAGACGCATAAAAGCAAGATCTTGAGCACGGGATGGATGCAAGACATAAAGAAGTGGTTTGGGAGATGGGATGCATTACACTTGCTACATGATGCTTCAATTGACTCTCAAGTGAATGAAGCTTTTCTACAACGCCAATGTATTACGGCTTGGGAGAAATCCGGTGGGTCACGCTTCATACATTACACCACCTATATTGCCCCCAACTACAAAACCATGTTCTTCGCTGAGAGAGGAAACCGTACTCACACTTACATGATTGAGCCTATTCCCTTGTCCGCGATACGCACTATCGCAGCAATTCGGCTTAGCTCCCATTTCCTTCGATGCGAGATAGGGCGTTGGGGCAATGGAGAAGAGTCAAGTCGATTGTGCACATTATGCTCATTGCAAGTTCGAGAGTCTGAGTACCACACACTACTAGAGTGCTCAGCTTTTGATCACATCCGAACTTGCTTCTCTCACATTTTCAGCCATAACTTAGACCTACACACTTTCCTCTCCCAGCCAAAGTGTGGGCTCTCCATTGCGACTCTCATCACTACAATTTTGGAGCATCGAGAGTCACTCATCAGCCATACACATACTACATCACATGTAACTTTGGTCCCATAGGTCATATTTGACCTCCGAGGACGATAATAAAATCTATCTATCTATCTATCACTCTCTCTCTCTCTCTCTCTCTCTCTCTCTCTCTCTCTCTCTCTCTCTCTCTCTCTCTCTGTGCTGCCAACATTGCACAGACCACCCCGGACTGAGCCGTCGAGGAAACCAGCGCAGCCAAATTATCAAAGCAGGCCTTGGATGCACGTGTAAAGCTCTCTCTCTCTCTCTCTCTCTCTCTCTCTCTCTCTCTCACGCAGGCCCAGTGTTCGGGAAAAATCTCTCTCTCTCTCTCTCTCTCTCTCTCTCTCTCTCTCTCTCTCTCTCTCTCTCTCTCTGCTGCCAACATTGCACAGACCACCCCGGACTGAGCCGCCGAGGAAACCAGCGCAGCCAAATTATCAAAGCAGGCCCTGGATGTACGTGTAAAGCTCTCTCTCTCTCTCTCTCTCTCTCTCTCTCTCTCTCTCTCTCTCTCTAGATCTCTTTCTCTCTCTCCCTCCTCTCTCTCTCTCTCTTCTCTCTCTCTCTCTCTCTCTCTCTCTCTCTCTCTCTGTGTGTGTGTGTGTGTGTGTGTGCGCGCGCGCGCGCTGTCAACGTTGCACAAACCACCCCGGATTGAGCCGCCAAGGAAACCTGCGTAGCCAAATTATCAAAGCAGGCCCTGGATGCACATGTAAAGCTCTCTCTCTCTCTCTCTCTCTCTCTCTCTCTCTCTCTCTCTCTCTCTCTCTCTCTCTCTGTGTGTATCATGCAGGCCCAATGTTCGGGAAAAATGTGTCTCAACTTAATATCGTGCCGTTTTCAATTTCAAAAATGCCGGTTGAGGGCAAGGGGAAAATTATGCCCCCAAATAGAGAAAAATAGTGCAAAAACCCGAAAAATAAACTTAATTTTCTAAAATTTCCTTCTCAGCTTAATATCGTGCCGTTTTCAATTTCAAAAATGTCGGTTCTCTCTTTCTCCGAGTCTCTCTCTCTCTCTCTGTATCACGCAGGCCCAGTGTTTAGGAAAAATGTGTCTCAGCTGAATATCATGCCGTTTTCAATTTCGAAAATGCCAGTTGAGGGCAAGGGGAAAAGGAGATATTTTGCCCCCAAATAGAGAAAAATAGTGCAAAACCCGAAAAATAAACTTAATTTTCTAAAATTTCCTTCTCAGCTTAATATCATGCCGTTTTCAATTTCAAAAATGCCGGTTCTCTCTCCGAGACTCTCTCTCTCTGTATCGTGCCAGTTCTCTCTCTCTCCGAGACTCGCTCTCTGGATCATGCTTGCGCAGTGTTCGGGAAAAATGTGTCTCAGATTAATATCGTGTCGTTCTCTCTCTCTCTCTCTCAAGTGTCGTAGTTTGGTTATGTCATTCCCCAGTATAATAGCAGGTCTTGAGTTCAACTCCTTGTTGACTGAATCTGGAAGGTCTGTTGGGATTGTTTCCTATAACGTTAAAACTCTCTTCTTCTTGGGTGTGTGTGTGCGCTAATGAAAAGCGTTAATTAAATGGTATAACGCTCTTGAGTTATCCCAGCGTGGTTTGTGGTTTTTTGTTCACAAGTCACTGCAGGCGGCCTCCTCTCTCTCTCTCTCTCTCTCTCTCTCTCCTACCTACAAGCGCTCGCACAAGACACCCATGCACACAAGCCACAACAATAGACCACTTCATGTGACCTACGATGGAGCTCTTGGATATATGATCCTTATACCAATGAGAGACAGTGGTGGAGATTAAATGAGGGCATAGCGAGGAGAAAACTAGGTCAACCAGGATGCGTACTTTATAACAGATGAAGCTAAAGCCACTTTGGACGCATTGCTTGACAAGCCAACCAATTTGGAACCACGTAGGCACTTGCCATTGATTTGCAGATAGGGCCATTGATTTGCAGGCGCATAGAGCAATTGATTTGCGGGCGCAAAGGGTCATTGCTTTGCAGGCGCATGTACAGTTTACTGCTGCCTTGAGAGACAAAGAAGTTCATTTGCGGTCCCTTCAAATCAACTTTGTGGTAGAGTTGGAAGTTGATTTACTGTTCCAGATATAGAAATTTAAGCTATTGGGGCGCGAGCTCTATTAGATTAGGCTCTACCTGTAACTCTCAAATTCTCTCTCTATATACACGACGTCGCCTTACTCATCTCATTTTCCTTATGCAGGAAAAGTAGCCCGATGGTAAACATTCAATTGCAATGCTTAGACTTCGCACAACTTGTGTGCACACTGGGACCCGCAGTTTGATATGTCTGACCTACAGCTCGAGAAGAAGAAGGACGATGGATGTAGCAAGTTGAGACCTTGGTTAGCCAGTGGCAGTTCTTTCCAATGCGTGCAGGTGGTCAAAGAGAGAGAGAGAGAGAGAGAGAGAGAGAGAGAGCATAATGTGCCCTTTTTTTAAGGTTTTTACAGGTGGCCAATTCTCTTTATCTCGATCCTAACCTGGTTTGTGGTTTTTTGTTCACAAGTCACTGTAGGCGAGAGAGCATAATGTGCTCTTTTTTTAAGGTTTTTACAAGTGGCCAATTCTCTTTATTTTGATCCTAACCTGGTTTGTGGTTTTTTGTTCACAAGTCACTATAGGTGGCCACCTCTCTCTCTCTCTCTCTCTCTCTCTCTCTCTCTCTCTCTCTCTGTGCCAGTAGGTTTTTATGTTTGGGTCTTGATAACCAAACACACATCGACTCGGCCAGTCGGTTTTTATGTTTGAGTCTTTAAAACCAAACACACATCGACTCAGACTTTGTTAATGAGAGTTGCGGACTGCTGTTTTAGTGTACGGAGATGGAGAGAGAGAGAGAGAGAGAGAGATTTTTTGGAACAATCCCAAGAGGCCTCAAAGCTCCAAAAGGAAGAGTCTTGCACTCAAGAGTAAAGACTTATGCATATTACTTTGTAGAGAAATCAGATAACTTATCTACCACACTTGAATGATAGAAAGGGTATTTGAGTTTCCTCCTTCGTAGGAATCCCAAGAGATCTATCTATCTAGAGAGAGAGAGAGAGAGAGAGAGAGAGAGAGAGAGAGAGAGAGAGAGAGAGAGAGAAATAAAATTAAATATATATATCTTTATCTATATCATATATTAAAAAGATGAAAGTTTGCTCCTGGCAGCCACAATGAAACATTTGCCCTGCAGGATGGCCACATAGCTAAGGTTTTCATTCAACTCCTCCAAACTATGTAGGATGGCCGCACCCTTGAGTTGCACTTAGCTAGGGCTAATCAAATCCTCTTTCGCATGCAGAAATGACCATATTGCCCTTGAGTTTCCCGGCTGGTGACCACTCCACCCACAACTCAAGATGGTTGCGCTCACAAGTTTAGAACATTGGACATAAATAGAGAGAGAGAGAGAGAGAGAGAGAGAGAGAGAGAGAGAGAGAGAGAGATGTTGGAATTAGGTCTGCAAAGAAATGCACACAACTTGGAGAAGACAAAGGAAGCCCAAGGCACATAATAGAGAGCGTGTTACTTAGTGTGCAATGGAAAGATAGAAAGCCCTAGAGTGATGGGCGTATATACAATGCACAGGGGAAAAAACCTCCTAAAGAGGGAAAAAATTCCCGGCGGTCCTAGTGTGTTCACACACATCACTACCACATGTATATGGTAGCAAATCCCCCCTGGAGTGGTGCAGTGAACAAGAGCTGGCACATGAGTAAAGGGAAGTGCCATGCCGTGAGGACATGATCAATCCACAAAGGGGAGTAATCCCAAAGCTTTTCCGCTTCTCACGAGACAATGCCTTTGTGAAAAGATCTGAAGGTTGTCATGTGTTGGCACATAAGCCAAGCAAATCTCTCCTACTAAGAGCCTCTCCCCGACATAGTGGTAATGCACCTGAATGTGCTTTGTGCGAGCATGAAAAACTGGGTTCCTCGCAACTGCCATTGCGCTCTGACTGTCAGTGTAGATAGTGTTGGCAGTGTCTTGACCAACACCCAAATCAGCCATAAGGCGTCTGAGCCATACACACTCAACCGTAGCTGTGAATACTGCCTTGTACTTAGCCTCACAACTCGAAGTGGCCACAATAGGTTGCTTCTTGCTCAACCATGACATACATGAATTGCCAAGCATGAAACAAAAACCACTTGTGGACACTCGCGTGTCAAAATAACCAGCCCAATCCGAGTCCGAAAAAGCATGTAAGTCTGGCGGAAATAATCCCCCCATTGGGATAAAACAAGCCAGGATGTAAAGTGCCACTAAGGTAGTGGAAAATCCTCTTGAGAGTCTGTCAATGCTTAGACCCTGGGCTATGCATAAATCTGCTGATCTGTGAGACTGCAAACTGAATATCCGGCCTCATGTTGCATTCATAAATGAGGCATCCAATAACAGTTTGGTAAAGAGTGACATGTGCACAATCACGAGCATCATGAAGACCCAATTTCAAACCTGTTTCCATGGGAGTGGCAATAGGCTTGCAATCCTCAAGTCCAAACTTACATAGTGATGTCTCTATGTAACTTTTCTGACACAAGGCAATAGCACCATCACACTGCTTAAACTGTATGCCCAAATAATGATGCAACAAACCCAAATATTTCATCTTGAAAGTAGCATTCAAATCATCCTTAAATTCAGCAACATGTCTCTCATTTGGTCCAGTGATCAGCAAATCATCTACATAAAGAACCACAATGTGAAGTACATCACCCTCACGCTTTACATACAATGTGCTTTCTGTTGGACTTTTACGAAAGCCTGGTTTGACCAAATGAGTGTCAGCTTTCTCATACCAAGCACGAGGAGATTGCTTCAACCCATACAAAGCCTTGTTACATTTGCACACTTTGTCTCTTGTCCTTTCTTGACAAAATCGCGAGGCTGTGTTACATAAACTTCCTCAAATATGTCACCATTCAAGAAAGCAGTAACAATGTCTGATTGATGTACATCCCAACCAAAATGATCTACCAATACACATAGAAAAGGCACAGTAGTCATACGACAAGTGGGAGCAAAAGTTTCTTCATAATCTATGCCTTTTTATTGTGAATAACCCTTTGCAACAAGTCCAAGCCTTATGGCGATCGATCTCACCATCTCGCTTACGTTTCAACTTGTAAACCCACTTCGTACCAATGGCCTTTTTGCCAGGAGGCAAATCACATAAAGTCCATGTGTCATTTTCTATAAGTGCATCATATTCTGATTGCATGGTAGCCATCCAATTTTCTGAATTTTGTGCTTCATCATGTAAAGTGTGAGCTTTGTCCTAAAGTGTGAGTCAAGGAGAGGAGAGTGGATTTATCCCACATACTGTGGAGCAAGGATGTAGAGCTATATAAAGCGCATTTTCATGAATGAACAACACAACTCTATTTTGCACTACATGCTTGTCTATGGTTAGCTTGTGCTAAGCTGAGTCAATACTCAAGATTGTGTTTATGAGTCCAAACTAATTCTATCTTAGCACCTAATTCACTTGGGTGATAATCATGCTTACACACACACTCACACATTGACACTATGTTTCTCTTTCATCCACCCTAGCTAGCACGAACGCATTCCCATCAAGTGGTATCAGATCCATGGCATATTAGCTAGGGTTTATTTTGGCATTCATTAGACTTGGATTAGGGTTTAACATTTAGTTTCTTGATTACTTTGGGGATAATTATGTTCACTATGAGCCTGCTACTACTGTCATAGCTTTCTTGCCCGAACGCTACGTAGCCCTTGCAACACTCCTCTCCTTCCTTGCCGATCCTCCTACGGATTTTTTTGTACGTGTGCGAGCATTTTGGTTTTTCATTTAGGATTTTGGTCGAGCAGCTTGCTAGAAGACAAGGAGTGTGCTTTTCTAAAACTGTGTACGTGAGAGGAGAGGAGAGAGAGAGAGAGAGAGAGAGAGAGAGAGAGAGAGAGAGAGAGAGAGAGAGAGAGAGAGAAGGCTTGAGATGTTGTGTGACCTCACACCATCAAATTGGAAGTTCTAGATTCTTGAGGAGCTACAAAGAAGAGGCATAGGTAATGATTCAAGCTTCAGATAGCGACGACCAGGGAGATTAATCAAAAAACATTGTCGAAGAGAAATTATGGCCAATAAGTTCATGCAATCTCTCTCGCTCTCTGTCGTGCAGGCTTATAAAACCGAACCGTGAAATCAATTTTTCTATGAGCACAAGAGAGAGTCCCCTCATGCCCTGCCCTTCCACCACCTCACACACATTACCTTCCCCTTCCTCCTTGAAGGCTTGTGCTGTGCAGTGGTGATTCCTCTTGCCGAGCTCCATCGAGCGCAAGTTGCAGAGCATCAAGGGGTGCACAATTTTCTTTCCTTGTTGGCTCAATTTGCAAACAAAAGCCATGGCCAGGCCAAAGGGGGAATTGACAAAGCATCGAGTTGCGCAGGGCTAAATCTCAGCATCCTCAACATCAACTGGAGCATTAGGAAAATTTGGAGGTCATTTAGAGGGCCATATAAAAGAGAGAGAAAATAGAGCGCGTGCAATGAGCTTCAAAGCTACGTTACGTAGGAAAATACGTGGAAAGACTCAAGATATAGGAAAATACTTTAAAAACTTTCACGAATCTAGGATTGTGGCATCGTAAATTTTTTTCTTTTGCCGAGCTGTTAGGTGCATGTGTGGTCCCACTGCTGATATTCTCTTATGGTCATTAACGTACTAGAGGGTGGCCATTAAGACCGCACAAGATATTGGAATTGTAAAACACTTTCCCTCCATTAGGATACTTTCAAAGTGAATCTCCCTTTACTAAAGCTTTTTTCTCAGAGCTCTGGCTTCCACGTCTTCCTGCCGAAGAAGCTCTAGGTGTTTAGGGTCTCTCACACCAACTAGCAACACCTGCACTTTGCCTAGAAGGCCAAGTAGTAGCATACATTAATTACAATATCAACTTCAATAAGTGCAGAGAACCAATGGGTTGGACAAAGGATAAGAAAAGGCTCATGTGTCCTAATGCAACCAAGAAGAGCCAAGAGGTCTAGTGCTATCAATGTTTACTGCTCAGCATGGAAGGCCAGAGTGTTGGATTTCAAATTTGAAATCAGCAAAAGATCTGTAAAGGAAGTTCTTGTTCAGAATGTATTTACCCATCCAGACGTGATAGAAAACGGTGGAAATGTGTCAGATATACATCAACCACATTGCAATTGTAAGTATTCTTCACATTTCAACTGCATTTGATTTGTCATTTCAGTTATTGATACTCTCAATTTAACTTTTGTTATATATTTGCAACGTTTATCCCTCTTCTTATGAGCAATGGCTCCATTGTTCACATCTCAACTACATTAGATTTGTCATTTTCACTTATTGATACTCTTAGTTTAACTCTTGTATATATTTTGCAGATGTTTATCCCTCTTCTTATGAGCAATGGGAGCCTGTGGAGTGCATAATAGGCTTCTTTCTTGTCGTTCATGCCCACATTGGTTCTCTACAGTATTTAGGGAGAACCAACAAAAACCTGGTTGATGAAGGAACATTTTTCTATGAACACTTCTACCAACTCTGCCCAGGGAATAAGAATGGCATGTTGGTGAAAGTGCCTCTACCAACCAACTGGAACATTGTGGACTGGCCAGTTCCTGAGGGCAATGGTGGAGGCAATGTGAAGTAAGATCTACAAGGATATATAGAGGTCTCTACGTAGCTCTATTCCCACCAAACTAGTTAGAATTGCAAACTTTTGTCATACTGCACTGTTCATAGAGTTGTTTCATAACTACAATATACGTGTTATGAAAACTATGTTCATGTGCAAGTTATTTCACCAGTCATCTTGTGACAAACTTCTTGATAAAAGATGGTATGTAAAGGAAGAGATTGGCATACGGTGTGAGGTCGCGATTGAAACTCTAGTTGTCAAGTACATGATTGCAAGCCAATCACTGTTAGTCTTCTTTTGGTATATGCGATCACAAATGCTCAGAGGTAAGTACATTCCTATGGACCAGGTTTCTGCAGGTTTTGAAGACAATCCTAATGTGGATGTGGAAGTGTTTGATAAAGAGCATGGCCTAATGTTGGTGGTTACAATAAGGGAGCTATGCAATCTTCTGCAGTTGTGGCACGACATAATTGAAGAGTCAATGGACAGGGACCTTTCATATTTTTCCTTTTTCCTAGCTGGTCGTAAGCTGATGCGGCGTAGGGAGAAAGATATTTTGTGCAAAGAGTTGGATGGTCGAGTTGAAATACTGTCAATGTAACAGAGATTCTTGTGAACCCAAGTGTATACGAGTGACTTTCAATACATGAAGTTTTTTTTGAGCTCATTTGTCAATTGTGGTCTCTGAATATAAGTGTTCTTGAAATACATTTCTTTAGCCATTGCCACATCTCTCTCTCTCTCTCTCTCTCTCTCTCTCTCAATGTAAGGCAACACAAAGACATGATAGAAGAGTCATCTTAATTCATTAGAAAGTACAAACTCATCCGTGGACAATGGACTGAGATACAATTTCTGTAAGTATGGAATCAAAATTTCTTCAAGGTAAAAATCAAAGGTATGCTCTTCAAAAGAGGGTGGTGAGATAGTTGTTTCTGGTGGATTTAGGTCTCCCTTTTCAGGAGTATCATCAATCAGTAGTGTATTATTTGCATCAAAGGGTACATTGATTTGGCTGAACGGTTTGTACAAAAGATGTAAGTACGGTTTTTTAGGATGGTAGTGGCCCTCGATGGTAACGCATCTTCTCTGATCATACAAAAAGGAAAAATCTGCCATGTGAACGGTTTTTTAGGGTGGTAGTGGCCCTCGATGGTAACGCATCTTCTCTGATCATACAAAAAGGAAAAATCTGCCATATGAACACCGAATACAACATAAACTATTCTAACTAGTGGCAAGAAGTTATGTCGTTACACTAAAGACCATACGACAACTCTGAAGCACGGAAGAAGAAACTGAATAAATTCTTTTGTTTGTGGACAAATCACAACTCGACGAGAACATATCCAAAATGTTTGGAGATCCTCGTAGATGTCTATAGTATCTAGAGGCACGCGCATCAGCAACAATCCATTGATGTCCAAGATAATCAACCTCTGCAAAAGTTGACAAGTACATATACATAGTTAGAAGGTGAACATATTTCACCATACTTGAATAGACATTACCAGAACAACCATATCTACAGGTAACAACGGTCCATACTGGGTCTCTATAGTGTTATTGTTGTTGTTGCTATCCTCTACTTTTGCTTCGTCGTCGTAGTCATCGTTCTCATCTTCATCAAGGGTCTCCCCCATGGCTCCTTGTGCCTCATCAGTTCGCTTGTCTTCCATGATTCCCTCCAAGGTCTTTTCTTCACCCTCCGTTGGCTGGCTTGCCTCATCCATATCCATTTGGGGCTCCTCCATTGGCCGGATTGCCTCATCCATAGGCCTGCTTTCCTCATCCATGCTTGCGTCATGCAAAGGCCCGATTGCCTCATCCAGGGTCACATCCATGGGCTTTTGGGGCTCCTCTTGAGACCGGCTTGCCTCGTCCAGGGACTTTTGGGGCTCCTCCTGAGACTGGATTGCCTCAGGAAGGGTTTCCTCCATGGGCTTTTTTGGCTCCTCCACTGGCCTACTTGCCTCTTTCATTGTGTCCTCCATAAGCCCCTCTGCTTGTACACTAGAACCTTGCATATCCTCGCTTGGCCTTTCTGCATCCTCAGCCCTTTCATCTTCGGCTGGTATGACCCCCTCGGCCCATTGTGGTTCCATTGTCTCTGATGTAGGGGCTTGTGTTGGTGGCTCGTCACATATTGTCATATCGATTGTGCGGTCGTCCAAGCAATTATCTTCAGCTTCTAATACTTTGGGGTTCGACATAGTGAGCAGGTGTTGTATTAGAGTTGCCCGATATCTTTGCAAATAATCATGTGTAGTTCTCCACAGCACTCTGCAAAATTGAAAGACCACATAGTGAGAAGTCTTGTATAAAGAAAACCGAAACTGACTCAATGCATTGCCAAATGGTTACCTTAGTCATGAAAGGTTCTAATGCAAAGTAGCTTTGCAGGACATATTCTGCATGGAGAAGACATCTCCATCCACAAGAATTTGCATCGGTTTGATTTGGTACAGACACATCTTTGATTGGGGCCTTGTATAGTTCGTACCTTCCACATAGCTTGCCATAAGCAAGCAATAATCTCTTTACACAACTGCATAAAAGAGTATCAGGATGTTAGCTTGAGGCTTTCAAATTTAGATGGATATCCATAAGAAACACTTTCTGATACATAACACTTATAGCCTAATTTCAGGGTGGGTTCCTTTTATTAAATTGAACACCCACACTGTTGGCTGGTCAACATCAAGGCATATGAGACTCCAGTGATGGTTGTTCTCATAAGGAAAGATGATGATGGTTGCTTCTAGCATAGCACAGTGGGAAAACCAACTTTTGAATGTGCCAGATGGAGTGTTCTTCTGTCTAATAGTCACAAACATTTGTGGATCAACAAGAAACACCTCCGTGTGGGTGTGTGGTGGAAGTTGACTTTTGATCAAACTGCAAGGAGTGTACCTGATTTAGTACACCTATCATTTGAGTTTTCAAAGTTAGAAAAATATTAAAACTTACTTAAGACAAATGAAGATAATTGAATCTGTTATTTGAGCATCTGGATCCAGCAATATATTAACGTCCACTGTATCCAGAGCCAGCTTTCTAGCTCCATCTGTAAATGGTATCTTTGCAAGCAAACCTTCCTTCATTGACAGTAGAGTATCTTTGTTGCTGGCATCTACGGAGCGAGTCACATTGCATTCTCTTTGCCTATGGGACTCCACTGCTGCTTTCATTTTCTCCTTGTGTTTTGTTGCCCTTATGACTTCTGTTTGGCGAGCAGTCGTCTCTGTCCTTGCCCTTGTATTAACATCATGTGTGACATCTACAACTATGACTTGTGGCAATAGTTCAGGGGGGTATAGCAAAATTTTCCTCATTTTCTTATCCCTGCAGTCATTGGGTACCAGGAGTTTGCCATACCTCCACCTTACCCTTTTTAGTGTCTCGCTGACTTTGTCCATTACAATCACCCTGTGGGCATGGGCTACTACAATGGTCATGTCACTGAAGTATTCAAGCAGGAAGTCCTCTGCTGCTTCCTGTAGAGCCATTAGTGCAACCACTTTCCACCTTTTAGTGCCCCAGGTCGCTTCCTCACAAATGGACCTTGCCATCCTCTGGAAGGGCAGCTTTGGTATGCACAAATCAACACATTTCTGTGCCTTCCTAATTTCTCTGAAAAGTCCCATGCAGCTCTGTATCTTGTTCATCCTTGGACCTTTCAAAATCTTACTTGGTTTTCCAGATCTCTTCTTTGGGGTTGCAGATATGCTACCTGCCTTAGCTGCTAACCCTGGACCCTTGCCCCCTTTTCTTGCAGTGGCCTTTGTTCTCGTCATCCCACTGTATACAAATATAAGAGTCTCTCTCTCTCTCTCTCTCTCTCTCTCTCTCTCTCTCTCTCTCTCTCTCTGTGTGTGTGTGTGTGTGTGTGTGTGTGTGTGTGTGTGTGTGTGCAGAAGATCTCACCCCCGGCCAACTCAAGCAGAAGAAGGTAGAACTACAAAAGGTACGAGCAGCACGCACGGCCGGAAAATGGCAGTTTATCGAGAAGGTAAAGCCGCACTCCCAAAATCGTCCCCCCCTCACC